>NC_044305.1:2440626-2740626 GCF_007474595.2 Lynx canadensis | reverse complement strand
ATCGAGCTAGAAATTGAGTTGGTTTGGGTTTTGTTATTGCTATGGTTATTGGCTTCAAATTTCTCTGTATTATCTTGTATTTCAGGTGGGGGTTGGTTTGTCAGAGCTTTTCTTAGTGATACTGCTGTACTCTCTGCTGTAGGACTTCCCTGGATGTCGATGCCTCCAAAAGAGTCTCTATTCCTTTCCCCTGGGCCACACTGAGGATTGCTGTTGATTATTCCTCTGTGCTTGTTAGTCTGGGGGTAAGAGGCAGCTCTGTGACATTCTGGTCCAACAACAGTCTTAGAAAGGCACTGTGTCCCTGGGTTTGGGGGATGGGGCTTCCTCAGAAGTCCTGCCTCTCTCTTAGCATCAGGAAACCCATTATGATCTGTCCCTGTGATGGATTCCTGCCACTTCTCCAGGGACAGAGTATTCTTTTCCTTCCCCCCAACCACAGTGAGTCTCCATCTATACCCAAGCATTACCAGGGTTTGCTTCTCCTCCCCCAGCGTTTTAAGACTTTTGTTCTTTGGGGAGGAGAGTTCAGACAGGATTAGGTGCTGCCCCCCTACTCATGCTGTCCATCCCACTTCTGCAGACCACTGCACTAAGAGAGTTTCTCTTCAGCCTCTTCCCCTCACTCTTTCTCCTGAGCTCCAGGTGGAGGTCAGTGGAAGAGAGTTTGCAAGTGGATGCCCTCCCCTTACGTCCGCAGCCCCTAGGGGATCTGTACTCTGACTATTCCACACTTGGCCTTTAGCAAGTCACTAAACATATTTTCTTTATTTTAGTCAGCCAATATACAGTGCAATATTGGTTTCAAGAGTAGAATTCAGTGATTCATCACTGACACACAACACCTAGTGCTCATCGCAACAAGTACCTTCCTTAATACCCATCCCACATTTAGCCCATCCCCCACGCACCTCCCTCCACCAACCCTCAGTTTGTTCTCTAACACTAAGAGTCACTTGTGGTTTGTTTCTCTCTTCTCTCTCCCTCTTCCCATATATTCATCTGTTTTGTTTCTTAAATTCCACACATGAGTGAAATCATATGATATTTATCTTTCTCTGTTGGACTTATTTCACTTGGCATAATACCTCCTATCTCCAACCATGTCATTGCAAACGGCAAGATTCCATTCTTTTTGATGGCTTTTTGATGGCTGAGTAATAGCCCATTGTGTATACATACCACATCTTCTTTATCCACTCAACAGTCGTTGACACTTGGGCTCTTTCCATAGTTTGGCTATTGTGGATAATGCTACTATAAACACTGGGGTGCATGTACCCGTTCAAATCTGTATTTTTGTATCTTTTGAGTAAATACATAATAATGCAATTACTGGATCATAGGGTAGTTCTGTTTTTAGTTTTTTGTTTTTTTTTTTAATTTTTTTTTCAACGTTTATTTATTTTTGGGACAGAGAGAGACAGAGCATGAACGGGGGAGGGGCAGAGAGAGAGGGAGACACAGAATCAGAAACAGGCTCCGGGCTCTGAGCCATCAGCCCAGAGCCCAACGCGGGGCTCGAACTCCCGGACCGCGAGATCGTGACCTGGTTGAAGTCGGACGCTTAACTGACTGCGCCACCCAGGCGCCCCTGTTTTTAGTTTTTTGAGGAACATCCATACCATTCTCCAGAGTGGCCTCACCAGTTGGCGTTCCCGCCAATAATGAAAGAAGTTTCCCTTTTCTTCGCATCCTTGTCAACACCTATTGTTTCATGTGTTGTTAATTTTAGCGATTCTGACAGGTGTGAGCATGGTTTTGATTTGTATTTCCCTGATGATGAGTGATGTTGAGCATCTTTTCATGTGTCTGTGGACCATCTGGATGTCTTCTTTGGAAAAGTGTCTACTTATGTCTTCTGCCCATTTCTTAACTGGATTATTTGTTTCTTGGATGAATTCACTGAACTTTTTTTTAATGTTTACTTATTTTTGAGACACAGAGAGACATAGCATGAATGGGGGAGGGGCAGAGAGAGATGGAGACACAGAATCCGAAGCAGGATCCAGGCTCTGAGCTGTCAGCACAGAGTCCAACGCGTGGCTCGAACTCACGGACTGTGAGATCATGACCTGAGCCGAAGTCAGATGCTTAACCAACTGAGCCACCCAGGAGCCCCGAATTCACTGAACATTTTTAACTCAGTTCTACTTGCCTACTCGTGTGGCAACCCATCTTATTCCTGTGGTGTGCTCCAGGTAAATCAGTGCTCAGAAGCCATCTTCCTTGGATTTGCTTTTTCATCTGTTGGATTTTAATCTTCTTGGTTGCCCTCCAATCTCAATTCTGTGATGGATTCAAGTGGAGTTATGACTTTGTAGATAGTTTTTTTCTTATTTTTTAAAGTTCATTTATTTATTTTGAGAGAGAGTGAGAGAGCACAAGTGGGATAGGGGCAGAGAGAGGGAAAGAGAGAATCCCAAGCAGGCTCTGTGTTGTCAGCACAGAGCCCGACACGGGGCTTAATCTCATGAACTGTGAGATGATTGTGACCTGAGCCAAAATCAAGAGTCGGCTGTTTGACTGACTGAGCCACCCAGGCGTCCCCTTTTTTATTCTTATGAGTGGAAGCAATGTTCTTTCCAGCTGTCTCTATCCTAGGTGAGAGCTGTAAGAGCCACAGAGTATATTAAGCCACAATTAGAAGTGTGCTTTGCACATATACAGTCCTCAGGAATAACTCATGAATTCAACTCATGATTCAAGAGTCTCCCATTATTCCTGAGGGTGGGTTATGTTGAATCATATGGTCTGGTCTCTAAACTTAGCCAAAGGTGATCCTTTTGAAACACAAATACTCCCAAGGCTTCCATTTTTCTTGAAACAAAGCATAAGCCCCATACTTAATTCTTTGGTCAATGCAAATCTGTATCCCTTTACCATGTTCCCCCTTGTGCTCAATGCACTAAAATGGCACTGATCTCATTTCTCAGATACAATAAATAGCTTCTCAATTCATGCGTTTGAACCTGCTGCTCCTCCTGTCTGGAACAACTCGCCACCCCATTTGCAAGGCTCATTTCCTCTTGTCTCAAATGTCCTCTCTGCAGAGAAGTCTTCCTTAAATAGAACCTCCATGTCTTAACACACTGTCCCTGATGAATTCTTCCTTACACTGGAACATATTCGTATATGCTTCTGGCTCTTAGGGTGCACATTTGCAACTCCCACCCTTGCGGAATGTGAATTCCGTGGGAGGAGAAACTTGATTTTACTCCCTGCTTATTCCCAGAAACTGCTCAATATTTCAAGGACAACACGATCCATGAAAGCATGCATCGACTATTGTTAAATTACCAAATCCTTTCTGCTTTTCACCCTTCGTGAAACACACTGTGTGCGGAGCTGACCAGCTGGGGAGGCCCTGTGCTCCAGGGGCCTCACCACGTACAGACAGGAAGGTCTGGGACTCCTACATTATGACTCCCATTTACATTTCTGTTCATCGCGGTTTAGCCTGTGGGGAATTTCCCAGGTCAGCAGCGACCCTGCTTTTCAATCCACTCCAGTCTCACTTGTACCAAAGTGTGGGTCAGCAAGCTGTCTGTAAGGGGCCATGAGTACCTTATGGCCATACCGCCATAAGTCCTCAATTCTGCAGTGTAGCTCAAAAGCAGCCATAGACAATGTGCCAGCAAACAAGTGTGCCTGTGTTGTAATAAAACTTTATTTGTAAAAACAGACATTAGGCTACATTTGGTCCCCTGGTTGCAGTTTTCAGATCCCTGTTCTACCTCATTTAGGTGTTGTCCCAGAGGCTTCTATGTTGGTCTTTATGTATCACATGGCATATAATTTAACCCGGACTGTTCCAAGTACACCTCTGAAATTTTGTGAGAATGACTTTAGTCATATTTGCATGGCATATTTTCACATGGACAGAAACCATTTGACTATTTAAACAGTTTATTGAGCCCTTCCTATGTGCCGGGCTCTGTGTGGTGCAATCTGTGTGCATGACCTCACAATCGCACTGTGTGTGTGCATCAGTAATGTCATTTGGCAGTGAAGGAGCTGGGTGTTATTGTGGTTAGTTCCAGTGCTGAGAGCAAGGGAACCATGAGCTGTTAGTTGGTTTTTCTACATTTCTGTCCCTCATATCATGAAGAACATACCATGTGCCTCAGCAGGGGCTAATGATTCCCTCCTGAATCTGACTGAAGTGAACATCTATGTGTTGAATATGCTCTGTCACACAAAACCAATCCATCTCTGCATCTGCCAACTGGGGGACTGGTGCTGTTCCAGCCCTCCCTGCTCCATCAGCCCAGGAACCACCCAGGGAGAGTCCACTCCTGGAAAGGAAACCAGTCTATGAGGACCAGGCCTGAGGAATGTCTATCCAAATAGAGGCTCTTATTTTTATGCAAAATAACGGAATAGAACATATCAGCCCAACCAACTCTGGGATTAAAGCCAAATAGTTACTGAATCCCCTGTTGTCCCAATTACAACAGTAGATCTGATCAGCCCATGTAGACAAGAGATTAGAAAAAATAGCTTATTTTTCTCTCAAAGAAGATGCTCAGGCTAATTCAAAGACTGTCATCAACTTTCTGAATGGTGCCATTTGGAAATGAGTGCATGTGTTCTGTGTAAGTGCTAGATTAAAGAAGTGTGCAAATGTCTAGGTTATCATAAGACACATTTTCATCATCATTACTTATTTTAGGGTTACAATAGAATGATATGACCATTGGCTGGATGCATGGTGAAGTTATGGCCAATATTCTAAGAAATTCTGGTTGATCTCTTGTATTAGTCAGGGTTCCCTAGAGAACCAATAGGAGATGATAGGTGATAGATAGATGATAGATAAATAGATAGATAGATAATACATAGATAATATAGACAGATAATACATAGATGATGATAGATAGATAGATAGATAGATAGACAGACATGAGCAGATTTATTATTGGAATTGGTGTATACCATTATGGAGGCTGAGCTATCTCACAATTTGCCATCGGCAAGCTGGAGATGTAGGAAGGCCAATGGTGTAATTCAGTCCAAGTCCAAAGGCCCAAGAATTGGGGTGGGGCACACAGTGATGTAAGTCTCTGTCCAGGTCTAAACACCTGGGAGCCAGGAGCTCCAGTCCAAGGACAAGAAAAGATGGTTGCTCCAGCACAAGCAGAGAGAGTGAATTCATGCTTCCTCTGCCTTCTTGTTCTCTGTAGGTCCTCAGTGGATTGGGTGATGCCCACCTGCACTGGTGAGAGCATCTTCTCATCCAACCTACTGATTCACAAGCCAATCTCTTCCAGAAACACCTCACACGCATACACAAACACACATGCGCACGTACAGAGAAATATGTTTCACCAGCTATGTGGGCATCTCTTAGCCCAGTCAAGGTGACATATAAAATTAACCATCACCACAGCCATGGAAGCTATTCTAGAAAACATTCTAAAGATGCATGGAGATTGGGTTTCAACAAGGCAATGGTATTCTGTTAGGATTGTGGCTTTATGCAGACAAATGTCCCCCATAGAAGAGTGAGGAGGAGGACGGCTGGTGGAGGAGCCGGTTACATCAGACTGGCTGTAACTCTCCTTAGGACCTTGGTTCCTTGCAGTAATCTTGGGACCTTTTACTTACATCTAGAGCATTGTCTCCTCTTCCTTGTTTCCTGCCATGCAAGGAGTGTCTGAGGGACGGCTGGGACAAGACATTCTACCTGTGCCAACAATTATGTTTGCTCTGCCAGGCCACAGTGGCACTGCTCTGTTCCTGGTTGAATGCATTTAGTCTGAAGGCACTGGATTTATAAACATAGGGCTGCTTCATCTAGGCAGGAATTTGAGTAATGAAGAGAAATCAAATTTGCTTTGTCTCGAGACTGGAAAAAGAACAGGAGAAGAACCTCTCATTCTTGAAGGCTGCATTTGCTGATCAAAACGTTGCATGGGCAAGGATCTGTAGGTTGGCTCTCTCACCTCATGGGTGGGGAAACGGAGGCTGGCTCAGCGTGGGCACCGGACAAGGACCCAGGACTTACCTACCCCCCCCCCCCACCGAGACCAGTGTCAGCCCACGTGTGCCACACAGAAGACTGCGTGTCACGAGGAGAATGGCTTCCTCTGACTGGCATTCTTGAGAAGTGTATTTCTGTGCTGTCCATAGGCCCCTGGGGATTTTATTCCATTCCCCTAAACTGGCCAGTCTTCAAAACTGCCTCTTCCCCTACTGGAGGAGCGTCGGAGCCTCAGCATGTTTTTGGACCCCACTTGGAAGGCAGGCTGACGAATGGCCATATTGAATACACAAGTGCCTGACAGAATAAGGTGGTGTATCTGGAAACCCTAGAAGCCACTCTTACCTCTTCTAAATTAGATCTGTGGGATTATGAGCTTTCTGCTGAGCTGGAATTGGTCCCTAAACAGAACTGAAAATATGTTTCTTTCTCTTCCTGTCCTAAATTGGAAGCAGGATTTGAAAAGGCATATTAACCAGAAGAGTAAAATCACGCTCAAACAGATGTGATTTGAGGGATGAATTCATACAATTTTTAAGGCCATTGAATAAATATTTATTACATATGGACCTCTGTTGCTCTTGGGATTTTCTGAAACAGTTCTCATTTCACTCTGTCTCATTGCCCATTTCAGTAACTTCATACATACAGGAGCGTATTTTCTGATGCTGATTTCTGGAATATGATCCCTGCTACTTTAAGGGATATGGAGCCTTAAATCCAAGTTTTGTCCTGAAAACGTTTCTGTCTGGTTGGAGAGGAGCATGTCAAACGACCCAAGAGACATTTTTCTGCAGGACGAGACTCAGGGCCACAGGAATGAAACGGAAGACCGACTGTGGGCAGAGTCCTCAGCTGCTTGTCTCTGATGTTTGCTCTGTGTCTGGCTGTGCATCTTATCACAGGGGACAGAGGACACACAGCTCAGCTTCTGACAGTTCTTTGCAGGTGAATGGGGTTTTGTCTCCCCACAGAACCCCATCGACGCAGATGAACCCAGACCCTCTTGTTTTACTGGGACCATATTGGCATGTTATATCCTTATTTTATACTCCGTGACCGAGCAAGGCGGGAGTTTGCTCCAGAAATTATGGCTGGAAGACTAATTTGCTTCCTGGAGGACAATACTGCTGTCTCCATCCGATCTAATTTTGGTAGCGTCAGCTCGCGCCTGGGCTTGGGGTCGATACCTATGTTAATCCCTTTATCTGTTTTCATTGACGGCTCTGTTCATGCTTGTATTACATGTCCCCGCACTGCCCCATAATAAGGACCATGCGTTTTTATTCTGCTGCTTAGGAGGGCTGTTGAAATCCATTTTCGTGGGGTGGGATCTCCCGGCTTTCAGATGCACTGCAATCTAGCTTTGCTCCCAGTCCTCTCTTCCACTTCAGCTGTTTATCTTTGGCTGCACCTTGACGTGAATGGCTGCAATACACAAGATAGCCTTAGACGGCCGCGGCTGCACAAAGGAGTCCCTTCCCCCACCCGGGTAGGTAACAACAGCAGTGAGGAATAGCTTGTATTTCTCAAGGCCCAGAGACCACAACTTCTAGAATTTCAGAGTGATTTTCTTCCCCCTTGGTGAAGAAGTCTTCCCCGTCGACAGCTCGGACTTTTCCACTTGAGCCTCTGTGACTGTGGAGAGCACTACCAGAATCACAGACACCCAGAGCACAGAGACCACGTCTAAATAGGAACACCCATGGTTTCTACCCGCCGTGCGGCTGCCAATCATGGTGCCACACGCTCTTTGCCTCTGACAGCCTTCCTTGTCGCCTGAGAGGGCGGATTGCTTTATTATACTCAGTCTGAAGATGAGTGAACTCAAGCCTGGCAGGTTAAATAATTCACCTTGGCCCTCTCCGTTGGAAAGAGACAGAGCTGGGATCCAAGCCCAGGACCATCTGACATGAGCCCTTTCCTCTTCACCGCCATAAAATAGCATCCTGTGGAAAACAGCGTCTCGTGGAAAAACTCCGCTAGGACAACCTCAGAGCCGATGCCTGAATGATCAAGATTTCCCAGCAAGGAGTCCTCCTACCTCTCCGGAAACAACCATAACTATGGGAAATTTGTCATTTCCATTGTTTTGCGGGCGAAGTCGTCAGCACTCCCCCAAAGTGTCCCTTGGAATTAGTGCAAGTCACAGAACTTCCTTTAAGAAGATCTATGGGGTATTCGAACATATCTGAACACTGCCAAATATGGATGTCCCTGCAAGACTTCTCAGAGCCTTTAATATACTAACGTGGGCTGTGAATCTTTAAGGAGATGTATTATTCAGAACTCGCCGAGCGTGTTTCACTTGGACGGTTTCTTGTTCGTGAGGCATCTTGTGGTACCAACGTGGACTGCACTTTGGGGAAATGTTGCTGGAAGAAAAGCGGAGGATTATACAGTCAAGGCTCATTATTCGCGGTGGCTATTCTACAATTCCTTCCAAGCACTGAACCAGTGAACGCTGAGCAGTTGTTACTAGGTGATTATATACAGGTGGAATATTCTATCTGTATGAAATATATTTTACACGTAACACATAGAGATAATCACCTTAAATCTTAAAAACAACCCACCTGGTACATTCTATTTTCTTTATTTTGTAAATGAGAAGACAAAGTTCAGATGTATTAAGTGACTTGCCTGAGGCCGACCCACTAACAGGTGCCAGAGTCGGGATTCAAACCCTGATCCCCCTGGCCCCAGGGTTGGGCCCTTTTTGCATTAGTCACACTGCCCCTTCCTGTCTCCGTCCTCTGGTCATCTCCGTGGGGGTCTCCCTTGCTCTACCTCAGCTGGGAATGTGCCCTCTGACGGCTTCCAATTTTACCGCCCCGCACACGTCTGCGGATGGTTGCTAGCATGCTATGTGCTGATTTGGAGTGTTACAAATTAATTTTGGCGAGCAGACAGATTCACAAGTATAGAATCATGAATAATGAGGGTGGATTGTAGTCCCCTGCCCTGTCTTCAAACAATCTCACTGTTGGACAAAACATTACGCACGCACACGCACCCATTTCCGACTTAATTTGCTCCAGCTAGGAGAGAAAGAGAACTGCATAAAGAAGCTAGTACCATTTGTTTCAGTGAGAAATATTTCCATTTGTTGTAAGACCTTCAAACCTCACACTCATTTTTCACCTAGACGTGAGAAAGTGTGTAAAGGAAACACATATTTACGAATAAAGAAAATATTGGAGTGTGTATCTTATTAAAACAGCCATTATTTATTAAATATAATTATAGTTATTTTATTTGGTGAAAATAACCTTTTACGCAACTCAGAAACGCTCAGGGGAAAATCACTGGATTCCTTGTCTCTCTCCTCCTCGTCTCGCAAACTATTGACTCTGCAAGTCTATTGAAGACGGAACCCATTGCAGTCTTGCCATGTGGGGCCCCTCCCACTGGCCACAAGAGCAGCGACAACCCGTGTCACCTGCTCGAAGCAGGTAACTCGATGCACCCTCTTGTTATTTCTTGGGAGCAGAAGGCAGAAGAGAAAGGTGTTTCCACTTCCCCAAGAAAGCAAGGGACAAGGGACACAACTCTGACGACTTTTTCTGGCACCCAAGTTCTACCCCAACCAGGAGTAGCTCTTGAAAGGTGACGGTTTGGAGGAGAGGGCAGTCATCGTGCTGCAGTGCTGTGGAGTTCGGGCTGCAGTCCCAAACAGCTGCCTTGAAGTGCTCCGTGGACTCAGTCAGCCTGTGGTCTGTGGACCAAGCGTCAGCGTCGCCCACAAGCTTGTCAGAAAGGCACAATCCCAGGCTGCCCCCTAGGCTGCTGACTCAGAGTCCACACGACACCAAGGTCCCCATGGGGCTCTTGGAACAGTAGGGATTGGACAGCACACTGCTTTGGGCAGCCCTGAGAGCAAAGTTCGGTGTCTCCCAGCGAGCAGGTGAGTGCATGTTGGAGGTCAGGGTCTGGCTTCTTCCGCATCAACACAAAAGGTATTTGTTCAGAGCAAAACTCGTCACTTTTTCTAAGGTGGTATTGCAGGGGGGAGGATGTACTAATGGAGCTCTCCTTTCGTCAAGAGACTTCCATAAGTGCAGGCGTTTGAGCACCGCGGCTCCTTCTCTCCCACGATGTCCACTGGGGCCCAGGTGGAGTCCTATGCACGTGAACTCATGCTCCATCACAGCCACTCACAGTGCTTTGCAAATTGCAGGTGTCCAGGCTCTACCCAAGAGCAACATAGTCGGAAACTCTGGGGGTGAGGTCCAGGCACTGGTGTTTTCTAACACTTCCCCGAGTGATTCTAACATACACCAGATCTCAGAACCACTGGCCAGGGTTTGTTTCAGGAAGAAGTTAATTTGGGGGACTTTGAAAAGAGGAGGATGACTTCTCTAAAACCCCTGAATGGTCCAAGGTCATTTACAGCCCTGTGGCTTTCATCTCACTCAGGGGCATGAATGGCAGCTAGATGTCACCTGAACACGTATATACATATGCATAGCACTCTCAATCTCCGCCCCAGCCCTTAACTTCTTTTTAATTAAGAACACAAGTACCATTATATAAGTTACCTGAACTGGGCCACCCCAAAATTACAATATTCATGAAATATTGGCTGACTGATTCCATTAAAGCATTTTTTAGAACTCTGTTATGCATGCTTAATTTTGAAATGCATGCATATTTAATTTTATCTTCACTGGGGATGTATTTATAAAAATAATAATAAGCAATAGCCTCTGAGGAAGTAGAAAATAAGACAGATGGATAGGGAAATATCAAAACTGTCAGAAGGAACCCCCCGTTGTGTCTTTATAACCACGGATTGTGTGCTTTACCTCAGAATATGGATGAGACCCTATATCCTCACCATGGAATTTATCAACACTCCAGAGCCATACAGCATTTTCATGATGAGGCATTTTCTCAGAAGCACCCCAGCAGCAGGAGTAAACTCTTACAGCACACCAGTCACGACCCAGGCATGGGGTAAACAGCACACCCATTGTCATCTGGACAGTGTGTGTGTGTGTGTGTGTGTGTGTGTGTGTGTGTATGAGCTTATGTAGACTTATGTATCAGTGAAATGACTAACAGCCATGATACAAGAGAAAGAGGAAGGAATCAGGATTATTTTGTTATTCTAAGGTATTCATGCTACCTGTGAAGTGGTTATTTAAAAGTGAAATAACATGGGGCGCCTGGGTGGCGCAGTCGGTTAAGCGTCCGACTTCAACCAGGTCACGATCTCGCGGTCCGTGAGTTCGAGCCCCGCGTCAGGCTCTGGGCTGATGGCTCAGAGCCTGGAGCCTGTTTCCGATTCTGTGTCTCCCTCTCTCTCTGACCCTCCCCCGTTCATGCTCTGTCTCTCTCTGTCCCAAAAATAAATAAATGTTGAAAAAAAAAATTAAAAAAAAAAAAAGTGAAATAACATTAAATGCTCAGTTAAAATGACAAAAGGCAAAAAAGAGAGTAGAAGACAAAAATGAAACAACCAACCAGGGCAACACACAGAAAACAGTGATAAATATTGTAGATACCAGTCCAGAGCTATCACAAATCACTTTGAATGCCAGTGGCCTAAATGTACCAATTAAAAGGCAGAGATCGTCAGAGTGGGTCAAAAAATACAACCCAACTATATGTCATCTACCAGCAATGCACTTAAATATAAAGACACGTCGAGATTAAGAGTAATGGCTGGAGAGAAATATGCCATGCTAACCCTAACCTAGAGGAAGCAGGCATTTCAGACAGAGCAGACCTCAAAGCGAGAAAGGCTGTCAGGGATAGGAAGGGCATTCCATATGATAAAGGGGTCAGTTCTCAAAGATCACATGGCAATTCTTAACAACTACATGCCCAACAACAGCATGTCAAACTATGTGAGACAGAAACAGAACCATAAGGAGGCATAGACGAACACAGGATCATAACTGAGATTCCGACACACCTCTCAGAACAGATCCAGGAACGGAAAATCAGCAAGGACATGGTTGAACTCCACAGCACAGTCGACCAACTGCGTATAAGTGACACCCATAGACTACCTCACCCAACAGGAGCAGGGTATACATTGTTCTCTGGCTCATGTGGGACATTCGCCAAGATACGCCACATTCTGGGCCATAAATAAGTCAGCCAGAGAAAGACAGATATCATATGATTTCACTCATATGTGGAATTTGAGAAACACAACAGATGAACATAGGGGAAGGGAAGGGAAAGTAAGACAAAAACAGAGAGGGAGGCAAACCATAAGAGACTCTTAAAGACAGAGAACAAAGTGGAGGTTGCTGGAGGGGAGGTGGGTGGGGGTTGGGCTAAATGGGGGATGGGCATTGAGGAGGGTGCTTGTTGGGATGAGCACTGGGTATTACCTGTAAGCGATGAATCGCTGGGGTCTATTTCTGAAGCCAAGACCACACTGCATGCTAACTAACTTGAATTTAAATTAAAAAAAATTAAAGAATAGAAATCAAATAATGTCTGTTCTCAGACCACAATGCAGTGAAAACTAGAAGTCAATACGAGAAATAAAAATTTTCAATCCCAAAATATGTTGAGGAAAAACAACAGACTTCTAAAAAAAACTCACGGACCAAAGGAAAAATCTCAAAGGAAATATATAAACAGTCTGAACTAACTGAAAATTGAAACACAAGTTATCAAAGACGTGGGGGATGTAGTGAAAGCAGAGTTTAGAGGGAAATTCGTAGCACTGAGTGCACGGATTAGCAAAGAAGAAAGACCTGAAGTCAATCATTGAAGTTCCCATCTTAGGAAACCCGAACAGGAAGGGCAAATTAAATCCCAAGGAAGCAGAAGAAAAGGAATAATCCGGACTCACACAGAAATCAGTGGAATTGATAACAGGGAATCAGTGGAGTGAAGCAATGGACCCAGAAGCTGGTTCTTTGAAAAGCTCAATAAAATTGACAAACCTCTAGCTGGACTAAGCAAAGAGAAGGGATAAGGAGGGTAGGTAATCGTGAATTCAAACTGCGTGTTGAGCAGATCACTCATGCTGGGTGTGATCCAGGATACGTGGTGAGCAGGGCGGACATTGTCCCTGCTGTGCTGGGCTGCCCATCCGAGTGGGGAGAGACAATTTGATAAATATCTAAGTGAGACCATTTCAGGTCAGTGACGTGCATTAAGGCAATAAGTCAGGGTGTCAGAGAAGATGACAGAGTGAGTGGACAGCTTCTTTAACTCGAGTGGGCAAGGAGGGCTTCTTGGAGGAGGTGATATTTGAGCAGAGCCTGAGTGAGCAGGAGATACCTGGGCAAAACCTGGAGGACAGAGAGCCAGAAGTAATGACGACAGGCAAGTCCAGAGGGCTGAGCGGGGACACGTTTAGGGTGCCTGAAGGAGGACCTGTCGTGGCCAGAGAGGGGTAGCAGATGTGGGGGGTGGGCCACGCTGAGCAGGCTGGGATTTGTTCCCAGCGCTACGTGGAGTCATTGGAGGGTTTTTAGCAGGGGGTGTGTGTCGGGGCATCTGGGATTGTAGAACAAGAGGCACGGAGGAGACCCTTAAAGAGGCCGTCACAGTTGCCCCGGAGGCAGTTGATGCCCGTATGACCAAGACAGCGACCGTGGAGTAGAGGCGTGGGCAAATCCGGGATGTGCCAGCAGGTCGGACGCAGGCAGTGCTCCAGAGGGTCTGTGGGGACACCCCGGCATGGCCTGAGCAGGAGGGGTGGGAGCGGGCAGCACCTTCATCTGCAGCGGGAGGCGCTGGGCGAGCTCGCATGGGGGCCGAGCCAGCAGGGAGGGCTCAGCAGACTCTGAGGCCTTACAAGAAACTGTCGGGACAGAACATCACCCAGGAGACACAGCACGAGAGACAGAACTGGGAGGAAGGGCACAAGGCTGGCTGAGTGAGCCCTTTAAAGAAGTCAGTGCAACACGCCAGCAATTCCTAAGAGAGCCCCACTTGTGCAAGCTAAAGGGTCATTTGAACCCGACTTGCTACTCGACAGAGCCCAGACCCCTGTGGGATCTTCTCTAGACACTTGTCAGCTCTCTCCCCCGGGTAAGACCCAGGTGAACCCTCCCTGCTTGGCCTCAGGAAGTGAATGTGGGTAGCTCACCCCCAAGGGGCCGCAGCTTTGGGAGTGAACGAGTCTGGAGCGAGGCCTGTGGGGTGTGTTCTGGGCCTGAGAAGTCCACCCAAGCTCTGGGAACACAAGTGGGGACTCAGATACGGAAGCAGTGCATCTAGAACCCTCTGAAAGGCCGTGGGCGGGACTCTGGGCTTACGTCACAGGCTGGTGGGCGGCCCCCATCAGTGGGTCCGTTGACAGAGGCTAAGCTGTTTCAGACAGAGGTAAAGGAGGCCCCTCAAAGTAGCTGCAGGGACACAGGGTAGACTTGTTGTAGGGAGGCAGGAATATCTCACTGGGGCCCAGGGCTGGAAGTGCGGAGGGGCAGGGCCGGGGACAAGCTGGACACTTCCCGTTCCTGCCACCAAAGGGACTTCCTCCAGGCCCGAGTGTGAGCCCACTCTGCTGCCTGGCTCTGCTGCCTCCGGGCATCCGTGCGCACGTCTCGCTCTGCCGTCCCGTCCCGTCCCTGCGGGGTGCATGCAGGTGTGAGGGCTGGGGCAGGACAGAAGCTCCAGGAAAAGACCCCTGCTGGACCGGTCCGGGAGGACGCAGGTGACCAGCGTGGAAGCATGACGCTCTGGATTGGGGTCCCGGGCATGTGTTTGGCCATTTCACCGGGCACCTGTGCCAGAGAAGGTGTCCCCAAAGATCCAGTGGTGGCAAGGACACGAGAGTCCTCTCCATTTGAAAACCCCCAGCCACAGGGGACAGAGACAGGGAACAGACAACCTTGCCAGAAGCATCTGTGAGTTTGCAGAACGATGCTCTGCTAGGACCCTCACTGCTCCACCGCACGGCCCGGGGCTGCTGGCCTGCGATTGTTTCTCCGAGCTCGTGGTGACTTGAGTGAGCAGATGGCTGGTGAGCGTACATGGAACAAAATATTTTTAAAATAATATTTAACAGCAGGGAAGGAAGGAGGCCTCATCGCAAACTACTCATCATATCCCTTGAACGCCATGCCTCCTCCCTTAGCTTAAAGGCCGGCCCGCTCTCTCGTGATGAGTGCGGGGTCTTGTGTGTTGTGCTAAATTTGAAGAGAGAGAAAAGCCGTGGGAACATCTGTGAAAGTCTGAGCTCCTGCCTCCCTGATGCTTGGCCAGAGGTCCCCCAACACTCACTGTTTATCCAGAACATCCCTCCCTGGCCTTTGGCTTTTAGTTTTAAATGTTGTATAGTTCTACTCATGGGACATTTTTCTCTTTGGGCTTTAAAAAAATTTTTTTTTAATTTATTTTTCAGAGAGAGAGAGAGACAGAGAGAGACAGAGTGTGAGAGGGGGAGGGGCAGAGGAAGAATCCCAAGCAGGCCCTGAGCTGTCAGCACAGAGCCCAACACGGGGCTTGAACCCACAAACCGCAAGATCGTGACCTGAGCCGAAGTTGGATGCTTAGCCAACCGAGCCGCCCAGGTGCCTCTGGGCTTTTATTCTATTTCCACAGCCACTTAATTTCTTACTCTGTATAGCATTCATTTCTTGACCACAGATGCATTGAGCATACAGCCCAAGCACCCTCGTTCCCTTATTCAGAGCCTCTCCCTGTGGGCCTGGAGTTCTTTGTCGCTCCAGCCTCCAGGCCAAGAGAAAAGGGTGTATTTTCAAAAGAATCCTTTTGGTGATAAAAAGGTGGGGACCTTCCCTTACATTTTGCATTCTGTTCACATTTTTCCAAACGGAAGGAAAAGTGAAAACAGTCCCTACAGTATTTCTCCCAAGTCTGTCACTCATCTAATGTTGCCTCCTTTAAACAAATCGCCTGCATAGTCTAAACGTAATGTGTCAGGAAGAGACTTAATATCAAAGTAGTATCCCCTCCGTGAGCAGGAAGTCCACCCGGGCCCCATCCAATGGACCGGAGTGTCCTGCTCACAAGACACAGCCCGAGCTCTGTGCAGTCCCTGATGCAGACCCCAGACCAGAGCTTTCTGCTCCGGGGGACGACCTGACATTTCGTCCTGGCCCATGGCCCTCCAAAGCCCGCTCTGGTGTGCCTTCTGCCTCGAGACCGGTGGAAATGGACCAGTGGAAAAGGGGCATTTATTGCTGGAAGGGTCTTCAGCCACCCCAACCCCTCCCTGTCACCCCTTGGGCAATGAGGGCGGGCAGACAGCTACCATGCCCTTGGGGGGGACATCCACCAGCTCGCTGACCCCCGGTGAGGCTCAGATCTCTTAACCCGGACATCCCCACGTGCAAATGGCACCTGTTCACACTTCAGAGAGGAGGGTTCTTTTGGAGCAGGGTGTTAGCTTCTCATTTTCGAGGGTGCGGGCTTTGCGGGGTCCGCGTTTTCCTGCAGCGTGAGCACAGCCTCTGAGTGCAGACACGCCACTGGGTCTCCCTGGAGGGCCAGGAGCCCCTGGGCTGAGGCTTTCTGAGGTTTCCTGAGTTCCAGTGGGAACTGGCATCTCTGCTCAATAATGAGGAAGAAGGAGCAATTCGAAGCAGTCGCACCGACATTTCTCAAAGTCACACTGGCTTGGATTGCTGTCGCTCTGGACCCTAGCAGCCCGTTGATACTGAAAATGAAAACCCACGTAATTTGCGAACTGTTAAGCTTAGTGCAAGATCTTTGTGTCAATGGGCTTGTATTGACTCGAGCGTTTTGGAAGAAAAGGCTGATGGAACGCGGCGGAAGATGTGAAGACAGTGCACCCTTTCCGGGTCCGTCTCCGAGGTCAATATGTTTGGTCATTGAATCAGAAACACAGTGGTTCACCGGCCTGGCCGCAGCTCACCTGGGCAGTGCCTAGTTCCGAGTGGCGGGTGTGGACGTGCAGACAGATGGGAGCTCGGCTGTCCCGGCTGGGGGCGGGACAGGTGAGCGGGCCACTAGGCGCCCCCCAGTTTGTTTTATTGTGTAGATGAGAACAAGGAGCCTGGCTCACGGGTTCCCTCTCAGAGAAACTTTGCCTTCTTACTAACAATACAGAATTATCAGGCCAGAAAGCCTATAATTTTTTATTAGAAAACATTATGAATCATTCAAAACATACATAAAGGGCACCTGGGTGGCTCAGTTGGTTAGGCATCCGACGCTTGATTTCAGCTCAGGTCATGATCTTGAGGTTTGTGAGTTTGAGCCCTGCGTCGGGCTATGTGCTGACAGGGCGGAGCCTGCTTGGGTTCTCTCTCTCTCTCTCTCTCTGCCCTTCCCCGACCTCTAAATAAATAAATATTTTTTTAAAGCATGAGGAGCAATTTTTTAAATGTTTATTTATTTTTGAGACACACACACACACACACACACACACACGGGTCAAAGGGGGAGGGGCAGAGAGAGAGGGAGACACAGAATGTGAAGCGGGCTCCAGGCTCTGAGCTGTCAGCACAGATCCCAATGTGGGGCTCGAACCCAAGAACCATGAGGTCATGACCTGAGCCGAAGTCGGACGCTCCACCACCCAGGCACCCTGCATGAGGAGCAGTTTAACAAACAGCCACAGACTGGTCCATCCTAAGGAAAAGTGGCTCCAGATGCTTCTCCAGGGTGCACTCTCCGTATTTTATCTCATCTGTTGTTGGAGGTGCTGTGCATGATGGATATGACTAGGTATCCCCAAATTGTTACGCTTAGCCATCGTACCAGTTTGGAAACCCTGTTTGCATGAAGCTCACTGGGTGATTCTTGTGCTCCCCAATTTTGTGCTCACTGGAGGCAGACGGCCCAGGTCTAGCTTGATGCTTCTTGATACTTCTACTGAGTTGCTGGGGTCAGGGGAACAATGGCCCGCCCACAGGTACCCACACGTGACTCCCCAGAAGCTGTGTTGGGTTTCTTGGCACAGAGGGATTACTGCACTAGATGGAAATGAGGTTGCTAATCCACGACCTTAAAATACGAAGGTTTTCCTGGATTATCCGGGCGGCCCCAGTGTAATCACAGGCCCTGGAAAGTGGAAGAGAGAGAGAAAAGAGGCAGACTGGTGTGAGGAGGGCCGGACCCTTGGGAGACGGGGGAAGGGAGGCAGGTAGTCTCTGCCACCCGGAGAAGCGAGGGGACCGATTGGCCCCCGGAGCCCCCGGAAGGAGCGCAGCCCTGCTGACACCTGACGTTGGCCCGTAAGACCCGTGTAGGACCTCCCTTCCGTAAAATAATCATTCTGCGCTGTTTCAGCCACTAAGATCGTGGTCATCCATTGCAGCAGTCATGGGAAATGCATACAGTTGTCCTGTGACACAGTCAAACAGAGTCAATAACAGGATTGACCTCACGGGGTTGGATAGGGTAACTCGAGATGGCTTGTGGTCCGTGTCACGGGGTGACCATGCAGTGAATGGAGCTTTATCATCATTGCCGACATCGGTCCCGGCACGCGCGCGTGGCATTTCATGGGGGCCCTGCTCCTATCTCGTCTGTCTTGTCTTGTGGTGCAGACACGGGAAACCCACAGGCAGGGACCGGCCACTTGTTTCACTCCCGCACGGTATGTGGCCTTTAGGGAAGGCGGTGGCCAGCCTGGGCAGTCCAAGCAGGGCTGGCGTGTCCCCCTGGCCCCTCTGTTGGCTGCACGAGCCACCCTCCTCCTGCTTCTCTTTTACTGAGCGCTTCCAGAGAAAGTAAGTGCTGAGTGTGCAATGGCCCACCTCCTCCTCCTCTGCCCCTGACTGGCCTCCAAGGACCCCTGTCGTCCCCACACACCCCGACGCTGAGCCCTCCTCTTGCCGTCTGGCCCAGCAGCCCCAACCCAGGAGGTCCCAGTCTGTGTCCTGCCCGTGTCTCTAAGGCTCACAGGGCTCCATTCTCCCCAGGTCATGCCTGCCTCCCTCACCTGTCCGCCTGGGTCCTCAGGCCGGCTACCCCCTGCCCCCCCCCCATTTCCAGCACATTCTGGTTTTCTTGAAAATTCTATTAGCATACAGTGTCTTCCCAGCACTGTGATATGGATTCCAACAACTCGTGGCAAATACGTGGGGTAGATGTGCACAGAACGAATGGACAGATGGACACTTTTTTCTTGATTGATTGATTGATTGGCTGATTGATTGGTTTTGAGAGAGAGACAGAGAGAAAGAGAGAGATGTGCACAGAATGAATGGACAGATGGGCACTTTTTTTGATTGATTGATTGATTGGTTGATTTTGAGAGAGAGACAGAGAGAGGGAGAGAGAGAGAGAGAGAGAGAGAGAGAGAGAACACACAAGCAGGAAGAGAGAGAGAGAATCCCAAGCAGGTTCCATGCTGTCAGTACAGAGCCCGACACAGGGCTTGACCCTACCAACTGTGAGATCATGACCTGAGTGGAAATCGAGAGTTGGACACTTAACCGACTGAGCCACCCTGACACCCCCAGATGGACACTTTTAATGAAAGACAGGATGTCATAGGAACCTGGGCTGGCTCACCATCAGTGTGCTTTTCAGTCCCCACGTGTGAGGATTCTGAGTATCGCAGAAATACTGCCAAACCAGCCAGCAACTGGAGGGCGGGGGACAGAGCTGTGTGCTGCGTGAAAACCGCCCATTTGGGGTGAAAGAACCAGCACTCTGGACTCTCCTGGGAGCCCCCACAGTGGGGAACCAGCGGGTGCCGTGAGGAGGAGATTCCTTAATCCCAGCCCTAATTGCTGTTTGCCCCAGAGCCCAAGAATAACGGTCTTACAAAAGACCACAGAAATTAATCTTTATTAGAGACACAGTTTTTAATTGTGTGTGGATGTGAGGAAGGATTAAACCCCGGACAGATTCTGCGCCCTTCATTCACATCATAACATGTACTTTACGGTTTCCCGAGAGATCGTTGCATGGCCTTTCCCCGTCATGCCCAACCGATTGTCTCCTCCAGAACCTCCCGCCTGGGCCCTCAGGTGGCCTTTGTCCTGTGTCCTCCCTGTGGTGGCTTCTCCCTCCCCACATGGCTACAGAGGCTGTGGCGTTTCACTGTTCTCTTCCTCTGGCTTCATTTCAGAGCCATCACATCCCTGCAGTGAGCACACTGGGACATTCGCGTTTTGAAAAGGGGAACGTTAAAAAGACATTGGCTAAAGGAAGTTCATCCCAAGATCAATTTTCAGCGTCTTGATGAAAGACAATTGAATAAAGAAGTCATCCTCAAAGACAAGGTCAGTGTCCACAGACAGTTCCCACCCCGGATTCTAAAAATAACATGTTTTGTTTGTTTAGGAAACTTGTCCATAAACACTAATCCTGGTGAAATTATGCTGCATAATTCATTAAGCTCCACAGGCTTTCTGCACACCCCACCATTCAGAAACGTGTTAACACGCAGAGCAAACGATTTTCGGTGTAATTAAGGAAATGAATTGTGTTGTGTAACTGCAGGGCTCTGATCACCGAACTCCGTCCCGGCCGCCTCTTACCTCATTATTGTTTGTATCCTTGAACGTTCTTTGGTGGGCCAGGGCGGAGGAGATGGGGGAGAAGACATTGTGGGGAAACCCAAGAGAGTCCAACCTTCGAGAAGGTAGATGAACGTCAGCCCCACTTGGCGAGATGTTGAGTCTTCCTGCTTCTAGAAAAAGTAGCCCCCACCCCCCCACCCCCGATTTTTCTTCTTCTCTTGTATTTGTTTTTGGTTGGTTTTATTATGTTTTTGGTAATTCCTCAAGTTGTGAACAAACCAGCTTCTAGGGAAGCGACCAGCCAACGTGCTGGCCCTCAGGAACCTCCACCTTTGACTGGCTCTGCACTTGGCCTGCTGGGCGTCGTGACCTGAGGACGTGTCTGTGGTTCAAAGCCTTCCTGGGATGTTGCTGTGGTCTGTATGCTTGTGTGCCCCCGACATTCACGTTGAAATCTTACCCTTCAAGGGTGATGGTGTGAGCAGTAGGGCCTTCGGGAGGTGAGTAGGCCCTGAGGGCGGAGCCCCGTGATGAGGTCAGTGCCCTTATATGAGACCCCGGAGCTCCCTCCTCCTCACCCCTTGAGGACTCAGTGGGAAATGGCGACACCTACCCACGCAGGCACCCCGCTCATGGATTTCCAGCCTCCAGAACTGTGAGGAGGAAATTCTGTCATTAAGCCATTAAAGCCCCCAGCCTGTGACATTTTGTTCAAGCATAAAATAATATGTAATGTATATTAACTGTATATTAGTTCTTTATATTGTTTCTATATTATAGAATTAATCAAACATACATATTAAAAAGTGTATATTTTAGTTCTGGGCTGAGGACAGTGGATCTGCCTCCAGACCCACTCTTACGGCGTGGCTGGGGACCTCAGTTCCTCGTCACGTGGTCCACGCATGGACAAAATAAGCCTGTCCTGTAGCCCTCGGCACAACTGAGAGGGGCTGGTGTTTGCCGGGGGACACCTCACAGAAAACCCCCTCGGCCGTTCCGAAAGATGGACTTAGGATTCCACGCTGCTTCTCGGGTAGCCTCACAGGGGCCAGGAGGTGACCTTCCTATCACCTTCCGCATCCGTGCAAACACGGTCGTGGCTGCTCAGGCCCCAATCCGTCTCAGTGTTATCTGCGTTGTGACCACCCAGTCGATGTCTTTGTGAAAGACCTCGACCTTCTTATGGTGCTTTGCCCATCACTGACCAGGATGGAATTTGCCCCTCGTTGGCCATGTAACCGCCAGGGTCCATTCAAGGACCACGGCTTCCCTCCATGCTGGTTGTCAATTTCCATCTGTGTGTTTGGAGAGAGGAGAGACCCAGAGACCACAAAGGAGGGTGGTAATCCACAAAGGCCGAAGGGCGCCAGGGTGTGGGGAGGGATGTAGGCCTTAGCTGTGGTAGCGCTTCAGCCCCGAGCACCGTGGCCTGGCGTCTATGGGTGTGTCTGTTAGGGACAGTGGGGGAGATAGTATATGGGCCAAGCATTTGGGAAAAGCGACCCCGGAGATGTGAGCCCTTGGCCTGGTTGGGCTTTGAATGCAAAGGTGCTTGGTCAGGGTGACTTTGAACGTGCTGTGCCCTGAGGATGTGTCCACTGACAGGTCAAAGGATGAGGCCAAGGGTATAGGGAGGTGACCACCCATCAGCATCTACCCCCTGCTTTCAGGATGAAGACCAGACCTTGCCATGTGGCCTGTTAGACCCCCAAGACCTCCTGCCCACCTCACGTGCGTGCACCTCACTCCTGCCCACACCTGGTGCCAGGGGGGCCTTGGTCCCCCAGCCTTCTTTGTCTGGGACATCTTCCCCCCTCCCCACCCCATTTCCCCTGGTTAACGGCTAGCAAACAGCTAGGGAAGGACTAGACCAGCAGTTCTCAACCAAGGTTGAGCTTGCCCTCAGGAGACATTTGGCAATGTCCGGAGATGCTTTGGGTGGTCATGACCAGGCAGTGGATGTTCCTGGCCTCCTCGGGGTGGAGGCTGGGAATGCTGTACAACATCCCCTGGGCTGCCCCACCTTGAACAGTGCACACAGGACGCCCCCGTAAGAGGGACCCAGCCCCAATGCCAGTAATGCCGAACCGGGGGAGCCTTGATTTAGACCTCGTCCCAATATCTCTTCCTCCCAGCAACTGTTTCTGACCTTTCTGCCCAGCAAGTGCTCTGTTAATACTCCCCAAACTCACTTCTCGTGGCACTAATTGTGGTTGTAATTCTCCGCTCACATTTGAGGATATGTGGTTGGCATCCACCTCCCCAGCCGGTTCCGGGGGGCTGGGCACTGCGGTGTCCCCCCGACCCCCACCGTGGGCACTGCGCCTGGACCCATTGCACAGGCTCGGTACGTGCCTGCTGACAGCAGGGATTCTTTAACACACAGAGCTGTAGGTTCTGGGGACTTCTGTGGGAGCCAGTGCAACCATTCTGACTTGGGGATCACGGGATGTGTTTTCAAATAAGACTGACTTCACGGCTGCACAAGGGAGACTGCAGCCTGGGGTCCATGCGCATGGTGCATGGGCGGCTCTGGTGTGACCGTGGCTCATTCCATCTGTGGTTGGTCAGCCAGAGCAGGTGTCGTAGGAACAAGGCATGAGGGATCCTTGAATGAGTGGCAGGGAGAGCCCATGGGCGTGGGCACTTGTGGATCAAGATGAGTTCTTGTCACAGAAACTCCCTGACCGTGAGGGGGAGGTGAGGGGCTTTCCCCCAGGCACAGACATTCACAGAGCCTGGAGAGCGTCTTCAAGGTCCTGAGTTTTCCCGGAACCTAATAAGAACTGTAATCTTTCCCAAGGCAAGGTTGTTAAGAGGCAAGGCGGCAGAACCAGAGAACAAGTCATTGGTTACAGCAATTACCGTGGTGTCCATAACCCCCCCCCCCACAGGGTGATCGGAGGGATGCTGTTATGCCTGTGGTCAGTCCATCAAGGATTACCATGCCCCAGTCCTTCCCCATTTCTGCTTGGCACCCCAGCACAGTATTAACCCATAGTACGGTCCACAAATAAACATAAAGCAAGTGCCAGGTACATCACCCAGTCAATCCTCAGTATCACTTAGAAATGTGTTTAGCGGTGACTAATGGGAGATCCCAGTGAAAAGTGGCTAAACCAATCAAGAGTTTGTTTTCTCACATTCTAAGTTGTTCAAGAGGTAGTTGGCTGTTGGTTATACCTTACTGGCTTTACCAGAGCTATCGAACACCCAGGCTTATTCTGTCCTACTGCTCTGGTACCACCCTCCCTTGTGTATGCACTTTGGTCACATCTGTTACACATGGTCCCAATATGGCTGCCATCACCCCACCCATCACATCCAAGCTCCTTGGGAAAGAGGGCAGCACCGAAAACGTACTTGCGTCTCTTACAAGAAAGTAGAGAACTCTCCTGAAAATCTCCTAACATACTTCCACTTCCTTCTTACTTGCCAGAAGTCTGTCTCATGGCCAGCCCTTGATGTGGTGAGGTAAGAAAATAAATATTTAGTTTTCTCGTGTTCATGTTATCAAGGGAGAAAGGGACTGGAGGTGACTGTTTTATCAGCCAATGAACATTTTCTACTACACTAGCCAACTTATTAGTTAATCCACACTGTCTCCTTTGCTATTTTGTACACGTTCTACACTAGAAACCTAAGGGCACAACAATATCATTTGTTTATTCATTCATTCTTGCATTCCTTTTTTTAAGTTTATTTTATTGGAGAGAGAGAGAGAGAGAGAGCATGAGTGGAGGAGGGGCACAGGAGAGAGAGAATCCCAAGCAGGCTCCACACAGAGCCAGACACAGGGCTCGAACTCCCAGACTGTGAGATCGTGACCTGAGCCGAAATCAAGGGTTGAACCTTAACCGACTGAACCCCCAGGCGCCCCTATGCAGTCCTTTACTCACATGTCAAATACTTACTGGGGGCCTCCTGGTCTTCGGGCCATGTGCAGGCCGTGGGGACACCACAGCGGACAAGACCCCAAGTCTGTTTGACGTTTTCCCTCTGCAAGGAGAACCGAGTCAGCTGCTTACCAAGCTGCTGCTGTGGGTAGAGGACAGGTGCAGGCCGTGTGGACTCGGGGGAGGGGAGGCAAAGTTAGACCATGGGGTCATGTTAGATTTTCTTTTCTTTTTTTTTTTTAAGTTTTTTTAAGTCTTTATTTATTTTTGAGAGAGAGAGAGACAGAGAGACAGAGCATGAGCAGGGGAGGGGAGATAGGGAGACACAGAATCCAAAGCAGGTTCCAGGCCCCGAGCTGTCAGCACAGAGCCGGATGTGGGGCTCGAACTCATGAACCGTGAGATCGTGACCTGATCTGAAGTCAGATGCCCAACCGACGGAGCCACTCACGTGCCCCATGTCAGATTTTCTCAAAACAGGCCAAGTTCTAGAAACCGGAGCCCACCGGATGGAGAGGGGCTCCCTCTGTCCCAGGCCACGGGGACAATTCCCAGCAGCTGCAGTCCAGAGCCTGAGAGAGAAATGGGTTCGAGACCAGGGAGGGGTGAGAACTCGCAGGGCCCGTTCCCTGGCGAGCCCCACTCCGGCAGCCCTGCCCAGCCAAGAGACCGGCCCCTGAGTGCCTGTGTCCCCCCGACCCCCTCTGGAGCACGGCAGGTGGCAGGCATCGGGGAGGGGGTGCGTGAGCGACACCGACCCTCTCTGCACCTCCTGGCGGACAGCAAGCGGGGACACCCCGTTTCTCTCCTGTGTCCCCGCAGGATGGACGTGCGTGGATGTCTGTGGTGCTGGCCTGGACTGCACGTGAAGGCCCTGAGCACAGGCTCCGCACCCCGTTGGCCTGTTGCCATCTGTATCCTCACGCTGGCAGTTCAGGGCCGTGAGCGTGTGGGTCCCGCCTGCCCCGGGAGGGTGCGTGAGGCCACAGCCCCCGGGTGCCGGGCCCCTCCGTCCCCTCAGCAGCCGCCAGATGCCGCGGAAGGCAGGCCTGCGGCTCCCCGGAGCCCGTGTTTATTTATAGCCCGATTTCTGATCCAGACCCCTCCGAAGAACCCATTAAAAGTGAGTTCTGATTAATGAATTTCGTACCGTGTAGCAGAACCACCCCCCGCGATTTCAAATTTCCTGCGAAAACATGACAATACACTGGAAGCCAATTTCTTCAAAATAAGCCAGCGACAAAGTGCAATTAATGAAAAGGCTATTTCTGAGGACGTGTGCGCGCACATCACTATGCGCAGAAGCAAATTACACCCGTAATGGTGTGTACACGTTGGTATTTCACACAACCTCATTTAAAGCCTGCAAGGCAAGCTATTTAGATGAGCGGCGGACGTCGGGCCATCACACAGGACGTGATGGAGAGTCTCTGCCGGAGGGATCCCGGTACCGCTGCCCTGCCCCCGCTGAGCACGGAGCGGCTCCTCTGTCTTCCCCTCGTCCTCCCTCTGTCCTCCCTCTGACGGGAGCCCTCAGAGCTCAGCCCTTGCTTCCAGGATCCCTGCAGAAGCAATGGTGGGGGGTGGGGGGGTGGGGGGGGGACTCCTGACCGGGGCTGACTTCCCTCCCCTGCCGGAACATTCTCCGAATCCAGCAGGGCCACCCCCTCAGGCCCAGGAAGGCTCAGCCCCCACATGGCAGGCCCTCAGCTTCAGGGCGACTCCTGCTCTGCTCCGTCCCTGGAGACACTGGTCTTGGTCTTGATTTTCCCCAGACGATGTCGAGGGACGCACCACAGGGTGAACGCAGCACTGGGGTGGGGGTGAAGTGTTCCTCGCACACACACACACACACACACACACACACACCACGTGCACACGCACACACTCACACACACACCACACATGCACATACACTCACTACACAGGAACACAGGCACACACACACACACATCCTTCACACACGTACCAGAATGCAGTCAAGCTTCCAGACCTAATTCTCAGTTCACGAGTTTGTAGGAAATACAGGCGACAGAGAAGCCGTGCTAAGTGCCACCCTGAAGGTTTCCTCCACAAGATACGGAATGCGGGGAATTGCACAGGACGAAAGCCTCAGCTCCTTCCAGAAATGTGTGTCAGCGGTTGCGGGGGGGTGGGGGGTGGGGACGGGGTGGAGGGGGGCATCCAAGAGACGAGAGCGGGGTGGACATTTGTTGGGCATCCTGATGGGAACAAATTAAATATAAACATTTGCTTATGAAACCCCAAGAAAGTCGATCAGTCCTCAACTATTTCACGGCATCAGGAAGCTGTCGGCACTTCTGGCCGTGATGTCATCGTTAGGTTCCGTTAAAGAAGAGACTGAGTCTTCGGGGGTATGGATGGAGGGTTTAAGGGTGAAGCGTAAGGGTGCGCGGGGTTCGTCCGGGGCAAACCCAGTTGGGGGGGTGGGTTGACACGAGGTTGGCCACGTGCAGTGTTGCCGCTGGGTGATGGTGACAGGAGGGCGCTCCCGATTCTCTCTCCCATTGTACCTGCGTGAGAGCTTCCACAGTAAAATAAAACAGAAGTGAGTGTTGGGACCCAGGGTCCCCCAGAAGCAGAGGCCGAGGCAAAGCCTTGCCTGCCAGGAACTTGGCCACCGACAGTAGGGCTGAGGGACGGGGATGGCAGCAGGGACGTGGGTGCAAGCTGGCCACACGCTGCCGTGACGGGGGCTCCCTCCCGGGGGGCCTTCTTCAGCGCTGAACTCAATGCATCTCGTGGCTGTTTGCTCACCAGTCAGAATGGGGAGCCCTCGTTGCCAGTCTCCCGGCTCCCACTGGTCGGGGCGGCCTTACAGCTGTTGACCCCCCGGTCTTTCTACCACACGTGGATGAGGGCCCAGGTCTCCACAGGCATCCCGGACAGTTAAGAAACCCCAGAGCAGGAAGCAAAGCAGTACGGGCATGGGACCAAGGCACAGGGCGGGAGCCAGGCCAGGATGCTTGGGCCGCACCTGCTCGGGGCTCCCTGAAGCCTGCGGGCAGCTCGCGCAGGGGCTGTAGTAAGCCATGGTGCAGGGTGTGCGGATGCGCCCCAGAGGGGTTCTGCACAGGGGGGATGCAGGGGAGAGGCCGGGTGATCGGGGACCCCCACGTACCTCCTGGAATCTTACACGTGCATGTCACCTTACATGGCAAAGGGAACTTTGCGGACGTGGTTGAGGATCTCAGTATGGGGAGATTATTCCGGATTATCCAGACGGGTCTGATGTAATCACGGGGGGTCCTCGTCAGACGGAAGCAGGAGATCAGAGAGATAGGAGGTGATGCGACAGAAGCCGGGAGATTTGAAGATGTCGCCCGTCTGGCTTTGGCGTGGAGGGAGGACCAGGAGCCCAGGGTGTCGGGAATGCAGTTCCGGGGGCCGGAAAAGGCAAGGGCAGGAACCGCCCAGGAGCCAAAGGAGGGGCCAGACCTTCTGATGCCTTCACTGTAACCCAGGGAGAGTGACTCCCGACCGCTGACCAGGACCGTGAGCTCAGAAAGAGCTGCTGTCTCAGGCTAGTGAATGGATGGGAGTCTCACGGCAGCTGCCGGGGTGAATGCGGTGTGCTGGTGCCCCCCGCTCCTTTCTGCCCGGCTGGTGCAAACTGGCACGGTAACGTTTCCCGTCACATCCCCTCCATGCTTACCAGCCAAGCATGCTGGGGTTTATCGGACATTCTGGTTTCCTCTTCCATGGGTCTCTTGTTAAAATATTCGGCCCGGCCTCTCCCTGCCCCCCACCCCCAGCGTTTCAAAAAAATGTTATTATTTTCTTATGCTGCATATTCTGGGTATCACACTTTGCTCTGGTGCATGTTGCAAATACTCTCTCCCAGTTTGTGAGATCGGCTTTCATCACTCAAATATTTTAAATTTTGCTGTAGTCAAATTTATCAATCTTTTCTCCTAAGAATTTTTTTTAACTATCCCAGTGAGATAAAGATATTATTCTATATTTCCTTTTTAAACATTCACTTTTCACATTTAGGCCTTTAATCCATCTGGAATATATTTCTGTATATGGTGTTATGTACGGATCTAAATATATCCTTTCCATATGTCCGTCCAATTGTCTCCACACCAGTCATTACGGCCCATCAGCCCCCGTCAGTGTGAGATGATGCTCTCGTCAAACAGACGTGTCTTCCAGCCCCCGTGATTTCCACGGGGTCAGCCCTGCTGGCTTCTTCCTCACCCTCGCCTTATCCGTCTTTGGCCCCAGACTCTGTTATGTGGCTTTGAGAATCAACCATCAAGCCCTGTTAACTTGCGAGATTTTGTTTGGGATTACACTGGATCTGTGCATTCATCTGGGGAGAACTTCCATCTTCCTATTACCTCTCCTGCTTTCCTCTCTGGTGTCATTGGCTGGTTCTTTCGTACGTCCCTGCCAGGTGGTCGGTCCCCAGGCTCCGCGCCGAGCACAGCCATCCCCTTCCGTGCAGAATTAGTAGCACGGTGACACCAACGTGCTTCCTGAGCACCCACAGGCTTATTAGACACGAACCACAGGACCCCATCCATGGGGTCTCTGATTCCACAGCCTGGTGTCGGGGGCTGGGTGCCCATGGTTGTTACAACTTGCCAGGTGATACCAGAGTGTGGCCAAGATAGAGAACCGCGGTGTATAGACCCGAGGTCCCATCCCAGACTCGCTCAAACAGAATCTACATGGGAGGGGGCTAGGCGTCTTCATGTTTTACGAGCACCTCAGGTGATAAGCAAAGCTGGGGCACATCTGTCCTTCTCTGGGCCACTGTCTAGTCACCAAGTTGGCTGCCAGCCAGCATCAGCACTGCAGAAACCACACGCTCTCATCAAGGGTTAAACATGCCAGATCATCACTTGGTTGTTTGATCAGACAGCCGGAAAATCCAGAATTCACAATTTTTGTTGTTATTTTGTTAGGTTTATTTATTTGTTATTTTGCGAGAGAGAGAGAGAGGAAGTGCAGGGGAGGGGCAGAGAGAAAGAATGCCAAGCAGGCTCCCCACTGTCCGCACAGAGCCCGACGCAGGGCTCGAACCCACGAACCGTGAGATCACGACCTGAGCCAAAACCAAGAGTCAGAGGTTCAACCAACAGAGCCCCCCAGGGGCTCCCAGAAATCACAATTTTAGAGGACCCCTAGTTTTTTACGTGCACTGGTCCGCTTTTCCACTCACCAAACCTTTACTGTGCTCCTTCGGCCTGTCATAACCGGCCCCCTTACTGTGTTTTCAGAGAATTTGCCTCACCTAAGATGACTGAGTTATTAGTTGTCGACTCTCCCTATCTGATGCCTCCGTATCCATAGCAGGAAAACAAAACTAGGTCAATTTCAAGTCAAAATGAAAGTTTAAAAACATATATAGTAAAAAAAAAAAAGTCAGGAACCCACTCCCCTGTTTTTTTGTTCATTTGTTTGTTTGTTTTTGGTGATGCCTTCTGAGTTTGAATACAACAAATGATGCTGTCTTTTCTGGATCTCCATGCCTGTTCACAGAGGCAAGATAAAAGATGAATGGTCCTCATCAATACAGCAGCAGCCCCCAGGCACAGAGAAGAGGCTGTTCAGATAGGCAGCACTCCGTCCTGTTCACACTCTATTCTCAGTGATGCCCTCCTGAAACCCATTTCCAAAGGACAGCCAAAGCGTGCATTTGCCCTTGCACATTCCAGAGCATGTGTAGAAATCCACCCCTGCGGCCGCTCTCTCATTAGAGCCCCACAGAATTACAGAATTTCCTAGCTGGCAGGGCCCCTGTTGATGGTGCTGTCTACACTCTTCCACTCTGGAGGAAAAAGCAGCTGACTCTCCAAGATGGAGGGAGGTGTGGTCCAAGGCAGGGCTGAGATCGCAGCCAGAGACTCTGTTCTTTCTCTCCTCCCCACTCTCCGCCAAGTGCCGCAGACAGTATCTGTGCCACCACAGATTCATGCCACCCCCACCCATGCCAACCAGGCCAAATCAGTGTGGTGAAAAAGCAAATGCAAGCTTTGGGAGCTCAGCCAAGGAAACCGAGCTTTCAAGCAGTGGGAACGTGTGCCAACCTGAAGGTAAACTCGTCATCATTTCTGGTTCTCCACGCTTGACCCAGTGTAGTTGAATTTACAAAGTACTTCCTGGCCAAGATTCCCCTTGCATGATGGATGCTCATCACCAACTCTTACCTTTCTTCGTTTCCCAGATTTTCATGACAATATTCAAAAATATACTTTAAAGGTAGGGAAATGCTTACATCAGAGAAGGGTATAATCCACTTACCTGAAATGTCAAAGAGTTCACGTAAGACAGAGGACAAAAAGGACTGGGTCATCTGGGTGAATCATCAAAAGAGATGGAAATGCCTGGTGGGGAAGTAAGAAATGGGACCAGTGCGGGAGCCAGAAGTACAGATGCTCAGCATAGGCGGGAGGCCCTGGGGGCTGGGGGCTGGGTGTGGGGAAGCAAACCAGTAAGAGTTTCATAGCCAGCAGGGTCCCAGTGACCCGTCTCCTCTCCACTCTGCAGCTTATAGACAAAGAAATGGTGTTCTAGGAGCAGGAAGCCCTCACTGCCAGGATCATCCCAGTCGGAGTAGCATGATCCCAAAGGCCAGTCCTAGGGTTGGCCCGTACCAAGGACTTTTGATGATGGAAACATGGTTCGTCAAGTAACAGTGAGGTTCCCACCACACGTCTTGCCCTGTCTGGACCTCAAGGAGCAACTGCCACAGACTCTACTCTCCAAAAACTTACAGCCTGATTACTTTCCAAGAAACTGCCACCATGACGGGCTACCCTAGGAACCCGCTGCATTTCCAAGGTCTTGGGGATGGCGAGTGGAAGGAAAAATGTCGGGGTTATCTAGATACTCATCACCTTTAGGGCCAGCTGTCAGAAGTGGAGTTTGGAGGTGGACTGACAATCCAGGGGAATGGATGCCCCGTGGGTGTGGGGACAGACAGAAAAGTGATCGTGTCACCCGGGAGAAGACGCCCACAGAACTGGCTCTGTGGTCTTGTGCCGTCCTCGATGCATTTTTTCTTAGCTCACTTTATCACCAGAGATTCCGAGGACGTTTATGAAGACACACACATAATTAATGCAGATAACTCATTAATTTATGAGCCAGCTAATCGATACTGAGGTTAATCTACTTAGGCATCTGAAGAATCACCGTGTATCTCTCTATTTACACTGCTGTTTGCCTTGACTCCACATCATCAGGTTTTTGGCGGCTGTGAAGCTGACAGTGTTGGTCACCACGTAGAGAGACGATGGATTAATTTCTGCCAACGTGATCTTCTTCCAGTGTACAGATGGCATATTAATAGCCCACAACTAGAAGCTGGCATTTCTCATCAGGAGAAAAGGTCTATTTCTATTTTGAAATTTCTAATCAATCTTCCTTTTACCCTACCTATTTAATTTTCTTGCTTGCTTTTATGCATTTGAAACATAAGGGGAAATGTACTTTTTTTTTTTTAGTACTTTATTATATCACTGAGAGAGCACTCAGGAAAGACAAACGAGGCGGAGAGAGAGGTGGTCAGGTGTGTAGAGGTTCTGGTGACCACTGTGGGGCGGATGCCGTGTGCCCAAGCGGTTTCAGGCCAGAGGCCAGCCCAGGTGCGGACGGAAACCAGACAAGCGACGAAACGAACGAACCGGCCCAGGCGGCATTAAGGCTGACGGGACAGCACTTGGCTCTTCTCGGTGAGGCCACCTTCACGGGGCTTGGGTGGTCCAGCCAAACCTCCGTTTCTGGCCACTCCATCAGACAGAGTTCTTAGTTGTAGGCAACACAATCTGGCTGAACCAATTCAAGTGGACATGAACTCATTGTGGGACCGGGGCAGGGGAAAGCATGTCCGGGGAGGCAGGAAATCCAGCCTGACACCAAGCAGCCAGGCCAGTGCCACCTGGCCACGACTCAGCCATGTGCAAGCAGTGCTGACACACGCTGCCAGGACCGCTCCCTGCCCCTGCGACACTAGGGGCCAAACACAGGGCATCGACCACGGTCACAGCTGCACCACCTTCTGCCCTGCGGGACCTGGAGGTCATATGCTCACTAGCCTCCGGGTCACCTGCAGTACCACGGTGGCCATAGTTACTGCCTGCTCAGTAAATTATTTGCAAACAGGTGTTTTATTTCATGCGTCCCGTTTACCCTGCACAGCACCTAGCCTGGGGCTTGGTGCTTAGAAGGCACGAGAGCTCGCAAGCAAAGCAAAGGGGGTCTCGATGGGGTGGGTGCCTTCTCCCCTGCCCCATCTCCTGCAGACGCCAGCCCTACCCTTCACCCTTACGGACTGCTCTCCGTTCGCACACACGGCCTTCTCTTTGACAGGTGTTGCCTCCAAAGCATACCAACACTCTCAGAAATGTCTCTTGTCCTGAAAGAACAGGTTTAAACTGAGCTGAGTCATTTCAGGAGCTGTTAGGAAAGGACTTCATTTTTATCAATCGTGTATTTTGCATCGTCTGGAAAGAAGGGATGACTGACATTGCCTGGTGTTCAGTGAGGTCTCAGAGAGTGCCTGCTGTGTCCAGAATCTTCCTGTGACCCCAACCGGGCCTGGTTTTTGTTCATCTTTGTAACCCCAGGAAGGATCCCGGTGTCTTGAGAATGCTAGGTGTGCAGTGCTTGTTTGACGAATGAATGAAGAATGACCACAGGCGTTAATGGATGCGCCCAACTGACCCTTCCTTTCATGATTCAAGAGCTTTCCCAGGTGGGTTCCTTGGTCTCTTTCTTCTCATCAGCTTTAGTCAAATAAGCAAGCTTCAAGTTGAATTCCAGCCCACAAAACTCAGATGTGCAGGAAAAACCTTGACTTACTTTAGAGTAACTCAATTTGCATGTCAATCTCCCATTTTTACAGGAGGTGGAGAGTGTATGCCAGTTGGCTCAGGGTCCCCATTCTCCCCGACCTGTGTCTGGTTTGCATCTCACATGGAGCCATCTGCTGAGCTCCAAGGCTCTGCTCCCTCACCCCTCAGGGGCACCATGTCGTGGCACCTTGAGACCCCAATATGGAGTCCACTCGGGGTGTGTTACCCTCAGAAGCCTAGGAAAATGGTCTAGAACCCAGCAGACTGCCTGGAACACGCTGGCCTCGTCAGTGTCGAAGGCCATGTTGGGGCCACCCAGGTAAGTGAGGGATCCTCTGGGCTCATGCCAATTTCCTAGGTCGCGCCTAATGTTGGTGCGGGGTTTCTGCATCTCATCCCTAAAATGGTTCTGTGATTTCTGTCATCCTCAGCCCAGGGTCAGGGTCTCTTTTCTGACTCCTTCTCCCTCTTTCTCCTCCTAATCGCAGATGGGTTTTCTCCATTATCTGGAGGTAGGAAAGCCTGATTCTGGCTAATAACGCATCCGACATGGCCCGAGTCATCTCACCGATTGATTCAACAATTACATATGGAAGGACACTCTAGATGTGCAGGTTTGGGGACACGGAGGTTAGGGGTGTGAAACACACAAGGAGCCGCAGATAAGACTTACAAAGACACAGGAGCCCCAGAGAGTTGTGGGTTCTGGGTAGAGCATTTAAATCAGGCAATTGGAAGGCAGAGTCAGGGTGGCTGCCTTAGTCTGTGTGTCCGGGGAAGGACCTTCTGCTGAGGGGACCTATAAACTGGGAAGGCCGGAGGGGGCAGGTGCATGGAGAGAAGGTAGACACGCTGTAGAGCCCTGAGGAGTTGACTCTGGGGCCCTTGGGTCCTGGCGGATCGCACGCTGAGTGTGAAGAGAAGCCGCCACACAGTCTGGGCTGAAGTGTGGCCTGATGGGATTACTTCCAACAACTTTCTTGATATACCCGTGCATCAAATAAAATGCATAGATCTTCAGAGTGCAGTTTAATGAGTTTGACAAAGTAGGTACCAGTGAAATCACGGCTCCAGTCAGGATGAAGAGAGGCCCAGCCCTCTGGAATATTCCCCCGTGGCCCCTCGCAGTGAACGGCTGCCCCACACAAGCATCTATCTGCGTTTACCACCATAGGTCAGCTTTACCCGTCTGGGAACTTTATACGCCTGGAATCCTACAGAACGTGTTTTGTGCGTCCTGTTTCTTACACTCAGCACAGTGCTTGTGGTTTCCATCTGAGCCCTTGAGGCATCAGCGGCTCCTTATCTCACTGCCAAGGAGACTTCTATTGGATGAAAACACACTATGCATTCATCTAACACCTGCTGTTGGACCTTTTTTTTTTTTTATAGTTTTTGACTATTACAGATAAATATTTACGTACAAGTCTTTGTATGGTTATATATTTTTGTCTCTTGAGTGCGTAATCTGGAACTGAAATGCTGAGGCCAAGCATGAGACCCCGCCAACCCAGCTTCCCCAGCGGTTGTCGTGCCTCACACCCCCAGCAGTGAGGGTTCCCGGGACCCGCAGGGTTCCTCGCCAGAGGCTGGGTGCCCGTGTGCCCGGCTCCGGGAGCTGTTGGACCGGATCGCACAGGGTCAGGGCCCGAGGCCCCTGCTGAGGACGTCACACTTACCGCCCTCCACCTGCACCTGTGCATCCTCCTACGCCAGCGCCTCCCAAGGCGTGGGCCACGTGCAACTGGCCTTTGCCGACATGATCTTGTCTGGCGCACAGGAAGGGCATCTCTTTTTTAAACTCTCACTTTGTATAGAGGTACCTACAGATTCACAGGTGGTTGTGACAAACGATGCTTAAGGACCCCGTGTCCTCCTCACCTGGTTTCCCCCGACGGCAGCATCATGGAAACCGTAGTGCAAATTCAATACCCGATCTCCTCTGACAACACAGAGAGAGCACCGGGCGCACGCTCAGAGCCCTCCGTTGCGTGGCTAAGATTTAGTAAGTATTGTATTTTATTACACTTGAAAGGTTACATTCTATTTGTAACAAATGAAACCGGTTTTCCATTTACCATAATAATAAAGGTTTTATTGCTAAATAAATTGATACAGATTTAAAACTGAGTTATTTTAAACAATATGTTACAGAAGGGATGGTACTAGCAGTATGCAGATATGGAAAGTCATGAAAGAGGATAATATATAGCGAGCACAGGGAGACGCCGAAAGTATAAAATCAGAGTTCTTCTCAGACCCTACCTTTTCTGCATTGAGCAACTACTATCAACCAAACGCAGCCTGTGCAAACCCATCCGTTCACGTGATCCCCTCAAACGATAGATATTTATGGAGAGTCTTCTGATGGAAAGGTTTCACCAGGCTTTCTGGGTAACGCAAAGGTAGGATGAATGAGACTGATGTCCTAGACTCACATAATTCACAGCAGGCAGGGAGACAATGTGTTCACTCCGTAAATATTTATGGGTACCCAATGGGTACCAGGCGGTGTTCTAAAAATGAGGAGGTAGCAAACAGGACCAGGGAGCCTCTGCCTTTGGGGATTCTGTAATACAGACAAGAGCCTCTTGCGGAGCACCTTCCAGGAGTTGATTAAGCTTTCTAGAGGCTCTCTGGGGGTGAATGGTGAAGAGCGTGCATCACACAGGCAGGCCAGGGATGGTCTAACAGAGAAGGCGCACAGGAGCTGGGGCTGAGATCGTGAGAACAGCCCAGCGGGCACAGGAACACGGGGAGTATTCTGGGCACATGAGAAGACCGTGAGGTGAGAACAGAGTGTGTGCCAGGGTGTCTGAATGATCCAGAGGTTGGGATCAAAGCTGGAGATGAGATGAAGTATCCTGGATGAGCACAGATCAGAGAGGGCGACACCCTTCACTCACTCACTCACTCCCTCATTGTAAGCGTGAACACCGCCCCTGCCCCCGAGGAAGGCGTAGCCCAAAGAAGCTGACAGGGACACACGTAAACAATTGCATTCTGTGCCATAGATGCTGACCCATGTTCATTCACTAGACGGGCATCTCTAGCACCTGCCGCAGTGCCCAGCTGTGTGCCCTGTGCAGCGAGCAGTGCAGTGGGCAGCCCGACGTGGGTCCTACCTCCTGGAGGCTGCAGGCTGACCCGACAGCACCGCAGGGGGAAGGAACGGGCGTCTGGATCTTAGGAGGGTCCGAGAGAGCGAGGTCTTGAAGGAGGTAAGGCTTGAAGAAGAGCAGGAATGTTCTGGACAAACGAGAAGGGGGACAGAGTCCCAAGGAACAGAAGGCACAGTGGGGAGCATGTGACAGCATGGTCGGTTCAGCAGGGAGCTGGATCTGGCCCAAGACTGTGCCTCTCGTGTCTCCGAGAACGTGTTCCCGGATGCCCACCACATCTATTACCTGTGCGGTGAACCAGAACACCACCAGAGCCCGGCCAACTCACATCCACACACGGGGCACCTGACACTGGGGTCCGTCCTGGGCCCTGGAGGACTTTTAGCCGGATCCTTGACCTCCACTATATGCCAGCAGCATCCCCCGGCATCACGGCAGCCGAAAATGTCCCCGGACATCACCAAATGCTCCCTGTCATGGGAGGGGGGTGGAGGCAAAATACTCCCAGATGAGAATCAGTGATCCTTACGGTACCAAGTAGGATTATCGGACCAGAGGGGGAGGTTGTCTTAACTCCTGACATTCGGCAAAAAGGGACGTGTAGGTCTGTGAGCCTGTGTCTGTGGCCACACGCCTTGGAGACAGGCGTGTCTCCCTCTTCCAGGTTAGAGATCAGCCCGGGAGGAGAGCATCATGTTCAAAGGGGTTTTAACCTTTCACTCGGCATGCCCCTGCCATGTTTAACATTTCATAATGAGAAGGGTTACATGTGTTCATCGTGTAGCCGAAGAAATGAAGTGTGTGCTGCTCTTATGCGGTTTATTCCCTCTTCGCGTCAGAGGCGGCTGCTATGGGGAGTGACAGCAAGAACCAGAAACGCGGGGGACATTTGTGTGAGCCTCCGAGCTCCAAGGGAGAAAAGGCCCGGGCTCGAGGGTAAGCGGCCCCAGTTATCGCCCACATGCTGGGAAAACCGGCCAAGAGGTCAGCAGGCAAAAATATTAGTAAACACATCATGGGGCGCCTGGGTGGCTCAGTCCGTTAAGCGTCTGGCTTCAGCTCAGGTCATGGCCTTGCCGTTTGTGAGTTCAAGCCCCACATCCGGCTCTCGGCTGTCAGCACAGAGCCTGGATCCCGCTTTGTATGCTCTGTGGCCCCCTCTCTCTGCCCCTCTCCTGCTCATTCTCTCCCTCTCCCTCTCTCTCCCTCTTTCAAAATAAATTAATAAACTTTTAAAAAAGTATTAGTAAATACGACAATCGGGAAAATCGTTGGGGGAAAATATTCTGTTGTTTTGCAAAAGCGTTTAATTTCTCAAGTTAAAAGCTTCTTCAGCGCAAAACACAACAAGATGAAAACAAGCGAAAGAAAAGAGTCTGATTTTAAATCATCCGTTGTAAGTTTCTAGGGGGAAAGGTGGAGATTCAGACCCCCCTGCTTCCAGCTGGCCTGGCCGTGCGGAGGCCTCCCGAGTCTCTGGACCGCCATTTCCAGATGAACAGGTTGTCACTCAAGGTCTCCGGGGGAACTTCCTGCAGCCCAATATTGAGTAAATCTGAGTCCATAGCAACCAATCCCCCAGCTGAACCTGTAGTCAAGCAATTTAGGAAAGGCCTCTCCCTGTCTTCAGGGGCATTTGCTCGGGGCTTGCAGGATGGGGTAATCAGGGTTGGCGGGAGGGGCCCAGAGAGTGACACCCATACTCGGCCCCAGAACAACCGGGAATCAGCAATGCAAAGGAAGCCACTGCTCTCTTCTCCCAGAGGGTGTCACCTTCAGAAGCCGCCACTGAAACCAGTCCCGTGGCCCCAAACTAGGTGATGCCCCATTTCTTGCTCTCTCCCTTTTAAGTTCCCTGCGGACCATTGGCTTCTCCAGGGCAGACCTGGGCCTCCTCCATCACCCTGTCTTCAGATGACGCGTCACAGTAGGTGGTGTCTTGGACTGGATGCCCGGGTCCCCCAAAGTCACATGTTGAAGCTCGAACCCCAGGGGGATGGGATTGGGAGGTGAGGTCTTCGGGAGGTGACCAGGAGTAGGTGAGGTCATGAGGGTGGGGCCCCCGTGACGGGATTCAAGTCCTTAGAAGAAGGACTGGAGCTGCTGCCCTTCCCTCTCTCCGTGGAGGGTGCAGCGAGAAGGCCCCCACCCGGAACCGAATCTGCCGGCACCTTGACCTCAGGCTCCCAGCCTCTAGAACTGCGCAAAGTAAGTGTCTGTCGTTTAGGTCGCTCATTCTACGGCACTTGGTGGCAGCGGCTCGAGCTGAGACGGGAGCTGAGCAACGTGCTGTGGGTGGTGGGCCCAGGACCGTGGCTCCCCCCCACCCCCGTGACAGACAGAACCAGAGACTGTTCACAAACAAGGAAAGCAAATAGAAATGTTCCCGAATCCACTGACATCTCTCAGAGCCACAAAATCTCAACGTTATGCCGTTCCCAGTTCCTAACCCTTCCCCGAGCCCGAGTAGACTTGCAAGCAACTGTTAGCAAACTTTCAAGAAGAAGATTTCTTCTTCTCCTCCCTCTTCTCCTTCTTCTTTTCCTCCTTCTCCTCCTTCTTCTGCTTCTCCTTCTCCTCCTTCTCCTTCTCCTTCTCCTCCTTCTTCTCCTCTCCTTCTCCTTCTTCTTCTCCTCCTCCTCCTTCTCCTCCCCCTCATCCTTCTCCTCCTCCTTCTCTTCCTCCTTCTGCTTCTCCTCCTTCTCCTCCTTCTTCTCCTTCTCCTTCTTCTCCTCCTTCTCCTTCTTCTCCTCCTTCTTCTCCTTCTCCTCCTCCTTCTCCTTCTCCTCCTTCTCCTCCTTCTCCTTCTCCTTCTCCTCCTCCTTCTCCTCCTCCTTCTCTTCCTCCTTCTGCTTCTCCTCCTTCTCCTCCTTCTTCTCCTTCTCCTTCTTCTCCTCCTTCTTCTCCTTCTCCTCCTTCTCCTCCTTCTCCTTCTCCTCCTCCTTCTCCTTCTTCTCCTTCTCCTCCTCCTTCTCCTTCTCCTCCTTCTTCTCCTTCTCCTCCTTCTCCTCCTTCTCCTTCTCCTCCTTCTTCTCATTCTTCTTCTTTTTAAATATCTGGTTGAAATTTGTATTAAGATTGCCCTGGATTTGCAGATGAATTTAAGGAGAAAGTCTTCCCATCCAAGAACATTTATCAAGTGTCTTTTAATTTAAATTCAAGTTAGTTAAAATACAGTGTAGTATTGTCTTCAGGACCAGAACCCAGTGGTTCCTCGCTTACATACAACACCCAGCGCTCATCCCAACAAGTGCCCTCCTTAATGCCCATCACCCATCTAGCCCATCCCCACCCACCTCCCCTCCAGCACCCCTCAGTTTATTTTTAAAAAGGAGATGATTTCCTTCTTTTTGAGAATATAAAACAGATGAAAAATATTCCCAATTAATTTTTACAAGATTAGAATAACCCTGAAACCAAAACAAGATAAGGATAGAGCAGAGAAAGGAAAAGTTAGCTGTCACTTATGAAGGAAGATGCAAAACATATTCATAAAATATCCATTAGTTCCATTAAGCATTAAAATGTCACGGCGCCTGGGTGGCTCAGTCGGTGAAGCGCCCATCTTCCGCTCAGGTCGTGATCTCGAGGTTCGTTGATTCAAGCCTCGCTCTGGACTCTGTGCTGACGGCCTGCTTTGGATTCTGTGTGTGACTCTCTCTCTGCCCCTCCGCTTGTGCTCTGTCTCTCTCAGCCTCTCGAAAATAAATAAAAATGTTAAAAAAAAGAGTCTAAGATACACACTGACCAATAGACTCCATTCCAGAAATGAAATGATAGCCACAAGGTATCTACGACAACCATATGATGTCAATCATATTAACGGGCTCGAGGACAGCAGAGATGTAGCTGTGACAGGTGCCAAGAAGGGCCTGATGACATTATGTGGAGGGAGATGCTGTGTTAGGAAAACGGCAGTGGACATGAGCTTCTTTAATGTGTCAACAGCTATCTCAAAACATCATCTGGGATGATGCCTACCTTTGAGACAGAGTGACTCGTGCTGGAAAAGCCCAGAGCCCCTAAGTCAACATTACTGTATCACCTTTTCCTGGTGATGCAAGCTAATGCCTTAAAAAAGGAAACAAGAGCCTGTGTGGCTTAGTGCCTGACTCTTGGTTTTGGTTCAGGTCATGATCTCACAGTTCGTGGGGTTCGAGACCCATGCTGGGCTCTGCACAGACAGCATGGAGCCTGCTTAGGATTCTCTCTCTCTGCCTCTTCCCAGCCTGTGCACTCTCTCTCTCTCTCCTCTCAAAATAAACGAAAAAAGAAACATGTCAGACACATAAATATTATAGATGTGTAGGTAAGTTTACTTCATTAGAAAATCAACTTTAATATAATCGTTAGGGGAGAATTTAGGAAGGTGGGCATGTACTGAGCATGTGTCTATGTCCTGGGACCTGAGACCAGGAGGCTGGGCCCCAAGCCAAGATCTCACAGGCACCGAGCTGACCTTACCCGTGGGACAGGAGTGGAGGGAGGGTGGGAAATGGGTCCTTCAGTCCATCCACCATGGTTTGTGTCTGTTTCTCTTTACCCATCATTCACACACACACACACACACACACACACACACACACACACATGCATGCCAGCACCCTGCACTTGTGGCCTCTCAGGCTGGGCCTCACTTCCCAGATCTGCAGCTGAAAGTCCCCGGTCCATCATTACATTTCAGTTGAGATGCTCCCGTTCAGAGTGTTTCCTAAGCACCTTTTCCACCTATCCCCCCACCCCACCACCACCACAGCCTACATAGCCCAGCCCTCTGGCTGTGGGCCTGGGGGACCTGCCCCTTCTCTGACCCAGCAGCTCCTCTCATAGTCACCCCTTCTCTCCTGCTGCTTCACCGGGCCCAGAGCGCAGGCCACACAACATCCAGCGACACGTGGAGGTCTGCCAGCACCCTGGGACCCACGAATAGAAGAGACACATTTATGAATGGACCAGTTCTGCTCAACATTGTGCTGGGAAATTTAAGGAGAACATAGAACAAATTAGAAGACATGATTAGGGATCCACATGGCCGTAAAGGCAAAAAGCCCAAGCTTTAACGAAAAGTCCAAATCCTAATTTCAAAGCTCCCTGTCTTCGTGCTGCCTCTTTCTTCGACAACCATTAAACTGCACTCGATGCCCCTCTGTGTAATTGGAAAAGAATGAGCGTTTATTGCTAGAATAATCTCCCTCCATACAGATGTGGAACTTTGTGTCAAAGCCTGAGGATTAAAAAATCAGGTGTGATTCTTGGGACAAAGAGATGAAAATGTGATCAGGTAGGATCATTTTATCAAAGGTGACAAAATGCTTCTCTTGCCCATCCACCTGGAGAGAGTCACAGAATCATCAAAGAAATAAACCAAAACCACGGAGGAAAGCCCTACATCGCACTGATTGCAATACCTATAAATAGCTGTCACACTGAGTGTGCGCTCCGTGCCAGGCACAGCTCTGAGCCTTTTGTCACTCTTCGTTCATTTTATTTTGATAAAAACCCACCAGGTCAATTCTGTTGATAATTGCACTTTACAGGGGAGGAGATGACAGGACTGGAAGTTTCCATGATTCCTCCTGCATCCCACGGTTAGTAAGACACAGACACGAAATTCTAGCCAAGACAGCTGTGATGCAGTAAAATACACCAGAGACATCCAGAATGCAGCAAAGACTGTTAGGTGGAATATTTCTAGAGTAGAAGAGTTGCTTGGAGAAAGCTAGGTAGCTTTTGTTGTTGTTTTGTTTTGTTTTTTGTTTGTTTGTTTTTACTGCCAAAACACCTGGTGACAAGGAAAACGGTAAAGGGACCCTGCCATCTGGGCACAACATCGATGTTTATCACAACACCTGCATGCACACAGATGTGCGTGGCCATCAGGCTCCACAGAGACAGGAGACATTCGCCTCGGCCCGTTTCCTCACCTGTCTCCGGAAACAGCTGGGAGTCCAAGCACTCAGGCCAAGCACCCGAGAACGTCAGCAGGAGCCGTTAGCATGTGCCGTTAGGTATCATTTGTCAAGTTTAAGGTGGTTCTTCGCTTTCTAAGTTGAAAATGAATTAAAATTTCTGTTTTACAGACATTTTAAGAAGAGTTTTGGAAAGTCAGGTGCGGGGGATGAAATTTGACTCGAAAGAAACCAAACCTGTATGTATAGGAGTTTAATGAGGAATCAATTATTCTAATCAGGAGTAATGTGAGGCCTGACATGCCTCAGCCGCACTGATTGTTATGTGATATTTTTACAGACGTAAAATCTGAGGGCTGGAAGGAGTCTGAGCCTTGAACTATTCATCTAAGGAGATCAAGCCGATTTCTTCTGACTTTTCACGACGGTGCCACTGAGATGTGATTTATCAGCCTGTCAATTTTGTTATTTCTGGAAGGCATTTCAAAACATCCTACAAGGATCTGAATTAATTTTGTAATAATGAGATCATATCAGAATATATATCTGATATTTCAGATAGCGCTGCCCAGTGCTTCTGGTTATATGGTTGGTGTTGGCGGGATATTAACATGCGTTAGTAAGATCATAATGTCAATACATTTCACAGAAACACACATTCCCAGCCTCGTTCTTCCAGCCTGGAACAATTTTCATCTCAGTGGGATATTGGCTCTGACTCTGATTCCAAAACAAGTGGTAAAATTGAAACCTATTTCCCACCCCCCCTCCATTCTCTATTTCTTTTTCCTTTGCCAGAAAACTGCTTAAATCTTTTTTTTTTTTTTGAAACACTTTTCCCGAGAGGTCTCATTTACTAAGAAAATTTAACTTCGTTTCAGAGCTAAAGGAAATGTCAACACAAGCAAGATTTTAATGATCACCTGGTTGCATTTAACGGTCACACGATAAAACGTCTCTTGTTTGGGAAACTCACAATAATTGAAAATATATAGTTTTTAAATTATGTATGTGCTTCTAACGCGGGTACCGTGAGGATAAAAAGCACCCACCGACACGCTGTTCCTTCTGTGCTGCAGCTGGAGTGTGGCTGAATTTCTAGACGATTACGCGCTGCCATGCCCTCCGCACTCGGGGACAGCGTGCACCACACTCCCGCTGCCGGGGCGGGTCCCTCGGGGGGCCGAGGGAGTTCACGACCTCTGAGGGTGACTTCCAGGGGAAGGACGGGTCTTTTCTTCAGTCTATTAGAAACGGCGTCATGGAGGTTCACGGCACCTGCCTCGGCTCACCCTTCCAGCGGGACCAGAAAAGTCAGCACGAACCAGGAAGCCACACAAACCATCTCCACGCCTACACGACATGAGCGCCGCGAAAATGTCAAAGCAGACTTGTGATCCTCTCTCCCGGCTTCCAGGGTCACCGCCCCCGGCGTTGTTGCTTGGCCTTGCCCCCCTGCCTGGACCGTGGACGTCACAGGTGACGGGCTGAGCTATGACGACTCCTCAGAGAGCCTTCGCCTCAGCAGCTGTGAAGCCTTGTGAACCATGGTAACAGCAGGGGCGTGGCCACTGTGACCTTGAGCAGCAAGGAATCACTGTCAAGTCATTGCCGACAGGTCATCACAGGGCCTCGGTCAGCTCAGGCTGCCTTATCAAATTACGGAACCTCGGAGGCTTTCGAACAGCAGACATTGACTCCTCACCGTGCGGAGGCTGGAGGTGTGAGCTCAGGGCACCTGCAAGGGCAGGTCCGGGCGAGAGCTCTCCACCGGGCGGGCGGCACCTTCTTCGCGTTTATCCTCAGCTGGTGCAAAGACCAAGGCCCAGCTCTCTGGTCTCTTCCTACAAGGGCACCCATCCCATCCGTGGGGGCCCCGCCCTCATGACCTCCCAAAGGCCCCATCCCCAGATGCCATCACACGGAGGCTCCCTTGCACAGGTACAAATTCTGGGGAGACACAAGCATTCGGTCCGCAGCAGCCGCTGCACCAGGCTCTGTGTCTGGCCTCCCGCTCGAGACCCCACGGGACCCCAGAGAGGCAGAAACAGTATCCCAGGCTCGGAGAGGAGAAGTGGGAGCTACGCGAGTCTGGGTGGGCACGCGGGGAGCTGGGGAGCCGTCCAGACCACCCTCTCCGACAGCCGCTGGGCTGCGGGCGGGGACCTTTGGCCATGGGCCCCTCAGGGGCCACCTCACGGCCAGGGAGCTTCCTCCCCGAAGTCAGACCCCTCCCCATGCAGCGCAGTCTGATGACTGGTGGATGCGGACGTGCAAAGGTCCGGCCACCCAGCCCTGTGAGGGGCTCTCTAACGGGCTGCTTTAGCTCCAGAGCTACCTAATGGTCGGCCGGCCAGGGCTGCTGACCACGAGCCCATCACAGCACAACACCCTCTTCCCCTCCTCTTCCTCCTCCCCCTCCCACCTCCTCTCCTAATCCTCCTCCCCACCCCTCCTGCCCCTCCTGCCCCTTCCCCCTCCCTTCCTCCTCCCCCTCTCTTCCTCCTCCCCCTCCTCTCCTCCTCCCCCTTCTTCCCTTCCTTCCCCACCCCCTCCCTCCTCCCCTTCCCTTCCTCATCCCCCATCTTCCCTTCCTCCTCCTCCTCCCCTTTCCCCCTCCCCCTCCCCTTCTTCTTCCCCCCCTTGTCCTCCCATTTCCCCTCCTTCCCCCTCCCTCTCCCCAATCCCGCACAGGGGTGGGTCCTAAGGACACACTCTGTAATCATCCCACCGCACACCGAACCCCATCCCAGCTTCCTCTTCTCCAGAACTTGATCCATGACTGCGGTCAAGACGCTTGACCAGCTCACACTTGGGTTCGGCAATGCAGCCCAGACCCCGTCCGTTCTGCCTGACCCCCGAGACCTTACTGGCAACCCTCCTCACGCGTTTCTTCCCTTCTCCTCATCTTCCTCCCTAAAACTCCCAGAGAGGCAGCTTCACGTCCTCACCACACGTATCATTTTCTCCAGACTCAGGCTGCCACGCACGCCTACATAAACCTACAGAATCCTCTGAAGAAAAGCGGGCGCGCAATATAATCTCGCCACATTAGAAGATCAGTGTTAATTAGTGAGAGCTGCGGATCAGAAAACGCCCGTAGATATATGTGATTTTATGTTTTTTGAGGAAACATGTCAAGAAACTTGCTGCTAAGGAGAGAAACTCAAAATAGAATTCCTATTTGTTCTCTTCTGATCTGTCCGTTTGTGACCACAATAACCTCGAAGACAATTTGTTCTCTACAGATGTCAACATATACCTTCTGCAACCGTCTCTGTTCACAATTCGTCTGCTGATCAATTTTTAACAAGGGAAGAGGAAGCTTCCTTCTGACCCACGTTGTCGTGCTCACGAATTTCAGGTTAGCAGCCTCAGAATTAACGAGCTTTTACCTACTCTCCTTCGTTTGTGTTTTCTCTTCCTTTTAGCTTCTTCTTTCCTCCACATTAAAAAATAAGAGTGCATTTTTGGTGGTTTGTCTAACCATCGTCTATCCCAAAGCCCAGGAGATCCCATCTCTCCGGGGAAAGCACAGATCTCGCTCCAACCTCAACTGTGTTAGTGACAGCGCACTTCAATGTGTTAAGATTGACACAACAGATCCAACACAATGCCGTCTGTTCTTCATGTTCAAACCCCTCACCTTCACGATTTCACCCAGATGCCTCAGGGAGAAGCCTGCGCATCCCTAGGGGCAGAGATGTCCTTCTGGAGGTGCCTTTTCTAGGAAGGAACTCACATTCTCTGGTAAGATTTCCAGACCTCCTCGACCTTCTCTCACTGGGCTGCCTCTGTTCTGCTCCGTTCTTGTCTCTTCTGTATATTAATTCTAGTGGGATGATAGGCCTTGGAATTCATTATAATGGTGTGTATTTTTTTAATGCACATGGAATCCTTCCGTGTGCCAGTCTGGGTCAGTGGGAAGTAAAGACGTGATCTCTGGCCCAGGGAAGTGACCGCAAGGGGCAGTGAAGTTTAGTGGGCGCCTCCCCTGCAGGAGACAAGCCTAAGTGTCTTCCATTCACCATCTCAGCAACGGTGCCTCCCTGATCCTGGGACGTGTGCACCATTGTCGTGCCCACTTTACAGATTGGGGAGAGGATTGCACACACCTGACAAGTGTGAGACAGTAACAAAGTACACAGTGGGCCGCCAAGGAGCAAGTGTGCTGGGGACACAGTTGGCACAGTGCACAGACCATCACTGCTCTGTTACCCCGGACTCATCTAACTGACCTTCAGTTATCGTCACGTGTGGGGAGACCCTCGTCCTTCAGAGCTGTTACATGCAACGGATACGGTACATATAACAGTCTCCCACAACTCATCCCTTCATTCAGCGAGTATTTATTGAGAAAGTGGTAATGTACTTAGTTGAGCCCATGTGCCTAGGAACACAGGCCCCTCAGAGGAGAGAACTCGGGCCGGAGCCCCTGCCCGGCCTGCCCAGCAGCCACAAATTCCACGCAGGAGGATGGCTTCCCACGTTCCGCACGTCATCAGGTCACACATGTATGGGGTAAGTGTGCGTGTTTGCTTCTGCGGCCGCTGTAACAAATTACCCCCAACTCAGTGGCTTTAAATGACACGGGTTCGCTACCTCGTGGTTCAGAAGTCTGGACTGGGTCTGGCGGCACGGACCCAGGCCCTTCTGGGGCCCTTCTGGGGCGACGGGCCTGCTGCCCTTCTGGGGTGTGATTCTCAGTTTGGGGTCAGCTTGCCGGGACAGGGGAAGGGAGGCCCAGCTAGTTGGGGAATGGTTCACTCTGGCTGCACCTGGGATGGTGTTTCTGGAAGAGACTAGGATGTGAATCCGCAGAGAAGACGCCCGACAGGTGCGGAGGTCATGGGGCCGAATAGAAAGGGAGGGTGCAGGGAGGGCAGGTCTGCTCTATTCTTTGTGGCCGAGATGTGACTCTGCTCCTGCCCTCAGACTTCAGAGCTCATGGTTCTTATGCTTTCGGACTCCCCTCCGATGTGTGCCATCAGCCTCCTGATTCTCGGGGCCTCTGGACTCACTGTTAGATTACTGGTTCTCCTGGGGCTTCATCTTACACACTCCCAGCCTCCGTAATCACATGAGCCCATTCCTATAACAAATCCTGTATCTATAAAATACGTATTCATTATATGTATTCACTATATGTATTCATTCATATGTGTGTGTCTGTGTCTGTGTGTGTGTGTGTGTGTGTGTGTATTGATATCTCTATGAATCCTATTGGTTCGTTTTCTCCAGGGATCCTGACTAGCACATGGAGGTTCTAGAAGGAATCCCGTGCTTTGCCTCTCCTGGCTTCGGGAGGCTGCCCCCGTATCTTGGATCACGGCTCCCTTCCAACTCAAAGCCAGCAGCAACCTGCCAAGTCTCTTTCCCACTGCGTCACTCTGCCTCTGACACTCACGCCTCCCTTCCAAGGACCCACCAGATGACCTGCATCTCAAAAAACGTGTAACAATCACACTTGCAAATTCCCCCGTCCACGGAAAGTGGCACATGCACGGGTTATGGGGACAAGGGTGTGGACATCTTTCAAGGGCCGTCACTCGTCTGCTGCAGTGGGGATTTTTGCCCTCTGTCAGGGAAATGGCCACCCCGTCGCCGTGTTGGGGTAGAAAGCAGCTCGGGCCGATCTGGCATCATCAGGCGGACATGAATGAAGAGGGAAACCCCACGCTGGGAAAGAATCGTGACCTTCCTTGCTGCGTTGTTCGAGGAGCGCCGAGGCTCACAGACTGCGTGACTCCCATGGCCCCTGTCCATCCGTGGATGGTCTCCGCCGCAGGCTGCTGGCCTTGCCTGACATCAGTCGGGCACTCTTTGGCGGGAGTGGACGGGGAAGCCGGGCACAAGGGACCCAGCTTCCTCTTGCCTTCAGCGCCCCACACATCGTGAGCACATTATAAGTGCTTCTCAGCTCCTTGGAACTCACTTTCTTTATCAATCCTGATGATAAAGAGCATCGCTAAAGGGTAAGAACGTTCTGGTTGAATTTTTCATGAGGGCAGACATAAAAAATTCAAGCTAATACGACCCAAAGTGAGCATTCAGGATGCCAGCACGCCCTGACACCTGCCTCTCAGTGCTTCCCGAGCCCACCCCCCAAAGCTGCTTCAGCCCTAATTGGAGCCGAAACTGCTCCTGGCCAGCTGACCCCGGGCCATTGGGGGGGGAGGCGTGCAAGCCCCTGCGTGGGGCCTGGTGGGTCCAGGTGTTTGTTTATCAGAAGGTCACTCCAAATAGTTGAAATTTAAAATTTTTATGTTTTTCTTCATAAAAAATTAAAAATCTTTGTACTAGGGGTCGCATTAGAGAGATTTCAGATTAAAGGACAATGCCGTCCTGTCCTGAGAAGCCAGACGTTATCGGCAGCATTTGTCTCTGCAGGAGGGCACGTGAGAGGGGACACACTGCTCCCTTCCCCCTGTGAGGGACGCTGCCCACAGGCTGGACCGCCGGCCCCCGACCCTCCCGAGCTCCGTGACAGGCGAGGGGGGGCTGCCAGGCATGCTTCCATCACAGAGGTCACCAGAAGGAACGATTTCTGATCTCATCCCCAGAAAGCCACTATCTTCGTGTGCTCGCCCATCCCCCAAGCTGTTGGACTCACAGAACCTCTCTTGGTGGACGCCATGTTGCTGGGACCCTCACCTTGGAGCTGGTGGCCTTGAAGTCACAAGGCCAGAGGAGGTGAGCCTGACAGCCAACCAATAAGGTTTTAGCAGGTGGTATTTGAGATACGTTCTTGGAGACTGGGGAGCAGCACACGGTACCCCTGGTGAGGAAACCCAACATAGGCCTTCGGAATAACGGTCATCACACCAAGGATGGTGGAGGGGACTGGGGCGGGGCATCTGAAACCATAGAATGTAAGTACAGCTTCTCCCTTGTCTAACAGACTCATGGATGTTTCACTGATACGTTCCCTGGACAAAGAACCCCTGACCATGACTTTGGATGGTATGCTGGGCCAGGCTCTGGGCACGTGACCACTGAAGGACACCACCGTGCTATCAAGGCTCTGAGTCCATCGGGCAATGATTTGGAATCTTGTGTCCAGAGTGACAGCGGGATTGGTGCTGCAGCATTTTCTGGCTCGGTCATGGGGGCTCCGAGGGGAGGCAGCTTCCTGGAGGAGGTGACATCTGAGCACAGGCCTGAGAACAAATGGGAGACAGCCGGAGAGAGAGCACACAACAGACAGATCCAGGAGGAGGGAAACGTGTGCAAAGGCCAAGATGGAAAGCAGCATGTGTGTTCTAGAACTTTCTGTGTTTGCAGGAAAAAACTCAAGGGAAGCACCCCGATATCAGGGCAGGGACAGGGTCATGGTGCTGTGTAGACATATTAAAAAATCTGTTTCTGGGGTACCTGCGTGGCTCAGTCGGTTGAGTGTCCGACCAGCTCGGGTCATGATCTCGTGGTCCGTGGGTTTGAGCCCCGCATCAGGCTCTGTGCTGACAGCTGGAGCCTGGAGCCTGCTTCCGATTCTGTGTCTCCCTCTCTCTCTGCCCCTCCCCTGCTAGTGCTCTGTCTGTCTCTCTCAAAAATAAATAAACAAAAAAAAAATTTTAATCTGGTTCTAGTCTCAGAGGTAGATTTTTATTCATGCACAACAAAATCACCCATTTGAATTGTGCATTTCACTAAATTTTGACACATGTCTACACCCGTGTAACCCCCCCTCCACAAACATATAGCACACAAGACATTTTCATTGTCCCCAGAATCTCCATCTGACTTCATCCCTTTCCCCACCCAGGAAACCACTGATCTGCTTCTGTCTCTGCAGATCACATTTGTTTTATTCTGGAACTGCAAACACGGAATTCAAGCATGCTTCTGTGATGGGCTGCCTTCCCTCAATGCCATAACTCGCGTGCATCATATCATGGTACACATTCATTCCCTTTCACTGCTGAGCAGTGTCCATGGTGTGGACAGGCCATGGCTTTTTATCCATACTCTCGTTTGTGGGCATATGGAGTTTTCCTATTTGGGGGCTACAGAGAATAAGGTTGCAAGGGGCAAGTATGTATAGGTCTTTATATGGATGCACGTTTTTCTTTCTGTTGGGTGAGGACCTAGGAGTGGAATGCCTCAATCATTGGGTAGATGCGTGTTCAGCGTCATAAGAAACTAGCCTCCTTCCTGGAGTCAGGCACACTGGGGCACGAGACAATATTTCTGTAGTTCTCTGGCTGTAGTGTGAGGAAAGAGTTTATGGTGGGAGAACCTGGGGGCAGATGGTACAGTGGGGAGGTTACAACACGTCATGAAGGAGAAATGGTGAGGACGTGGCAAAGAGAAGATGATGGATGGTGGTGTAGCCCATGGAAGAACCAGGAGGAGCAGGAGGTCCCGGGACCTGGTGACTGACCGGAGCGCAGGCTGGAGGGATACAGCAAGTGTGTTTCCGACTGGTTAGCTTGCGGGGGGCTGGGTGTCCACCAGTTTGGAGAGAACGGGGTGAACGTTCTTGGGAAGATAATGCATTCAGCTTTGGACACAGCTAGCAGGAGATGTCCACGGAAACCCAGGAATAACTGCATATACCCGCCGGGGACTCTGGACAGGGCGGGGAGGGGGACACACGTCCAAGTCGCCAGCATTTCACTGGTGGTGAAGCTCCTTGTAGAATAACTGCCTGAGAGTCCCAGCAGGGACAAGAGCAGGTTTTAGCAAATCTGCAATGAATTTGCATCTCCAGGGATGTGATGGGAATGTGGCTGGAAGTCAAGAATGACCCTCAGAAGTAAGTTAATTGGAGTACAATTATCAATTAAAGAAGAGAGGCCGCTCGCATGCATCGATGTGTGATGGAATTAATTTAAACACCATACATAACCCAAATGCTGTCCAATTTTCCTCATTACCACCTGCCGACAGTCGCTGGGGGTTGGTGCTAATGAGCAGCTGACTATGAAGGAGAATGCAGCCAGTATCTCGGGAACATAGAGTGCAAACCACACCCTGCTGGGGCAGTTTCTGGTAACTCGTTAGCTTTGCTCAGCTTTGTTCCTAGTGTCGTGGTTCAACTCCGAGAAGACCGTCTCATCCTATGTTACCTGTCCAAGTTCCTGGGGGAGGAAGTGGTCTGCCCAGTTGCTGAAAGCTTTCCCCACAAAACGGTACAATTACAAGCTCCCCCAACCCCTGGAGGGAAGGAGCATCGAGGGCGGGACAATCTCTGTTCAGAGAAAGGGGGGAACAAGGCTTATTTATGGTAAGATACCTGGGAGAGCACACTGCTGAGGTGAACGAGGCAAGATGCACACACACTTCCAAGTGGGAAACCTCGAAGGCCAAGGACGGAAAAACACAAAGACCTCGTGTGTGTCCACTTCAGGGAGCTTCACCAGGGGCTAGGCAGTCACACAGGGAGACAGAGCGTGAGGAAGGGCGTAAGAGCCACTCTGGGTAGGACGTCTCCGAGAATCCGTCCTCAGATGTTTAAGACACAAGAGTATGGAGAACAATACAGCAAGTACCTCTGTATCCACACCTAACCCACCCTGAAACAACACCCTGCATTTGCAGACTCTGTGACTGTGTTTGTGATAATGCTAAGGAGAAGTTAAGTGGTGTTGAATAAAGGGTCCACTTGGAACTTGTCCTCCACTTTTCCTCCTTCCATGTGGTTCTTCTTCACAGAGCTTATCTGCCTGCTTCTGTAGACCCTGCTGGATCATGAGTGTGAAGCCTGAGCAGTCCCGCTGGACCCTGGGTTTGACTCAACACGTTGTTGTCACGTTCTTGAAACTCTTGATGAGTTTTAGACAAGTGTCCCCGTTCTTCATTTTGCAGTGAGCCCCATACATTATGTAGCGTGTCCTTTCCACCACCAAGTCTAAATGTCTCCCTTGGCCAACCCAGGAGCCGCTGGTGGCTGCCAAGGATACTGCCTGTTATGGGTTGAATCATGTCCCCTCGAATTCGTGATTCTGATGCAGCTCTCTGTGGATGCTGGACAGTTGAGTAAGTGGACGGTAGATGCCGGGAGCCAGGTTCTCGCTGTTGCGGTGGAAAGTTACAGGAAAGCCCGGGGCGGGGTCTAAAATAGGGATGCATCTGAGCTGGAGATATCAGTATAAACTCATATTCAGGATAATTGAAATGAAGATGGTTACACACAACGATAATAGTTGCAGGTATGTGTACACAGGATCAGTTTACACCTTCCATTTCCTTGTTCTGCCACCGAGAAACGATAATACCCAGTAGGCACAAGCAAACCTAGTAGTAGGTCTTGTTCTAATAACCATTCTCCAACAAAAATATTGAATGAATGAGTGAAAAGAACAGGCCGATCTCTTGTGCAGAAGAGTCCCACCTAGTTTCTGTAGACGCTCGTCCCCGAGGAAGTGGAGAAAAACTCCCTCCTCCTTCAGTGTGCCCTGCACATAGCTTCTTCCTTCCAGAAAGCACAGGATGTGAAGAAGGAAACGTATAACTTTACGGCGCGGAAACCTAGCCGACATGACCTCAGTCAGCGACCAAGGTCATCAACAAGTCATCTCGATCCTGTACCCTTGACAGATTAGTGCGAGATGTATTGAAAATGGCATTTTCCCTGCAAGACCTTCCTTCCAAAACCCATCACTCCAGTGTAACCATGAGAAGAACATGAAACAAATCTCAACTGAGGGACATTTCCGAAGAACCTGACCCGTACTCCCCAAAACTGTCAAGGTCACCCAAAACAAGGAAAGACTGCCACATATGTACGGCCAGGAAGAGACTCAGGAGACAGGACATCTGCTACAAGTTGAGTCACGGTCCTGCCAGGGCCCTACATGGAAACCCCAGCATCCAGTGTGACTGTCTTTCGACACGAAACCTTTTGGAAATCATTAAGTTTCAATGAGATCATAACTGGGGGGGCCCTGACGTCAGAGAGCTCGCCCTCTCTCCAACGTGCGAGGACACTGTGAGAAGGGAAGAGAGGCTTCACCAGAAATCAGCCGTGCTGGGCCCTGACCTCGGAGCCTCAGCCGCCAGAACGTTGAGATGTAAGTGTCTGTTCCTCCAGCCACCCAGCCGGTGGCATTTGCTCCAAGGTCTCAGGCTGATAAATAGATCATCTGAAAGTAACGTGTGTACCGGCTGGTGTCCTGGGGGAGGAAACAGAACGTTAAACAAGAACTAGGGAAATCTGAAAAAGTATGGATTTCCATTAATAATCATCTCTCAGTATTGATTATTGATTGGGACAAATGGACCATATTTCATGTAGGACGTTAATCATGGGGGAGGCTGCCTGAAATGTATAGGAACTCTCTGCACGATCTGCTTAATTTTTTTTCTGCAACTTTAAAACCGTCCTAAGGTTAAAGTGTTCATTAAAACATAGGTTTGTGGGGCGCCTGGGTGGCTCAGTCGGTTAAGCGTCTGACTTCAGCTCAGGTCACGATCTCGCAGTTCATGGGTTCGAGCCCCACGTCGGGCTCTGTGCTGACAGCTTCAGAGCCTAGAGCCTGTTTCCGATTCTGTGTCTCCCTCTCTCTCTGACCCACCCCGTTCATGCTCTATCTCTCTCTGTCTCAAAAATAAATAAACATAAAAAAAATTAAAAAAACACATAGGTTTGTTGCTGAGCTATGAATAAAGACGTAAGAGGAGTCGTGGGCCCGCGGGCTACAACAGAGCTAAATAAACCTCAGACAAGCCCATCTGGGTAAATCCTGCCCCGTTTGGCACATCCAGATACGCACTTCTCTAAGGAGATGGCGCTGATGGTATGAAAACCCTTGTCTCAGGACGTCCCGGAGCATATCCGCAGCCAGACACGCGGGAACTGCCCCCAGGGAAGACTGTCTCGGGCTGTTCCCCACGGGCCACACGGATCGCTGATACGGCATCTTTGCCAGACTCAGAACCTTCGTCTTCTCTGTGTTGCTGCTCGTCAGAAACAGAGGTTCTGGTACTCACTCTGCTGCGGTGTCCAGTTCTTGCCTTCAGAAGGCCATCCCCACGTCTCTAAGAGGCCTGTTCGTGATGCCTTCAGGGACCTCTTCAACTCTTAGAATCTGAGGCTCGAATTTCCTAGCACACCCAATCTATTTCATTTGTATCCTTCCTTTAGACTTTCCTCCAGTGCTCCTGCCCCTAAGCCCTCCTGGATTTCAAGAAGAGTGTGCATTTTATCTAATGGGATGCAGGCACTTTGCTCATTAGATACCTAGGGTCAGCAAGAAAATGTGCTGCCCTCAGGGACGTCACGGTCTAGCTGGGCAAACACATGGGCACACAATTAACCATCATGAAACTGGAAAAGCTGGGCAATTCACAAAGTGTATAGGAATGTAGAAAATGGAGACATTAGCCTCAAAGGGCAAGAAGCCGGCCTCTAACTGCCGAGCTGAGGAACGTCTCTGGCTGGCTTCATGTGATTCCCCTGAGGCCCTGCTTCTTCCCCTGTGAGGGTCAGCACACCCTCCACCCCAACCAGCCAGAGCCCCCTCCCCCGTTGGACTCTGGCTGGTCCAAGGATGAACGCATGATAAACGGGGTCCATCCTGCTGAAGCAGGTCAAGTCTGGTTGGGAGACTGATGTGGATCCTGGGAAGGGAAGCATCACTACTTCTACCAGAGCAGCCAGGGTTCATCTTTGCTTCCATTTTGAAATAGTCTGTTGGAGAATGAAGCCAACAGAGAAGGAAGCAGGACCAAGACAGGGAGAGACCAATGCCTGACAGTACTGAGCTCCTGGATCCAACCATGCTTGAAGTAAACCCTGTTTTTAGCATTCCCAACCAAATTATTCAATAAACTCCCTTCTTTGCTTAAGCAATGGCAATGAAACAGAAGTCTGTTTCAGCCCCCCTAGTCTACAGAAAGGACTTCTAGCTGGCCTACTCCATTTTACCATATTAAGTTTCTGAATAATTATATGATAAATTAATCTAAGGAAACACTCAAGTTATTGTGGCCAAAAAAATCCAAAAACTTGTAAAGCTACTGAATACAATATAACCTCCTTAGCCTGGTAAGCCTTCTAGGAACGAATTAAACCTGCCTTCGCGTGTGTGATCCCACAGAAGGAAAATGCCCTTCATCCACATGATCAAGTCCTGTTCTTGACCCATTAGCCATCCTCCTGCTGCCCCTGCACTCAAACATGCCCGTGACTATTGTTGAAAGTGCTGCGATAAACATTGGGGTGCATGGGCCCCTTCGAATCAGCACTCCTGTATCCTTTAGATAAAGTCCTAGTAGTGCAATTGCTGGGTTGTAAGGTAACTCTACTTTAGTTTTTTGAGGCACCTCCGCGCTGTTTTCCAGAGCAGCTTCACCAGTCTGCATTCCCACCAGCAGTGCAGGAGGGTTCCCGTTTCTCCACATCGTCACCAACATCTGTTTCCTGAGTTAACTTTAGCCGCCCTGACAGGTGTGAGGTTAGGTATTTCACCGTGGTTTTGATTTGTATTTCCCTGATGGTGAGTGATGTTGAGCATTTTCTCATGTGTCGGTTGGCCATTTGCATGTCATCTTTGGAGAAGTGTCTATTCATGTCTTTTGCCCATTTCTTCACTGGAATATTTGTTTTTTTGGGTGTTGAGTTTAATAAGTTCTTTATAGATTTTGGATACTAACCCTTTACCTGATATGTCATTTGCAAATATCTTCTCCCATTCTGTTGGTTGCCTTTTAGTTTTGCTGATTGTCCTCTTCTCTGTGCAGAAGCTTTTTATTTGGATGAGGTCCCAGGAGTTCACTTTTGCTTTTGTTTCCCTTACCTCCAGAGATGTGCTGAGTAAGAAGTTGCTGCGGCTAAGATCAAAGAGGTTTTTGCCTGCTCTCTCCTCGAGGATTTTGATGGTTTCCTGTCTTATGTTTAGGTCCTTCATCCATTTTGAGTTTATTTTTGTGTCTGGTGTAAGAAAGTGGTCCAGGTTCATTCTTCTGCACGTTGCTGTCCAGTTTTCCCAGCACCACCTGCTGAAGAGACTGTCTTTTTCCATTGTATACTCTTTCCTGATTTGTCAAAGATTTGTTGGCCGTACCTTGGTGGGTCCATTTCTGGGTTCTCTATTCTGTTCCATTGATCTGTGTGTCTGTTTTTGTGCCAATACCATGCTGTCTTGATGATTACAGCTTTGTAACACAGCTTAAAGTCCAGGATTCTGATGCCTCCAGCTTTGGTTTTCTTTTCCAACATTACTTTGGCTATTTGGAGTCTTTTGTGGTTCCATACAAATTTTAGGATTGCTTGTTCTAGCTCTGTGGAGAATGCTGGAGGGGGTGGTTGGGTGGGGGTGAGTTAAATGGATGATGGGCATTAAGGAGGGCACTTTTCGGGATGAGCACTGGGTGTCCTATGTAAGAGATGAATCACTGGGTTCTACTCCTGAAGCCAAGACTACACTGTATATTAACTAACTTGATATAAAAAAAAAAATGCTAGTGTCGCCTGGCTCTGTGACACACACCTCCCCAGCTCCCAGGTGAAGCAGACCGCACATTCTACAGGCATTTCTCTCCACGTCCGGTGGCACAGCTCTGCCGTGCCTTGTGTATGTGTGTGTGTGTGTGTGTGTGTGTGTGTGTGTGTATGTGTCCACACAGATGCATTTTTTTCTTCCCCGTTGAACAGTGATCTTGTTGAGAACAGGTCTTCAATGCCATCTTGAATCATTTGTCTTCAGAAAATCTGGAATACTGCTTTCTACGCCATAGAACCTTGATAAACGCCTGGTGGATGGAGGGGTGAATAAATGAATGAATGATGGTTTTTGGTGCAGATCAACGGTATTAATTGATCCAATAAGGCTGAGGATTTGAAATAGCTTACGGTCTCTTCTCTCTTCCTCTGTCTGCCGTCACACACCCAAATAACTATAAGGAGCATGGGGGTGTTCTCCGCTTCCTTTTTACCTTTATTGAGAACTGAAGTCGTTACATTTTCAGTGGCAAATTTCAGCTCAGGCTGCCAGGGGAAAGGCAACATAATCTGTCCGGCGTGGTGGAAGACACAGTTGGCTGATCCTGTAGTGTATGCCGAAACCAGACGTCTATGCGATGCTTGGTGATTATTACGTGTTTTGAATCCGGATGTTGGAGCTTGGCGTGGGTAGGGAGGCACGGCTGGTGACAGTGAGCCCAGGACAAGATGTGGGCCTTCGCCATCAAAGTTACCCTGGGGTCTCGTGGGTTACTCTAGAAACCAGCCACTCCCGTTCGGGGGCCGTATGCTCACTTTTGTTGTGATTTGTTCACTGTCAGGCCACTCACTGAGTGTCTCTGGTCCTCGGAATGTAGATAGGTAACAACGGGAATCACACAGAGTGTTCTTGAGGATTGAACGAGTTAATTCTTTTTGCTTATGTTTATTTATTTTTTGAGAGAGAGAGAGAGAGAGAGAGAGAGAGAGAGAGAGAGAGGAAGCTGGGGAGGGACAGAGAGATAGAGGGAGAGAGAGAATGCCAAGCAGGGCTTTGCACTGTCAGTGCAGAGCCAGTGTGGGGCTTGAACTCACAAACTATGAGATCATAACCTGAGCCAAAACCAGGAGTTGGATGCTTTACCCACTGAGCTATCCAGGGTCCCTTGAACAAGTTAATTCTTTTTTTTTAATTTATTTTAATGTTTTAATTATTTATTTTAGAAAGAGAGAGAGAGAGAGAGTGGGGGAGAGACAGGAGGACTGAGGATCTGAAGCAGGCTGCATGCTGACAGCAGGCAGCTCGACGCAAGGCTCGACTGGTGAACCGAGAGATCATGACCTGAGCCGAAGTCGGACGCTCAACTGACTGAGCCACTGAGAGCCCCGAACAAGTTAATTCTTACAAAGACTTAGAGCAGTGGCTGACATCTAGTAAGGGCACAAAACCCTTGGCTAAGATGCTGCCGGTGTCACGGAGGCATGAGTGAAGTCACGGGACGCTGATCGCACTGGGTACTCGGTAACTACTTGTTGGGGAGAGGATGTTTGCTGGGCACAGGGAGTGGCTTGTGCAGAGCACGTGGCATGGGTGTGGCCATGCTGGTAGTGGACGTGGTGGCACTGAGGGAGGGCACAGAAGGCAGGGGACACGCCGTTCCCGGGTCACATATCTGCCTGTTCGAAGCACGGTCTGGCCACAGCTTCCTGGCCTCCCGCATCTTTCCGAGACCCTGAACCAAGACCAGGTGGGACAGGCGGCTGGTGAAAGAGCCACCAGGGAAACTCCGGGCTCCAAGCCTTCCAGCCCGCTGCGGGCTGGCCCCACCTTCGTTCGCGCCTCCTCTCAGGACAATAGCCAGTGAACCTGCCTTGGGAGATGGCCCCCCACTCTTGCGCTGGGGGCTTGGTGGTTGCTGACTCGAAGCCCCAAAACAGATATTTGCTTTAAGAGGCAGAGTATGGAACCCTGGGAGCACAGACCTTGTTGCAAGCAGTGGAAAGATGCACCAACTATGAAGGCTTGTCTTGTCTCATGAACCCCAGGTGCCTGCAAACAGCAGAGTGGGGCCTCCGGACAGTCAGGACCAGCTCTGGGAGGGCCTTCCTCACCCCTGCTGCTCGCTACACAGAAACTTCCTTCTCGTCCGACACAATGGTTCTACCTACTACGTCATTATTTCCTTCGGGCCCCAAGACAGCTCCTTTTCTCCCACCCTACAATTCCAGACTCCTGAAGGGCAGGAATGTGATTCCCAGGCTGAGTTTAGGTATCTCCACTGATCCAACCCTCTGCAGCTTCCGAGGCTCCGTCCTGTGGGCCAGGGAGGAAGAGGGGTCACCCTTCCATGCAGCAGTGCCCCCAAATCGGGTTTCCCAGTCAGTGGAGAGCACAGGACAGACAACCAGAGATGCTCTGAGACTTCTGAGCTCTGTTTGTCCCCGAGCTGAGCTCCAGCTGTGTATCTGGCCACTTCTCAGCCACACCTTGGAGTCATTGGGTAGAGATGCCTTCACCCCAGCCTGGTCAGGACAAACAGCTAAAGATAAAAGATTCCTGGGGACAGGGGCATATTCCTCGGGCGAGTTCATGTGACAATTGGAGGAGGAGTAGGCACAGAGAAGGTAAAACTCCAAGCTCTGTGCCACCCCCCCGCCCCGAAGGCTGATGGGAGCAGACAGCACTGTCTGGTAGAATTTATTGCTTTGCACCCTTGGACCTAAAATTTTGTTTTATTCTTGAAAACCTGGACCCCGCTGTCACATTGCAAAACGCTCCCCCTGAAATCTCGAATGTCAACAGTATTAATAAAAAAAAAAGGGCAGCGTCTCCCTCCCTTTGGCATTTTTGTCTCATTCTGAGTACTGTGGATATTCAGATTTGAAAGTAGGTTCTCTTGGATTTGGCCACAGTCTCCTTTCAGGTCACGTGAGATGGAAGGCTGGTGTTGAGAATGAAGCCTCAGAATTACCTAACTTTCACTGACTGAACCTACACGTGTATCATTGGTGTTTCTCCAACATTGGGAATATGGTGTCGTGGGAGGGGTGGGTGCCAACGTACTGAATGGAATATGGACAATGGGGATTTGTAGCTCTGTATGACTTGTATGACTCTGATGAGTCGTCACGTATTCTGGAAAATGAGCACCATGTCTGTTCTCTCTACTAAGTACTGCCTGGATTCCATCCTTGGCTGATGGAGTTGCCCACACCCCTCACACCGTTGTGCACTGAGTAGAGTCAAAGCCCTGTGGGGGAGGAGAAGCTGTACAGACAGAGGCTGGCCAGGATGGTTTCTTTCTTTCCCAGTTTTCCGGGGGTAAAACAAATTACTTTGCCATAGAAACTCCATTTTCTGTATATTTTTCAAGAAGTTTCTCGGCAGATTTAGAAACTGTGCAAAGATAGGATCAGACACAGTAGCACAATTTAAACCAAGTTAAATAGAGTCTGATTTATAATCCTGATCCCATAGACTAGAGCATGTATTAATAAACCATCTCTGGGGGGAACCTAAGTTAACATTCCAAAACTTATCCCAGGTTGAATCATCCACCATATATCATTGGACATTAACATTCCCCACAGCACTCGGAACTGCAAATTTGCTTTGCAGAAAGTCAGATAATATCAAGTCTGATGGCTCATTTCTCAGTGGGCAAAGCTGCAGACACCACAAGACGTCTCTGGGCTGAAAACGCAGTGAGACGTGCCGCTGAGTTCCGTGTGGGTGTTGGCTCAAGAAAAGGCAGGGGTGATCGCACCTGTCCCCACACAGCCACCGGCAACAGCGGCGGGGAAGTGCGGTCATCTGTTACGACGCCCCGTGATATGCTTGGGTGCGCGGCTCCAAGGAGCCTTCTCGCACACACACCGTTGTGATGGCCTTGTACGCGGCAACTTCGGTAATTGTTCAATACTATCATCCCAGGTATTTAGTTTTTAATAGCTCAGTAAGACAGGACGTAAAGAACAATGTTCAATCCCATAAAGCCATACAGTGGGTTTCAGCACGCTCCGTAACGGATTCACCACTACACAACCAAGAGTAATTTCCCAATCTTACCCGCTGAGGTTGAAGGGGCAGAGAGAGCGCCCCACCGCCAAGACGAGAACGTGTTTCAAAAGAAGGAAGTGTTTTCATTTCCTGTTTAAATAATTCCTGTCTTCAGCATCTTCATTGAAGAGATCATTATTTTCGGGGCGTCTGGGTGGCTTGGTAGGCTGGGCATCTGACTCTGGCTCAGGTCAGGATCTCACAGCCCATGAGTTCGAGCCCCGCGTCAGCTCGGAGCCTGGAGCCTGCTTCGGATTCTGTGTCTCCCTCTCTCTCTGCCCCTCCCCTGCTTGCACTTTGTCTCTCTCTCAAAAATAAAACATTAAAAAAATTTTTTTAAAAGATAATTATTTTCATCCAAATGATCTTGTAGCCAACAGTGCAAGCAGAATGGAGCTGTTTCCTCACAGTGTGAGGGTGGCTTTGAACTTTGCACTCGACCTTTGTAAGCCTCAGTCTTGTCATCCGTCACTTAGAGATCATCACAATGAAAACTTTCAGGAAGGAAGGCTGTCGAGAACTGTCCTCAACAGCCCATAAAGGCCTTCCTCCCAGACCCGCCCTCTGGCAACCCGGGCATGATCCCAAAATAAAAGGCAGTCATTATATTTGAAATATATTTCTATTAAGATAATCTCAGGACATTGTCCCAAACAGTCCTCACCGTGCTTCTTTTGTCTTTGTGGTTTTGTTTTTACCGAAAATGTGCCTTCAAGAAACACCGATGTTTATTTTCCAGATCAGTTTTTGAATCTGAATTTTATGGGGAAAAGTACAATATATTATGTTTGGAATGAATTGAAATTTTTACAACAAATTTCCCTGATTCTTTTGTTTTTCTTATTGAAGTATAATTAATAGTTGTCTATTAGTTTCAGGTGTACAATATAATAATAGCTCAACTCACATTGTGCTTTTTTTTAACATGGGCTTTTTATTTATAGAATAGTTTTAGGTTCGTGGACATACTGTGAAAACAGTACACAGGGCTCCCATGTACCACACACACATAGTTTCCTCTGTCATAAACGTCTTAATGTTAGCATGGCGCATGGGTCCCTCCACCAGTGCTGATGCATCATTACTAACCGAATCCCACACTTAGGTTTCCTTAATGTTTACCTAATATCTTACTTTTTTTCCCCTCCACAACCAGGCCTGGGACACCACATTACGTGTACGTATCATGTCTCCTTAGATGCCTCTTGGCTGTGAGTTTCCCTTGTTTTTGATGACTTTAAAGGTTTGGAGAAGCACCAGTTTGAGATTTTGTGGAACATCCCTCAAATGGGGTCTGTCTGATGTTTTGGTCATGGTTAGGCTAAGGGTATTGAGTTTTTTTATTCACATTCAAGTTAGTTAACATACAGTGTAGTATTGCTTTCAGGAGTAGAACCGGGTGATTCAACTCTTACGTATGACACCCAGTGTTCACCCCAACAAGTGCCCTCCTTAGTACCCATCACCCATTTAGCCCTCCCCCCCACACCTTCCCTCCAGCAACCCTCAGCTTGTTCTCTATATTTAAGAGTCTCTTGTGGTTTGGCTCCCTCTCTGTTTTTATCTTATTTTTCCTTCCCTTCCCTTATGTTCATCTGTTTTGTTTCTTAAATTCCACATATGAGTGAAATCATATGATATTTGTCTTTCTCTGACTGACTTATTTCACTTAGCATAATGCCCTCCAGTTCTATTCACATCATTCCAAATGGCAAGATTTGGAAAAAGCCTATATATATATATACACACCACACTTCTTTATCCATTCATCAGTTGATGGACATGTGGGTTCTTTCCATTATTTGGCTATTGTCAGTAGCATTGCTATAAACATTGGGGTGCATGTGTCCCTTTGAATCAGCATTTTTGTACCCTTTGGATAAATACCTAGTAGTGTAATTGCTGGGTCATCTGGTAGGGCGTTGGTTTTGAGAAGAAGTTCCTTTCATCACGTCATACGCATCGAGGGTGTGTGCTGTGGGCATGACTTACCATGTTGATGTTGACCTCGATGACCTAGCCTAGGGTCGTGCCTGCCGGGCTTTTCCACTGTGGTCACCCTTCTCCCCTCCACACCGTACTTTCCCCAGACATAAAGGGTCGGGGGTTATGCTCCGTTTCCTTGAATGGATTTTCTGAATCCACTCGTTTGGAATTCTGCACAAGAGATTTGTCTTCCCTCTCTCACTTATTTACAAAACATGTATCACATCAGCATGGACTTGTGCGTCCTTATTCGTGTTACACTCCCATACTCCTTTATTTAGTTGTTCACACTTGCCCAGCATTGGCCACTGGGTGATCTTTCCAATGGCTCCTGTGTGTCTCTGACACACCCCCATCATTGAAGGCTTATTTCAACTTTGGTTGCTTTCTGTTTTTTCTTTTTCTTTTTCTTTTTCTTTTTCTTTTTCTTTTTTTTTTTTTTTTTAGTACTTTCTCACTTTTTGCCTTACACAAAGCTCCAGGCTCATCTTGTGTATTTCTGCCGCAGTCCCAGAATCAGCCACTTCTCTCCAAGGATCCTTGGAGACTGATGGTGGAAACGATTGGAGAATGGGGGTCGAACCCAAGCTGTGATTTCACTCTGGGGAAACTTCCACTTGCAGCTGTCAGGCCACAGAACATTTTGGCTAATTCCCACTCATAGTTTTAAGAGGAGGCAGGTGCTTTCATTAGCCCCGGACACAGATGAGACCCATTGAGGGGTCTGGTTGAGAGCTGGTGGAGGCAGGAATGAGGTGTAGGTCTACAATGCTCTGAAACCCAGCCCCACTCCACCTCCACTCCCACCCCGGGCTTCTGGCCCTCTCTGGAGCCTTCCACTTGGTTATGTCTCACACGGTCCTCTGGAATGTGAACATTCGGGGGAGAAACTGAGCGTCCAGCGTCCTGGCAGCTGTCAGGGCCACCAGAGGCTGTAGTTTGCACATTGTCATAAAGGTTGGTGGTCATTGTGCTACACTGGCTGGCTCGGTCTCTGTGAACCGACACGTAACATGGCACATTGTCCACATTCAACGCCTCTTCTGAGGGCACTGTCACAGCAAGAACTTTCATGTCGAAGGGGCCCAGTCTGTCCTTGTAGATCCTCCCGGCTCCTGGGGGAATGGCTCGCACACAAACTTCACCTAGAGGCATAGCTTTCCCCTGACGTGTTCAGTTAAATTAATTCAGCTAATCACAGGGGTTGGCGCTGGATTCTCCAGGGAGGTTCTATCTGAGTCTTTCCCATTAGCCCTAAATGAGGCCTTAAAGGAACATTTAATTCACATCCCCAAACACGGTTACGCCGTGAACTCAGAGGTGTGATTCCAGAGAAAGGTGAGATGCGGTGGTTTAAAAATAAGTCCATTGACTCCTGAGATAAGAGACGGGTCTTAGCCTTTCAATGTGAAGACATTCTAACAACACCTTTGTATTGAAATAGTTGTTTCCACTTAAAAAGTACAGACCCTAAAAGTAATCCCCAAAGCCCTGATATTCATATTTCGGGTCCCACTTTCCCCGACTCCTTACTTGGAAACTTGCATCCTCCCTGCAGGCAGACTTTCGTGCCTGGGTCTCGAGGTCTCCAGGTGACTTACCAGAATCTAGTACGGATACTGTGCCACAAACAGACACCACAGAGGGCTGGGCACAGGCCCTGCCACACAGAGGTCAGCCAAGCCCGAGGGAGAAGCTGTCAAATGGAGTGCTGTTGGGGAAAATGGCTAGAGCGTGCTTCGGGGTAGCTACTTTATAATGACATGACGCTCTTCCCTTCTTCTCTCCTTCTGGTGCAATCAGGGGAAAGAGAGCCCAGGCGTGGCTGAGGGAGGCGAAGGGCCAGCGGAGGAGCGCCTCCTGGTATGAATCGCTGCCCCGTGACACAGGCGCTGTTGGAGACTTTCCGACAACCAAAGGTAGTTCAGCATCTTTGTTTTGCTGTTGTTTGCTCGTTTTGAAACAAAAGTTTAGAGTTGAGAAAGGGGACCAGAAAGACAAACAGAAAGAAGACGTGTCAGCCTTGAGGCGGGAAGAGGCACCCAGGAGGGAGAACCCTCCCAAGCCGGGGGAGGAACAGCACAGAAACAGGCGAGCTTCTGGTCCATGGTAAGAATGACTTTCCGCGCATTAATGCCTCCAACTACCAAAAGGCAGAGAAGGGGAATTGATGGTTGGCCAATAGGAATAGCCTAGGCAGGTAGCTCCTTCCACAGCATCTGAACACTCAGTTCTTCTCATACTGGGAACCTGCCACGTGGGTTCCAGGGGACAGTTCCAGGCCCCGGATCCAGGCAAGCCCAGAGCGGAGACCTCCCCACCACAGCTGGGATCCCAGAGCCCGGTGAGGGAGGAATGAATTCCCATCCATCCCGCTGGGATGGAAAGGCCTTTGTTGGCACACCGCTGCCCCAGGGAGGAAGTGAGCACCTTGTGTGAGCTGTCCGTGAACATGGCGGATGCCGGCAGCACTCACACTGATACTAACTCGTTACCACGGTTTCTTGGCTCAGTGGTTCAAGCTCTGCTTAGCTGGGGCTTCTATTGAGGTCTCATCTGGCCGAAATCAAGATGTTTTCATGCTGGACTCTCACCTGCGGCTCAGGGTCCACTCCTAAGCTCAGATGATGGATGGTTCCAGCGGTAGACGTCATGGTGTCCTGCTTCTCCAAGGGCAGCGGGAGAGTGTGTCTGGTCCTTCAAATCTCTTCGATTTCTTCCATCTGTGACCTCTGGATCCGCGTTTAAAAAGTTCGTCTAATTATATTAGACCCACCAGGATAAGCCACCTTTTATTAACTCAAAGTCACTTGATTAGGACCCTTGACTCTATCACCTACATAACTCCCTCGTCTTGGCCAGGTAACATAACCTAATCACGAGAGTGGCATTCCCCTATCATATTAAACAGGTCCCACTGCCACTCAAAAGTAGGCATTTCTCAGGACCCAGGCACCAGGGTGGAATCTTCCGAGTCCTCTTGCAATTTCCCTACCACCCGCCGCCTCAGCGCCACCAGCATCTAAGATTATTGCTAAAAGCATAAATATTCATTTCTTGAAAGAAAATGCCAACGGCACAGTGATCGCCCAAGGCCCAGGACCGCAGTGATTTGTGCCCAATGGGGGCCTCCATCACAGCCCTGTTTTCCTCTTCACGAGAACCCCCAGTTGTTAATGGGCCGAAGTGCACCTGGGAAGGCAAAGGTGGCTGTTTAGGACAAGAGGAAAATTCATGATCACGTTCTTCCCAGGTTCTTTGGCTCCTAGAATTCCCTTTGTATTTTGTTTTTTACTTTTTAAATGCAGAATACATAACAGAAGCCCTTGACAGATTTTAGAGGTTCTGCTGAGAGTCTAGGAGGAGGTCTTACTGGGATTCTCTGTTCTCCAATTGGCACTAGGAAGCAAAGAAAGTGACATAAGGGTGCCCTGGATAGTTTCATGTGGTGGTCGGTGAAATGGGGAAGCCGCCTTCAATCTAATATCGGCCAGAACTTGGAGCCTTCCCAGCCCCCACCTTTCTCCTCAATAACAGAGTGAGGCAGCATGGACGCTGAAGTTTGTGGCAACCCGGAAGTTGACCTACAAGAATCCCATGTGGCCTGGGTGGCTCAGTCGGTTGAGTGTCTGACTTTGGCTCAGGTCATGATCTCACGGTTCATGAGTTCAAGCCCCGTGTCGGGCTCTGTGCTGACAGCTCGGAGCCTGGAGCCTGCTTCGGATTCTGTGTCTCCTTCTCTCTCTGCCCCTCGCCCACTCGTGCTCTGTCTCTCTCTATCAAAAATAAATAAATGTAATAAAAAAATTCAAAAAAAATAAAAATAAAGTGTTGCCCCCATGTACCCCACAAGTAGAGGCATTCTGGTAACTGGGGACTGTAGACACAGAGAGCAGCAACTAGGATCAGAGTCAGTGGCAGAAACCAGCTGTCACCATGGAGGGTCCCACACATGCCATCAACTGAATGTGACAGGAACTCGGAAGCGGAGGGTTTTCCTGGAAGCGGGGGAGAAGAGAGGCATCCGTCTATTTCACTGTGTTTAGTGTTTCACATTTTATTGTGAGTAGTCATCTGTCCTAGGTAAAGTGGAACATCTCCACATACAAAGAGCATCACCTGTGATGTGCACAGCAAACCACACTGAAACACTGGGGTCTCTCCTTCAAGGCCTTTGGTTGTGCTTATGCATGTGTGTGTGCATGTGTGTGCATGTGTGTGTACATATGTGTGCGTAAGTGTGTATGTGTGTGCATGTGTGTATTTGTGCACCTGTGTGTGCATGCATGTGTGCATCTATGTGTATATGTGTGCGTGTGTGTGTGCGTGCGTGTGTGCATGTCTGTGCATATGTGTACATGTGTGCATACGTGTGTGCATATGTGTGGGCATCTATGTGCGTGTGTGTGTGTAGAAAGAGACAGCATGTTTCTTACAACAATGAAATAATGGTACATTGTTTTGTAATCTGTTGTTTTTATTCCATCAGGAATCTTTCAGAAATTTCACTCTGTTTCCAGGACAAAACATGCCACCATGTAACAACCCCTCAGTAATAGCTGTGGGATAAGCTTGTCCCCATCAATTAACTACAGCATTGTGTCAATGGCTGCAAAGTGACACACGGGGTGATACCTAATTACTTCCCAAAATGGGATATTTTAACTGCTGGTAATTTCCGAGTGATCTTCAGTAGTATGCGGATAAAAATGTCTTTATTTTAATCATTATGTATTTTAATTTGGCTTGAAAAATTATAGAAGTAGCATATCAAGCCGATAATTGCATAGAATTATTTTTAGGATTAGATCTAAGCACTACTTAAGTTAAAATAAAGAGATTTAAAGAAAAAAAATCCTAAGTAAATAACTGGGGAGGTTTTCAGATTCCACAAAAATAGTTGAAACAAAATAGCGCCTCCAATGGCCAAAGTTTAAAATTATTATTAATTTTTTTAATGTTTATTGATTTTTGAGAGAGAGACAGACAGAGCACGAGCAGGGGAGGGGCAGAGAGAGAGAGAGAGACCCAGAATCCGAAACAGGCTCCAGGCTCCGAGCTGTCAGCACAGAGCCCGACGTGGGGCTCGAACCCATGAACCCTGAGATCACGACCTGAGCCGAAGTCGGACGCTCAACCGACTGAGCCGCCCAAGCGCTCCATGGCCCAGTTTAAAATACAGAAATGTAACTTATTTAACCATGTCCTCATCAGGAGTCTCCGTTTCCTGTTTTTCTGTCATGAAAACACTGAGGCGTCTCTTCCTACATACGCCTTTCTGTACTTCCTTGAGTATTTCCCAAGGGAAAAGTTGCTAGAAATGGAAATGTTGTGTCAAATGGTTGGAATGTTTTAGAAGCTGTGATTTAGGATGCCCCGAGTTGTCCCCAGATCCGGAGCGTGTTCCACATGCACCCCAGCCGCGAGCGCGAGGAGGCCAGTGGGTCTGCGAGTTTAGAAGGTCGTGCACCGTGGGGGTGAAGCACCCTCAGGTCCTGCTCCAGGAGGACTGTGCCTCCCAGGGTGTCCCCAGCCCAGACCCTCTCCCAGAGGCCCTCCTGTCCTCGCGCCTTCCTCCTTCTCTCTGGCCCCTGCCTCTCCCTGAGACGACCCCCCCCCCCTTTCCTTTCTACCCCCAGAGAGAGTCGTGTGTGGATTTTGAATTTAGAAAACAACGCAGCGTTTGACATTTTGATATTTGTCTTTCAAATGAGAAGACATGAGCTGATGTTTATATTACTAATGGGGCGTTTCAGAGGATTTGCTTTTTAGTGTAGAAAGCGCCACTAAGCAGTAAGTGGCTGCCCACATCCTGGACTTGCGGCCCTGCGAGAACATTCGCACCAGGAAACCCACGGCCTTCCCTTGGCCCCTGCATCTGCTCCTTCCCCTGCCGAGCTCTCTGGCGGGACGCGGCACTAGCTGGCATCTCTGCCCGGCCCCGCGTTCCCTGCGGACGGCGTCACCCTCGCGTCCCCACCCTGCCCCCTGGGCCCTGCCCGGACACCTGTGTCCCCTGCTCTGGGGACCTCCCCGGAGTCAGGAGACAAGGGGTGAGGGCCTCCGCGTCCTATGCGCGCTCATCACATCCACAAACCAGCCACTACTGAGTCCTTCACTTTCTAACCGAAATGCCTGTATCACTTGTAACATTTGTTTTAAAAGAAAAATGCATATGAATTAAAAACCATTACCATTTGTAATAACAAGGTAACCATAGGGATAAAGACAACAAACACCAAGTGATGTCCTCAGAGGCTCCCTTGATGTTACAGCCGGTGAAACCCCCCTCCCCCACCCCTGCAGCCTCCTGTCCGCCTGAAGGGAGCTTAGCAGGGAGACCCGCGGGCAAGTGGACACGCGACAGCTCCCAGCTTCGGCCACCAAGCCCACCCCAACCCAGCACAGATGGTGCATCTGCCTCGCCCACGAGCCCCCGGGGTTTGGCACCTCCTCCCGGGTGTCCTTCTCCTGCCCCAACCGCAGCGCCCCAGCTCAGGGTCCTGCAGCCCAGTTTCTACCCACCGTCCGAGTCTCCCCATCCCCAGCCGGTTCCAGGCGTGGCCCAGCCCCAGGCTCAGAACAGCTCCGTTCAGACACATAAATGAGTAACTGAACACCGAATTCCTCAATTTAGCTATGTGGCGAGGGTATACGATCTGCCAGAGAGAGAAACACTCTCGCTGAAAGATCGGTGATCTTTCCGATTTTTCCTCCTGGAGCAGAACAGAAGACCAAGAGAGGGAAACAGCCCAGTTCAGGCAAATCGGTGGCTACTCATGCAACAATGCGGACTTGAGCTGTACCCAGCATCCCGTGATGCCCGGGCCGCCCCGTCTGATTTGCGGGTAGCAATCCAAACCCTCCCGGCATTTACTGGGACCCTCTGACGCCCGTGCCACTCCTTGTCCTGGATCGGCTGCTGCGGGCTCCCCCCGACACTGCCCGTAGCCTGTGCACCCCCAGCGTGCAGTGAGAGACGCGGGCCTGCTTCTGTCCGTACGTCAGGGATCCAACTAGAGAAAGATAAACTCATTTTTAATGTACCTCAGGGCATGCAATAAAGCACCGAGGCATCCAGGTTCATCCTTCAGGGCGTGATTAAGAAAATCAAATTCTGGCTTATTCATGTCATTTTTCCTCAAAGCTTGCAGGGAAGGAGCCTGGTGGCCCCCGATGATCAAATTATCTGATCTCGCGCTCTTGGGCTGTATGAAAATGTTCTTCTCTTCCGTTAGCTCCCATAGCTCCGGAGAGCGGTCCAAGTACGAGAGGGTCCCCAGAAAACACAGAAATGCACTGCAGCCAGTGAGAACCATGAGAACGCGGACACTGTAACAAAAGAAATGACACATTTATTTTAAACGTGTGTGTGTGTGTGTGTGTGTGTGTGTGTGTGTGTTTCAAACGTGTGCCATTTTTCTGTGTATGTGAAGCCGTTACTACGTGCGGGTAATGTGGAAAACAAAAACAAAAACAAAACAGTGACATAATTCCTGCTTTTCTTTTATTTTTGTGGATATAAAATTCTCCTCTTGATCAAGAGAAAGATAATTAGACATGGTCTCCGGGGACCTGCATCCTGGGCCTGGCTCTATCTCTAAATAGCTGTTGGGGCTGAAGCAACTCACTTCATTGTTCTGAGTTTTTGTTACATAAGTATAGGGCGATGTTTAATACGTGGGCCCAACCTACGCTCGGTACTGTTTCACTTAGAATGAAAATATGCTTATTGATTCATTATGTTCTCAGATTGACCACGTTCATAATAAAGATGTGAGTAAGAAAATCCGTGCTACTCTGTGGACCCTAAAATGTTCATCTCTAGTCCACATGAGGCAACAACACAAAAGATTTCTAACACGTATTCCTGAAAATGGACTTGGGGCCTCAGTGTCACCTGGAGGCCACCTGGGCCTGCGGCCAAGGGTCCTGACGATCTTGGAGCCCCCGCAGTTGTGATCTCCGGTCTCTGGTTTACCGCCTCTGCACCTGTTTGCAAATGGGACTACCTGTTTCACTCTTAAGTTTTAGAAATAGCCTGCTATCAACAGTGCTTGTCAACGTCAATTTACCTGCACTTAAATCAGAACCTGATTCTGGATAATAATGGATCTGGAACTGAAAGCAGAGAAGCGAATGCATTATTAACCAGCAACCTTCGCCACATACACACGCACGCACGCACACACACGCGCAGGCACACACAGGCACACAGGCACGCACGCACACAAAGGGCAGATAAAGGCTTCAAGCCCTCTCCCATTTTCCAAACAGAAACCACTGTCTTATTCCTCTGTGATCCTGAGACTTTTCATTTATTCATGATCAAACATCAGGTAAGGGAGTCTCTCTCCCAAACAATCGCTTGTTTTCAAGAATCGCAGGGACCCCGGTGTACACCACTGGGCGTTTGCTTTCCGTGGCAGTGAGCTGGAACGAAAGCCGGAGAAAGGAAGGTGCGTGATCTTGCTGGAATATTTATATTGTTAGAGATAACCTCAGGACTCTTGAAAACCCTAGGACGTGACCCACCTTCCGTCTCCTCTTCAGGAAAGGAAAGCAACGGGCAGACTTCGGAGGAGAGGGGCCCCGTGATTAGCGCTCTCTGCGTGGATCAGTGCTACAAAGGAGCTTTCTTTTCCTGCTTCTACTTAAGGCAACGTCCTTCCCCTCCTACCTCCTGCCTCCCTCCTTGCTGAAGCTTTAACATTGAAAATTCTGTTTTGTGTTGGATTCCGGGAGAACAGAGCAAAACCTGCCGTATCTCATGGTTTTCCCCGGTTCTTCACAATTTTACAAGCTACAGAATAGTGCATGCAAAACCTCCATGACTATAATTTCCACTTGTGAGGGGAACAAAAGGAAGCATACTGCAAAATCACTCTGAAGCCTATCTCTGCCCTTAAAACAAATACGTTCTCAGAAAAATATTTACTGTGCTCCCTATCTGCTTGTTAATCTGAAAGGACTTCAGTTTCCTAATGTCCCCTGGAAGATCAACCTACTATTTGTTATTTTTAGAGCAAGTCGCGAAACTTTCCCATATGTTTCCAGGCATTGTGGCTCTCCAAGGAGAACTATGTGCTATAGGCAGGTGGACACCCTAGGTGGCTGATTATGTCCTTCCCAGGCTGTTCCTGCCCAGGAAGTGTGTGGCTGGCAAGAGTGGGGGGGGCAGCGGGGGGAGCCTAGCTGTGCTGGGTGACCTGAGCCGTCCCTTGTTTGGAACCTGAGTGGTGTCACCTGGGCTCCGGCAGGTATGGGAGCATCTTGCGTTCGCCCAGCAACTGTCTCTTGCTCAAACTGTGCCTCGCTCTCCATCGCTTATTCCTTCTCCTTGTCCGTCTGTCCGTCTGCATTTGCTGCATCAGCACGTATCGAGAGCCTCCTGGGCCAGGCATTGAGTGAGGCTTTGGACAGACAGCGACAGGTAACCCATGGGCCTTGCTCTCCCGAGACTCGCAGGTGGATACGGAAGGCAGATGAGTAAACGGATGGAAACACAGAGCCTTGAGGCGGCAGCCGTGAAGATGACCATAGTGACAGCAACCAGCGTGCCTGGGCACATCTTCCAAGCCATGCCCGCTCCCAAGAGCCCCACCTGTTTCACCCCACCCGGGACCGACAACATCCCCAGAGGCAGGACTGCGACCGCCCCCCTTGCAAAGAAGAGAACACCAAGGGCAGGTAGTTTAGGAGGCCTTCCCGAGGCCACCGGGTCACCAGGTGGGGAAGCCAGCTCTTGAAACCTGATCTGCCTAATTTGAGAGCACACACTTCGGGCTGGACTTCTGCCCTGGACTTCTGGATACTTTGCTGCGTCACCATTCCAACTTCTGTTTTCATCTCTGTTAGCCGCATGAATTACTCTGTTCTTTTTTTTTCTTCCCCAAAGAAAAGTTGATAAAGAGCCTACCAAGAGACGGGTTGGTTTTGGTACATAGATGTGAAAATACACACATTTAAACATACCTGTGATGTATGTAGGGGAGCCTGGGTGGCTCATCGGATAAGCGTCCGACTTCGGCTCAGGTCATGATCTCACAGTTTGTGGGTCCAAGCCCTGCATCAGGCTCTGTGCTGACGGCTCAGACCCTGGAACCTGCTTCAGATTCTGTCTCCCCCTCTCTCTCTGCCCCTTCCCTGCTCACGCTCTCTCTCAAAGATAAAATAAAAAAATAAATTAATTTAAAAAAATCTGTGCTGGTTCTAAAGGGAAGTTCTAAAGAGTTCACCAACGTGCAGGAGACACAGTCCACATTGAAATACACTTTATATTTTTATCTTGATAAGTTAACTGTTTCCAGGAACACATGGACAAAGAATGTTTCTGTGATCTGGACCAATGGCTTTCAACATTAGGATCAAATTTGCCCCCAGGAGACATTCGCCAATGTCTGCAGACATTTTTGGTTGTCATGATGGGTTGAGGGAGAGGCCAGGGATGTGGTTAAACATCCTACAATGAATGCCCTGAACAGCCCCCGCATGACAGAGAGTTATCCAGTCCAACAGGTCAATGACGTTAAGATTGAACTTAGTTGTTGGCTTATTTCTGGAAGGAGGTCTTGGATATTGCCACAACATAACAGAACCAAGTTGCAAATATACCTCTATGCTGTGTGTAAGTCACATTGTCCAGACTTATTGGTCTTTCCAGGTGTGCATAAGATTTTTTCCTCATCAAACTCAAGATCAAATGACCTCACATCCTAAAGTCTAGATATTCACCTTCTGATCTCTCCAGTGCCCTTATAAAAGACCTGCTTCGTTCCCAGCCCTTAAACTCCGGGTCCTCTGTCCATCGACCCAGAGCTGAACAGATACATTCTCCAATGCACAATTAAAGAGATTGACGGCTTATTAGTAGAGGCACCCTGGTATCAGCTAATCTGAAATTAGGTGGGAGATATTTTGTTAGGGCTGTGTTTTGTTAAGCAAGCAAAATGTAAAACCTTCACATCTTTAGTGATTGATTAATGACCTTTTAAAGGACCCTGCTAAACGGAACTATTGAAGAATGTGGGAGCAATTAAGGAGGTTTTGCAATGGCAGTTCACTTCTCAAAATGACTGGACAAGATTTCAGCTGGATCACTGCCCCTTATGACTTAAGTAGTGTCAAACGGCATCCAACGGCCCCAAGAAGACTATTTTAGGCACATCAGCAAAATGCCACCCTGAACTTTTAACAGCAATTATGGGCGTTACAGATATTGGCCACGTAGGGGTTTGGACTGAACTTCTCCGTGGGCTTCGATCTGCACACCGCAGCTGCCCGGCAGATCTCCTCCCTGCCGTGCGTCCCAGGTATTTGCCGTTCCATTAGCTTTTTCCAGATAAAAGTCACTTTCTGGAAAGGGTGAAAGCTAGGCTAGCTCAAGTGATGTGGCACTTTGCTCCAGTAAGGTTTCCTTTGAAACAGCAATTACTAACATGCACCAGGTAATTCAGGGAAACAGAACTAAAAACAACCACGGCACTTTGAACAGAAATCTCATCCCAGTATTTCGTCGCCTTTCCTTTCTCTTCCTCTGGCTTTTCTGTTGGGTGAAAACACGCTTGTTCCTTCTGAGGCTGCCCAGACCTTTCTGCTGTTTACGGAGAAAGGCCCTTGTCAGTGCAAAGCATCCAGGATGTTTGCTGAGTGGCGTCCAAGTGGAGCAAGTGTCCTGTGCTCGAGCTCGCCCTGGTTAGAAATAGCCTATTCCTTTCTGGACCCCGCCCTGGCTCCCGGGCCCACAGCGGGAGACAGAAGATTAAACACTCATTCAAATCTATTTGCCATAGAGGTATGTTTTTAAAAGCACCACATGCCAAGGACATCACCAAATTTGATCTCTCCCCTCGGTATGATAAAAGTGAGTGAACTCACTTCTGATTGCTTGTGATGGCAAGATTTTCATTTTTTAAATTCATGGACCGCTCGGGAGGGTTGAGAATCAGGCCGTATTCCAACATTGATCTCCCCTGATGGCCCCTCAGTCTGTATCAGCAAGACAGGTACTAGATGTATGATCCCCCGGTTCTGCCCCTGGTCCAGGCTGTCCTCCACTCCAGATTAGGCAGATGGGGGCTCTCCATTGATGCACCAGCTTTCTTTCACAGAGACCTCAAGAGCAAATGGGAACGGGGCTCAGAGCACCCGTGGCTTCCATAGACTGACCATTCCCCACTTCTGCCTCCATAGCTTGCTGCTTCCGTAAGACCCCTTCCCCACATTGTGTTTGCCACATCCTTTGGATAACTGGGATCATTAAAAAGTGAGGAGCTCCACAATGTTGGTCTTGGAAACGATCCCATGGATATGATACCGATCATATTGTTCAGAGGCAACCAAAGCAAGAATATTAAATGGGACTACAGCAAACTAAAAAGCTTCTGTACAGCAAAGGAAATAATCGAGAGAGTGAAAAGGCATCCTACAGCATGCGAGAAAATATTTGCAAACCATGTATCAGAAAAGGGCTTCACTTCCAAAATACATAAGGGATGTCTACAACTCAATAGCAACAACAACAACAATAATAATAATACACTGAAGTTTTGTATAGAGATTTTTCCAAAGAAGACATCCAAATGGAGACTGGGTACATGAAAAGATGCTCAACATCACTCATCAGCAGGAAAATGCAAATCAAAACCACAGTGAGGTACCACCACACACCTGTTGGGACAGCTACTATAAAAAAAAAAAAAAACAAAACAGAACAAAAGGAAACGAATGTTGGTGAAGATGTGCAGAATCTGGAACCCTCGTGCACTGTTGGTGGGAATGCAAAATGGTGCAGCTGCTTTGGAAAGCAGTATGGAGGATCTGCAAAAATTAAAAATAGAACTACCCTGTGACCCCAAAATCCCACTTCTGGATATTTACTTTAGAGAGTTGAAATCAGGATCTCAGAGAGATATCTGCTCTCCCATGCTCATCGCTGCATTATTCACAATAACCAACCTGTGAAACAGTCTCAGTGCCCATCAACAGGTGAACAGATTAAGACAATGTGCTGTATGCATACAACAGGATCTTATCCACCCTCGACTCTCCCCTACCAATCTGCCTGCTGTTGGTTACTTCTCCAAATCCTCTGATGGCTGCTATTTACGATTTTTTCCTAGAGTTTTAAATTAAAGCTGTGGGGGATGGGGACTGTATTAGGTTCACTTGGTGAGACTCCTTCCTTCCTAACTGATAGAACACAGGTTTATTTTATTTTATTTTGTTTTATTTTTTATTTTTTAGAGAGAGAAAGAGCAAGCAGGGAGAGGGGAAGATGGAGAGAGAGAGAGAGAGAGAGAGAGAGAGAGAGAGAGAGAGAATGAATCTTAAGTAGGTTCCATACCCCAGCATGGAGTCCGACACAGGGCTTGATCCCACAACCCCAGGACCATGACCTGAGACGAAATCAAGAGTCAGATGCTCAACTGACTGAGTCACCCAGGTGCCCCAACCAGAGTTATTTCAATACCCCACAATCTACACCATTATTATACCAGTGACCCACTTGCAAGGTTAAAAATGATAAAGAAAATTTGATAAATGCACGTGAGTGACAGCTGCATGGTTTTTTTTTTAAACTGAAAACAGTGTAGAAGGGCCATTAGCTGAATCAGTCTTTTCTGAGGAAGGCTAACATCCGGATCATGTCTGCTTAGAAAAGCAAAGGGAACTATCCATTCTTAAATTTGTCTTCAAGGATGATACCCGGTCACTAGACATTCAAGCGAGCTCTCAATATAACATGTATTGAAGAGAGGATACACACTTAACATTGAAGACATAGCTTGTATACTGCCAAAATCGCATTCAATTTAAAGTATGTTTTCAAAGTGACAAAATTGCCCGAAGGCCATGTAAAAGCTGACAGAAACATATAAGAAAACAGAGTAGATCTGGAAGGGTAATGAAGGTCATTGGGTTCAGGACTAGAAAACCGGATGTTCCCAATCCCCAAATTTATGATGCTTAATTTTTGGCAACAGATCAATTACTGCTAGATAAAGCTGCACACGTGCACACGCACACACCAGTCACTCCTAAAACCCATTCATTGAAAACCATTTCGAGATAAAGTGTTAATAATAAAAGCAGAATTTAGTGGATTGCACACATAATTATTCCATTCAGCACATAATAGAAAGCAATTAATTAGCAGAGACAAATAAGCCAATGTCTTGTGGCCCTTGTCTCAGAGCTAAGGCTGGAACGAGTGGATGGGGGAACAGAGCAGACCTCAGCAAATCTAGAACCAGAAGACTTGAGCTTCTCTGGCTCCTGGGGGTTCGCCATTCATCGTAGGCGTAGGCTCCCTAGACCCGGGAAAGCTGGGAAAATGGCTGTGCTCTGGAGGCCAAATGACTAGTGAATTTAAATATTTCCTTGGGACACTAGAAAAATACAAACATAACGCACACACGTGCAATGTGCACACACACACCCCGCCACTGTTTAGATCCTCATTGCACAGCAAACATTAAAAATAAGCTGTCACTTAATAAAAAAATAAACCATATTCTTCTGAGAGTTTAAATTTGTCATTATCAAACTGTTCTATTTTAAATGAGGCACATGATCAAGAATTTTATATGGGCTTTAAGGAAATAGACCCTAATATCTGAAACGGAGACTTGTCTGCCCTCCTCATCTAGATATGGAAGACTTTGGGGGAGAAAAGTGCTTTTCTGGGCTAGCTCAGAGGGCCCACTAACAAGCTTGCCCTTGAAGGTACTAACGAGGGTCAAGGACTGGCCTATGAATCGAAATCCACAGAAAGACAGCTCTCCCATTTCAGCGCTCTGCCCTTTTAAAGCCTTTTACTTACACGGCTCAAAAGAAGAAAAATGATCCACTTCTCATTTTTTTTATTCAAACAGTTCATTATTCCAGCAATAAAATTTATAAATTGCATATGAGGTGTCTGGTACAGGGATCCAATAACATCAGAGAGAATCTCTGGGCTCCGGGATCTAACAGGAGAGACAGATATTGAAAACTAACTGGAGACAACTTCCCTAATTACAGTAGTGAGAAGTCACCAGCAAAAAAAAAATGGGCGATGGGAACAGGAAACATAACAGGGAGCTTAACCTGGTTTGGAGGTCAGAGGTCAGGGAAGGCTTCCTGGAAGAAGCAAGTACCTCCCAGGACTAGCAGGAGTGTGGACATTATCCAGAGCAAGGGGAAGAGGGAACATTCTAAGTACAGAGTATCGCTCATGGAGGGGAAGCCAGTACCCATGCATGTAGTAAGGCCAAAGGCCAGAAATGCTTGGAGAACCATCTGGGGATTTTAAGGACACATCCATGAGGAAAATGCTTACTTTTCTCATTCATTTATATTAATCGCTGTTTTCAAATGTCGACTGAGTAACTTCTGTCTTCCAGGCACTTTTCTGGCTTCCACACTCCAGCAGCCCCCCGGGGCAGCCATGGCTGAGCTATTAAGGACTTCACATTCTTGTTTCCAGCTTTCCAGTGACAAAGTCCCAGACCACGTAGAATCTTAAAAGTAAGAGAAAACTTTTCAAACTATTTGTGTGAAGAGTCTTGGGTCAGTCTGTGGAGGTGCATTGTGGCTCACACCTGTCCCTGGGTCGTGTCTGCCTCCTGACATACTTGGCTTGGCCCTACGTTGACAGACCTTTCCATGTCATGAGGTACGCATCTAATCTCTCTCTTTCTTAAATATTTTTAAGTTTATTTATTTATTTTGATAGAGACAGAGAGAACATGAGCAAAGGGAGAGGCAGAGAGGGAGAGAGAGAGGATCCCAAGTAGGCTCCACGCTGTCAGCGCAGAGCCTGATGTGGGGCTCGATCCCATGAAACCATGAGAGCATGACCTGACAGTCAAGATCCAGAGCCTGACGCTCAACTGACTGAGCCACCCAGGCACCCATGTGCCTCTAATCTTGAACGAGGTCTGGTCCTCTGTCCTCTGTGGTGGGTGCCCACCACATCCTGCCTTTCATCCTGTATCCTGCTATGAGCCCACGTGAGGAGTTTGCTGTCATCCATGGCCATGAGCGGGATGGCTGGTTCTGAGCGTATTCACATAATTAGCTTGATGAGTCTCTGTCACCTGCCCATCAGGATTGTTGCGTCCACGGTTCCCGATGATGTTCCAGTGGGGTCCCCACATCCTTGTCCTCATGGGCGGGACCCCGCCTAACACACAGCTACCTCATGGGACTTCCTGTTTCTCGACTTGCTAGTTGGCTTGCGTGACAGGGACTTCGGTGTGTCACCTTCTCCAAACCTTTGTCCACTTTTCGAATAGAGCTGCCTTTCAGTTCAAGTTGTTTTGCAGGCGTCTCTTTCTGTTCTGCACGGAAATCTCTCACTACACATCACAGCACTTCCCATCCCTGTTCTATCGCGTGGGGCCTTCAGTCCACGGACAAGCCCCTTTTTTCTTCAACTTTATGTCACAATCCTCTTCTCTTTGTTTGTCTTACAGACTGGTTTTCACTGTGGTTGAAAAAGCACTTTTCTTTCCCTAAAGTCACAAAGATATTAACCAGCATTCTTTCTATAACTTTATAGTTTATTTTTCACACTTTGGGTTTTAATCCATCTGGCGTCAACCTTTTAATGCGATGTTAGATAGGGATCTTTTTTTATTATTATTATGTTAGTGTTCTCCAGAATGCGAGCTGCTTCTCTCACCCCATTCTACTAAATAAAGCATTCCCCACCGATTTGCATTGTCATCTTCATTGTACATTAAGCTTCCGTGCACGCACGGCCTCTGAGCTCCGTGCTTGCTTCTGAATATTACAAATACATTCTGTGCAGCTTCCCTTTCCAGATGTTCGATGGTTGTTCTGCCACCACCTTTGGTGCTGGGTACCACAGGACAGGTTCTCATTAAGGATGGCCTCTGGTGCTCTCCCTTGGACGGTCACTGTGTGAGTGGGCATGGTGGGAAGGCAGCGTGCCTGGAAACCACTCCCACCCTGGAGCTCCAGCTGGAACTTCACTCCTCACGCAAGTGGCTCGGTCATACAACTATTTTCCACTAAACTCTAGATACGTGTGTCTCCAGTCAAACTCCCTGAAGCTGGATCCCCAGATGGCCCGCGACCTTGCTCAGATATCACCAACAAGATGGCAAGTATGGCCGAGCAAAGAAAGTCAAAATGGGAAGAAACTGGTCTCTTAACTAATTAATTATGGTTAAAATATGTTCCTTTTGCAAATTTTACAAAAACGTGTGAAAGTTTATCAAAGTCCCTTCTGTGGCCCTGGAAAGAACTCATGCCCCAGCATCCCGCAAGGCCCTACAATGTCCGACCACATACTTACCTGTCTCTGATTCACCTCCAAGCACATTCTCCCTTGCCCACACCTGATGTCAGTCCCCCTAAAATGTAAATCCCCTGAGGACAGAGGCCAGTGTGTTCCCACCCATCAGCAGCACCCCCCATGTCCAGCACAGGGGGACAGTTGGCCTTCATGAAGTGAGTGGAAGGGAAACACGTGTGTGTCTGGAGCATAGTGAACACTCAGTCCACGCTTCTTCATGTTACTGTTTATACCTCCCCATCACCACTGGTGAGAAGGAGGCTTGAAAAGAGAGCAGAGAGAGTACCGTTGGCTCTACAGGGGCTGCCTCCCTCCCTCTCTACCCCCCCCCCACACACTGTGGAAATGATATGATATTAATAACCATTGTGCATTTTCCAGCAAGTAGATTCAGGTGGGCGATGCTAAGAGAAAATCTTGAACTAAAGGCTCCATGGGTGTCAAGCTATAGTTCCTTAGCCTGCCTCTGACTAAATAATATGTTGGCCCTTAGGCAAATATTCAAAGTAAAAATCCTTCAGCGGGGAGCCCTTGTGTACCCCATCTCATCTTATCTCCAAAGAAGGAATGTTACAATTAGCAATTCAGAAACTCCTTTACATCTTAGTAACCATGCATAAAAATTAATTCAAGCACAACCTAATTTAGAATAATAATAACACGCTTTCCTAATGTTTCTTCCATTAATCACGGTTAAGACAGTTACTATAGCAGCACTGTTAGAATTTATTGAAAATAATGTAATTCACTGCGGTACAAGTTCTCTTCTGAGAATGCTACTATTTGCTTAAGCGAGGGAGAGAGAAACAGGAAAGCGCCCTCTATTTCCTTTGAACTGTTTAAGGTTCAATGGCAGACACACACAAAAGTAATACAGTGCTGTTTGCTCTGGGCGGAGGTGGAGGTGACCTCTGTTTTTCATGATTAGATTAGTTTTAAATTTGTTCCGTCTGTCCCATCTTTGTGCTCAGACTCAGGGAAAAAATATATATATAAGATGATGGAGTCCACTTGAGAAGGGAGAAACATAACCTATCTTGTGGGCAAGCCACTCCCTTCTGGGGGCTAGAATGATATCAACCTCACTTCTGTCCCTCAAGGTGTCCCAAAAAGCGGAAGCCAGACTTAAAGATCACAGCAAGGGGTCATTGACCAGCTGGAAGTCAATGTCTGAAGGTGGTGAAAGTCTAGGAAAAGGTCAACGGCAGGTGACCCTGCAAGAGTTTCTCCGTGCACTCACCTGGGATCCTGGTGCACTTTGCAACATCTGGACCTGCCCCTCTGATATCCACGCACTGTGCAGGTGGCCAGCTGTTAAGCTTTTTGTGCAGGGCCATCAAGGTTGCTGATGCTTTGAGTCCCACATGAGAGAACACAGCGAGAGAGCAGGACAGACCTGGCTTCAAACCTGTGCTCTGTCTCAGACCAGCTGGCTCACTTCTGGAAAAAGATTTGACTTACCAGTAGCTGTTTCTTCTACTGTGACAGGGTTCCTCTGTTGTGGCACTAGTGACATGGAGGGCTGGGTCACTCCCTCTCGTGGGGCCGCCCCGTGCATGGTGGGGGGTCTGCAACATCCCTGATCACCATTAGGTATTAGTAACATCTCCGTAGTCAGGACAACCACGAATGTCTCCAGACATCACCCCTTGTGCCCAGAAGGACAGAATAACTGACAGTCTAAAAGCACCGAGCTGTAAAATACAGATAATCAGAGTAGCTGCCTGTTATGGAAAGGAAATGAGGCACGCTGCCCCACGAACTAGGAGCCCCATGAGGACAGACGGCTCACGTGTTACATGCGTGTGGAGTGAGTGCATTTAGGAAAAGTCACAGAGCCAATCCTATTACAACAGTTCCTCCTTGACTGATTACAGAAACCTGATTTCTCCCACAAATACTTAAACACCAGGATGTCTCAGTCAATAAAACGGAGAAGCTTTTATCCAATTATTCACCACCATTTCTACATAATTGAGAGAACTTTGATCCAGATGAAACGAACCATGTTTTAAGTGAAACGTTCTCCATGTGAGCCAGACAAGTTTGGATTATTCTTTCAAATGCATCCAGGTGGAAAGAACTCTCCGGTGGTGACTAGGTGGCTCAGCTGGTTGAGTGTCCAACTCTTGATGTCAGCTCAGGTCATGATCTCAGAGTCATGGGATGGATCCATGCTCAGTGTGGAACATGCTTAAAATTCTCTCTCTCTCTCTCTCTCTCTTCTTCTGCCCCTACCCACCTACTCACATGCTCTGTCTTTCTAAAATAGAATCAGAACAAGAACAAGAATGAGAATAAGAATGAGGAGAAGGAGAAAAGGAAAGAAGGAAGGAAGAGAAAGAAAGGAAAAAAAGAAAGAGAAAGAAAAAGAGAGAGAGAAAGAAAGAAAGAAAGAAAGGAAGAAAGAAAGGAAGAGAGAAAGAAAGAAAGGAAGAGAGAGAAAGAAAGAGAAAGAGCTCTTAGCTTTTATGTTCACTTGGTAGATGGCCCTTTCTAATTTCTTGGACCTTTTTTTTTCCTTTTCTTTTTTTCCTGGTTAGGTCTCCAGACAATTAAAAAAACAAACAAACCAGAATTTGCATTTTTCTGGTTCCCTGAAGACATATTTTAGCCTCACCAGGAGTGCACATTTTGAATATTGGCTAGTCCCATGTAAAAACCATGTTTTAGTTCTTCTTGAGTTCTGTCACTGAAAACCCTCTCCTACACTTAATGCGAGTGAGGTTGGGGTTCAGAAATGATTTTTATATCAGCCGTATAAAAACCCATCATATCAGTGATTTTTTACAAACTTAAGTGTTCTATTTTGACATAATGGTGGGTGACACCAGGTTAAAAGAAATAATGCGGAGAGGTTCACTGTGCTCTTTGCCGGCTTGCCCTCAAACACAGCATCTCGCTGAACTGCAGTAAATCTCACACCCGGGATACTGACATTGATGCAGTGACGATGCAGAGCGTTTCCATGGTGGCAAGAATCCTTCATGTTGCCCTTCAGAGCTGTACCACCTGTCCACCTACCCCGACCCCTCTTCAGCCCCTGGCCACCACTAATCTATTCTCCACTTCTGTAATTTTTTTGTCATTTCAAGAAGCTTGTGTAGGTGGTATAACCTAGTACCTAACTTTGGAGAGCTCTTATTCAGCAGGAATCTCTGGAGATTCATCTATGTTATTAAGTGTTCAATAGCTCATTATTTTATTTTTATTGCTGAATAGTGTTCCATAGTCTTGGTTTTTTAACTGTTTTTTAAAATGTTTATTTATTTTTTGAGAGAGAAAAGGAAGCAGGCTCCAGGCTCCGAGCTGTCAGCACAGAGCCCGACGCATGGCTTGAACCAATAAACTGTAAGATCATGACCTGAGCTGAAGGGGGACGCTTAACCAACTGAGCCACCCAGGCGCCCCTCCATAGTCTTGTTAAAAAGAAAACCACAGGACCAACATGGTGAAAGCCAATTCACCAAACTAGGGCTTAATACCCAACCTGACTGCGGTGTTAACAGGTCAGTCAGGAATTTTCTGGTCTACACCCATGGGGCGACTTGTTGCAAGGGGTTCTTTCCATCCCCCCCAGAGGAAGATGAGCTCATCTGCATCGTAAGACCCACAGTTTCTCCCTAAGGGAAGATGACTTTTCTTGAAAGAATCCTTTCTTTCCTTCTGTTAGCTCTCCCGACCTGTTTCTGCCCGTGAAATCCTTCCATTTTTGTCCAGCTCCTTGGAGCCCCCTCGACTTGCTAGATGGGATGCTGTCTGACTCATGAATCGCTTAATGAAGCCAATTAGATCTTCAAACAGACTCAGTTGAATTTTGTTTTGTAACAGTATGGAGGCACCGAAGTTCGTTTCACACTCACCCTTGAAAGCACATGTGGGGTTTTTTCCTTCCAGTTTGGTTCCTGTGAATAAAGCCATGATGCCCATTCACATAGAGGATTTGTGCGAACATAAGTTTATATTTCCCTGGGATAAGTGCCCAAGACAGGAACTGTTGGGTCATATGCTAATTGCATGTTTAGTTTTATTAAGAAAAACCCAGCAAACTCTTCCAAGAGCATCTGTACCGTCTTCAATCCCCAGGAGCAACACCAAGGGAGCCAGTCCCTCCACATCTGCTGTCATCATTGCATTTAATGTAGTGGTTCTAACAGATGTGGGGTGATGTCTCTTCATGCTGATCTCATGGTGCCTTCAACCTGCCTTTTCCTAATGGGTTTATGACGGGAAGAACCTTTGTCATGCGCTGTGTGTGCCCTTGGCATAGATGCCTCTGCCGGTCGTTTTCCCATTTTCTAATGGGATCTGTTGTGTCTCCTGGTTGAGTTTTGAGAGTTCATTCTATATTCCGGATACTCGCCTTTGTCCAGAGATGTGGTTGGAAAATATTGCCCCTACTCTCAACTTTTCATGCTCTTTAAAGGGTCTTTTCAGAGCAAAAGTTGTTTGTTTCTTCATGTTCTCTCTCTCTCCCTCTCTCTCTCTTTTAAGGAAGTCTAGCTGTCTTCTTTCAGTAGCTTTTGCATCTGTGTCAAGAAGCAGATTTGTCAGGGTCTATTTCTGAGTTCTCTGTTCTGCTCTGTTGGTTTTCAGCTTTACAAATACATCTTGAAACCAGGTAGGCTGATTCCTCCCACTTTATTTTTTTCAAAATTGTTTTACTTATTCTATTCCCTTTGCCTCTCCATACGCATTTTGGAATGATCTGGTCCATATCTACAAAAATCTTGGTATGATTTTAATAAGAATTGTGTTAGACCTGCTTATTGGTGAGGGGAAAATTAACCTATTGACAAGGTGAGTCTTCCCATCCATGAACACGCTATGTCTGTCCATTTATTTAGATCTTCTTTGATTTATTTATTTTATAAACAGCGTTTATACTTTTCAGCATACGAGTCTCCTACATGTGTTGTTACATCCCTACCTACGTATTTTAGCAGCTGCAAATGGTATTGTACTTTAATTTTGATGCCCACATGTGTGTGTTGTTGGCATTGTAACTGGTATTATACATAGAAATTAAACTGATTTTTGAATGCTTATCACATATGCTGCAGCCTCCGTGAACTCACTTATTCGTGAGTAGATTCTTTTCAGATTTGCTCAGTGAACAATCATGTCCTTTGCAAAAAGAGGCAGTTTGATTTCTTTGTTTCCTATGCGTATGTATTTCATTTTATTGCCTTATCGCATTGGGTGCAACTCCTAGCAATATGCTCAATAAAAGCGGTGAGAGTAGATATGTTTGCCTTGTTCCAAATATTAAGTAGAAAACACGCACTCTTTTACCATCAACTACCATGTTGGCCATAGTTGGGGTGTTTTTTTGGTACATTATCTTTTTCATGTTGAGAAATTCCCCTCTATTCCTATTTTTAGGGGCTTTTTTCTCCTTTCTTCCCCATGACTGGGTGTTGAGTTTTGCCAAATGCCTTTTCTTTTCAGCGGTTAGTGGTTTTTCCTCCTATAGCCTGTCAATAGCGTGGGTCAGTGAGTGATTTTCAGATCGCAAAGCAGTCTTGGGCTGCCTCATTACTGCCTGTTGGGGACAAAAGTCCAGACTTCCCTGCAGCCTTTGCTGGCGTCGGGGGGGGGGGGACTCCTAAGGGTTTTCTGTGGTCTGCAGTCGAGCACTTGTCTCCTTTCTTTTAATCTCTTTTAAAATTTTTTACCGGTCATTTATTTGCTAATGGTTCTATTTCAGTTTTTAATATAATTTATTGTCGAGTTAGTTAACATACAGTGTATACAGTGTGCTCTTGGCTTCGGGAGTAGAGTCCCATGATTCATTGCTTACCTACGGCACCCAGTGCTTGAGTACTTGTCTTCTAGGTTTTCTGTCATGCTAGGTATCTGCTTTCCTGACCCTCCAGATAGAGAGAATGCATTCTGGTGGGAATGTTTTTGTGTGCACTTGTTCTCAGGTGCTCGGTCTGGGATAGATGAGGCCCAGAGAAGATCGAGAGAGTCATTTATGACCATATTGTTATTGGAGGTCCCCTGGTGGTCTGCCTCCGCTCTCCACTTTCCAGAGTCTTCCTGTGTTTGAGATGTGTATATAAACTGTATATATCAGGGCTTCTACCAAGGGATAGGGAGGGCCGACAGCCATTGTCCTAATAGAAGGGAACTCTGAGGAAGTTGTGAGTTAATTTTGTCTCTAGCACTGCCCTTGGAAATAGTGGAATGGATGAGGGGTGGGAAAGGCAATCAGTTGGGAAAGAAAGACCTCACATCCTCCGCAGGTAACCCCTCACGCAGATGAGACCACTCATGGAACTGAAGTTTCCACCTCCGGACAGAGGGCTGAGGCCCTGTGGACACAATCTAAATATTCTCAGATGTTCATTTAAAAGGGAGTCAAATAGGAGCGCCTGGGTGGCTCAGTCGGTTAAGTGTCGGACTTCGGCTCAGGTCATGATCTCACGGTTTGTGGGTTTGAGCCCCGTGTCGGGCTCTGTGCCGACAGCTCGGAGCCTGGAGCCTGCTTTGGATTCTGTGCCTCTGTCTCTCTCTGCCCCTCCCCTACTCACGACCTCTCTCTCTCTCTCTCTCAAAAATAAGTTAACATTAAAAAAAAAAAAAAAAAAGACTCAGACCCAGAGAAAGGAGGGCGAAGGCCTCATTGGAGGAGGTGTGGGACCTCCCCTTCAGCCTGTGTCTCACCTGGCCGCCCCCTGGAGTCCCCATTCCTTGGACTCAAGCATCCTCCCTGCTTTTCTACCCCCTGCCTAATGTGGGTTTGTTTGGCAATTAGTTCAGATTCATCTTCCGCTGCGAGAGCTTGTGGGTGACCTTCAGGCTCCCCCCACGTTCGCTTGTGGCTTTGATGTGACTGTGAAGCAAGTGTGAGTGAAGCAGGGGCTGTCCCCCTGGGGAAGCAGGAGCATGTCTCTGAACAGCACAGCGGGGGGGGGGGGGGGCCATCATCTGTAAACCCCAAAGAATAAAGGTGGGTTTCCCTTCAGTCTGGCTAACCTCGAAAACAGAGACGGGAAAACAATCAAGGAGGCAGAGAATGCTCCCCGGCAACGCACCTTAAATAAATAAAACAGAACACCACAGCCTCTGCCCGGCTCCAGAGCACGGAGGCTTACATCACTGTGCAGAGAGCCTCGGGCAGACTTTACCTGTTGCAGGAAGGAGGCACTCGTACTCTGGACAGAGAAGAAGGCTGGAACTACCCAAGGGGGAGGAAATACTCCTTCCTTCCTTTGTGTGAGGAGGTATTTGAGGCTCATCAGACTGGAGAACGGCCAGCCTCAGCGTCACCTGCAGCGAGGGCAGCCCTGAGCCAGGCCCCGTAACACGCACCCTCGGGCAACACCGATGGTGGCGGCAGACGGGAAAAGTGTCCAAAGTGAACTTGCACTTTCTGGCCTGGCTTGAAACCCGCCACCTGTGGAAGAGCAAAATGGAATGATCCGGCATGCGCCAACTGATGCATGCGAAGGCAGCTTTCCTTTTCCACAAGGAACGTGAAGACCTTGGCTCTAAGATGTGAAAATCAGACATGAAAGAAAGTGCATATGTTGAAGACAGGTCTAATAACTAAATAAAATGCTTAAATTCAGGAATTTCCCCCGGAAATTTCTCTCTCTACTTACTCCTCAGGCATTGCCTCTGACGAGTTTGTTAGACCAAATGCGAGAGCAACTGATAGCAGCGTCTGTCGCACTGGGGCCGGGGCCACGTTCTTTTGATGTCCCTGAGCTGTGGAGAATCCCACGTTCCAGGGGGCTCCGCTGGTTTGCAAATTCAATGTGTCCAATAAAGCCTCATTGGACTCGAACCATTTGGAAGTTTGAGCTGCAAATGAAATTGTCAGTTAATTATTCATAACACAGGCATTTAATATTCAGAGAACATAAATCAGCCCAGACTGTGGTTAAGAAGGGGACCTCCGGGGCGCCTGGGTGGCGCAGTCGGTTAAGCGTCCGACTTCAGCCAGGTCACGATCTCGCGGTCTGTGAGTTCGAGCCCCGCGTCGGGCTCTGGGCTGATGGCTCGGAGCCTGGAGCCTGTTTCCAATTCTGTGTCTCCCTCTCTCTCTGCCCCTCCCCCGTTCATGCTCTGTCTCTCTCTGTCCCAAAAATAAATAAACGTTGAAAAAAAAAATTTAAAAAAAAAAAAAAAAAAAAAAAAAGAAGGGGACCTCCCGGAGTTGGTGTGTCCCATGGCTGTGGTGGCCCTTCCGAGGGCTCGAGATTCTAAAAGAAACAAGGAACGGAACACAAAAGAAATGTGATCTGGAGAGAAAGTCGAGGAGGAAAAAGACAAAACACGCCTCAAAGATCTTCCTTCCTTGACCTGTGTCCTGACTTCATTTTCCTGGTTGCCTCCAATTCGTAATGTGTGTGTGTTTCTCAACTCGTGATTAAACATGACGACGGCACACACCCTTCGCATTTTGTCCGCTCTTGGTTTATGAGAAGAAACATGTATTGTGACAGGTTTCTGCTCACGGCTCCTCTGTGCCCTGCACTCTGGCAGACACGTCAGGAATCATTCTTTATGACGTCCCCAACGCGGGACGTTATGGGTGCGAACCGGAGAGCAATTTATCCAGCAGCTCCGGAAATGGATTCCCTTCTCCGTGTGGCTTGGCAATCTATCCACCTTCTCCTTCTCCACGCTGAGGATTGTTAGTTACATCATTAGAGCATTAGAGAGATATGACAAGGGCATTGTAGTAGTTCTTTTCTTTCCTTTTTAAAATTTGTTTCATTTATTTATTTTGAGAGAGACAGAGACAGTGCCAGTGGGGGAGGGACAGAGAGAGGGGGAGAGAGAGAATCCCAAGCAGGCTCCACACTACCAGCACAGAGCCCGACGCAGGGCTCAAACCCATGAAACCATGAGATCATGACCTGAGCTGAAACCAAGAGTTGGACATTTAACCGACTGAGCCACCAAGGCACCCCATGAAGTAGTTTTCTGTGGCAAAAAAAAAGAAAGGATATTTAGCCAAGAGAAAAGAAAACCTTTAGGAAGATCCCCAAGCCTGAAGAAAGACTGACATCCCAACTAATAGAGACGGACAGGGAAGAGAGGTAAGCCCACTCATTGCCAGGCCTGGTAAACGACCTCGGTCCTCTGCATTCTGAAGCCTGGGATTGGCACAGAGGCTTTGATCCAAAAGCTTTCATCTGAGCCCTCGCTCCAGGACCCCGCACACGTGATCAGAAGCTACCGTTTCTTCGGACGCTCTGGCTGTGCTGGGAACAGCTACCTCTCTGCACCTCAGCCTCATCTGACCCATTGTCAAATAAAGTAAACCCCAAGTCCCTCAAGAAGTCCACTGCACACCTCACACCCATCAGGGATGACCACTGTCAGAAAAAGAGACAATAAGTTTTGATGAGAATGTGGAGAAATTAGAGATCTTGTGCGCTGTTGGTGGGAATGGAAAATGGCGCCACCATTGAGGAAAACAGGAAGGGGGGGGGGTCCTCAAAACATTAAAAACAGAATTACCATATGGTTTGGTGATGCCACCTCTGGGTATAAACCCTCAAAAGAGAGAAAGCAAACTTTTGAAGAGATGCCTGCACACTCATGTTCGCAGAAGCATTGTTGTAACAGCCAATAGACAGCCCAAATGTCCACAGACAGATGAATGGATAAGGAAAATGTGGTCCGTCCATACAGTGGAATATCACGCAGCCTTAAAAAAGAGGAAATCCTGAACACACAACATCACAGACGAGCCTCGAGGACATCGTGCTCAGTAAAATAAGCCAGACACGAAAAGAAAAGCACTGATTCTACTCATATGAAGTATCCAAAGTAGTCAAAATCATACGGACCAAAGGTAGGGTGGTGGTTGGCAAAGGCTGGGGCAGGGCAGTCAGCTAACGTCTAGTGGGGAGAGAGTCTCAGTGTTACAGACGGAAGGTTCTGTAGATCTCTCGTGCCACAGCGGGAAGGTAGTTAACATCCCTGACCTGTATACTTAAACACAGCGAAGGTGGTGAATTTAATGTTGTGTGTTTTTCCCCACAATTATAAAGAAAGTATACTGCAAGTTTTGTAACAAGTCCTTTGGGCTCAGATACACCCAGGTCCAAGTTCTGCCTCCTCAGTGTATGAGCGTGTGTGCCTGTTAGCAAGTGGCCTTTCATAAGCCCGTTTCCCTGCCATTAAATAACGTGGAGCTGATTTCCGTGCGCCTAGTATCCTGTTCTTCCTCTGTAAAGAACACAGCCTTCTGGTTAAGAAACTGCTGCCCAATTCCACGTGGTCCTACTTGGCTGTCGATCAGGATTCTGAGCCACCAGCCCTGGGCTCAAGGTGATGTGTATGTTCCAGGCTGGTGGTGAGACAATTCCCCTCTTAGTCACCTGGGATTCAGGAGCAGGCATGTGATAGAATGTGGTCAAATCATCACCATCCCCAACATTATGCTGGAATCTGGGAAAGAGAAGCCCTCTCTCCTTCTCTGGAATCTGAGCAGACTGGACAGTGTGAGCCTGAAGCTCTCTGTAGAATGAAGTTAACAAAGGTAGGAGGAGTCCGGGGCAATGGGAGACACAGCTCAGGGCTCGGAGACGTCCCAGGTACCCGAACCAACACATCCCTCTCCTTGCTCCTTGGTTCTTGTTGTCAATACTGTTGTTCCATTTTGAGTTTGTGAATCCAGAGTTTCTTCTGGGATAAATGAGACTCTGGTGGAAATTCAATGGGAAGGTGCACGAGAAACTCCCAGCACTGAGTCAGCACCCACTGTTTGGTTATTCTTGTTTTTGCTGTGTCATTGAAGCTAGATTGTGTTAGAAAAAAAGAGGTAACTGAGGAAATGAGAAAAGGGAAGCAGGAGATAGGGGATTAGTACTGTGAAACTAAATAACCAGGGAGAGAGAGAACCATTGCAATCTTGGTTATGAAAGAGAAGAGGTTCTCAGGTGTGAGCCGGACCCACGCCTCCAGCTAGGTCGTGCTAAGTCCCGGTGGGTGTGACTGGGAGAAGCAAAGACAGAGAGGCAGTGCTGACCTTCAGCCTGATCACTGTTAGCGTTTGCCTGCGCAGAGAAAAACATCGTTCCCCAAAACACCCACCACTTCCGTCCATCTGCTGCTTCTCCTCGCTGGTACACCAGCCCCGCCCCCCAGCCCCCCAGGTCCATGACCTCTGGGGACGGTCTGCAGCTTCCCCCAATCAGAAGAGGGAAAGCGCAAGGAGCGACTCTCCTGCCTTGACTGGAAGTTGTCTTTTCCTGCCACAGGTTTTATATTTACGCCTACAGATACATGTCTCTATGGAGTCCATAGGATCGCTCCGTGCGCCTTCAATTTGTGTATAGACGGTAGGTAGCACGCTGCATGTTCCGCCCTTTCTTGCCCTCCTTACTCATCACGATGTTCTTAAGGACCATCTCTGTTGCTAATGTGGACTAAGTCTGGGCTCATTTTCCTTGCGCCCTAGTCTTCCGTAGTACGAGTACATGCCACTGCGTGGTCCCATCTTCCAGTTGATGGACTTGCCTCCCAATATTCGCGATCACAAAGAAGGCACAGTGAACACCCTGTTGCCATCTCGTTTGCACGTGCAGAATGTTCCCATTGGGCGTCTAGGAGCGTCTAGGAGGGAGTCTAGGAGCGGAGCTGCCGAGGCACAGGCGTATGCGAGCTTGCCTCGGGCAGACGTGAGGAACAGCCCTCCAAGCTGGGGGCACACGCTTCAGCGCCGCCGGAGCGGAGAGGCTTTCTTACTCTTTAATCTCACCGGAATCGGGCATCATCAGACCCAATCATTTTTCTGCACCAATCTGGTAGAAATGAAATGTGATCTTTTCATTATTTTAAATAAACAATTAAACTGACGGCTGAAGAATTTGAGCATCTTTTCTACACTTCTATTGGCCTTTTGGGAAACTGATGCGCTTTGATCTATTTCCTATTGGTTTGTTTTACATATTCTGGGTATTAATCTTTTTTTTAGTATGCTCATTGAAATGTTTTTCTTTCAATTTTGGCTTGCGTACTATTTTGCTTACCATTATTGTTAATTATGATTGTTTTGCCTTTTTTGCACACATTTTATTTTTTAAGTTTATTTTTATTTATTTATTTCAGAGAAAGAGAGAGAAAGAGCACAAACAGAGGAGGGGCAGAGAGAGAGAGAGAGAGAGAGAGAGGTAGACAGAGAAATCTCAAGAAGGCTCTGCACTGGCAACATGGAGCCTGAAGCTGGCCTTGAATTCATGAACCGTGAGATCACGACCTGAGCCAAAACCAAGAGTTGGATGCTTAACCGACTGAGCCACCCAGGGGCCTCAAGTTTTATGTTTTCATTTATCCGTCTTTTAGCTATGGAATCTGATTTTTGTCATATTGTTTAAGAACTATTTCCTTACCCCCAATGTCAAAAAGATACTTTCCTATATCTTCCTCTAATACTTCAAGTTTCTTCCCAAGAGTTAGGTCTTCAATCCCCCTGCAGCTCCTTTTTGCAGGGATGTGAGGTCAGGATATTCTGACCCAGCTTCTGCTCCTATGCACAACCAGCTGCCCCCTACCCCCTGCTGCATGGCCCCTTTTCCTCTGACCGCTATCCCCACCTCCCCGTCTGTCCCATTTCTGTAAATATGCATGTCAGTTTCCAGACTATTGATTTATATTTTGCCTCCAGCTCAGGACTGATGGTGAGGATTTCATTTGTCGGGCAGGAGATGAAATGGAAGGTGTTTACTGATGTTCCCAGACATGCACACAGATGAAGAGACAGGAAAGAAGCACATAATTTCAGAAACAACATTGTTAAGCAGTTGGGAGGTCAAGGACGCCCACATGGGGCTTTGAGTGCCTGGACACAGGGCGGCAGGCCAGCGGTGGGGATAAATCACTTCTCTTCTGCCTGTTCCTATTTTTGCCTTGAAGAAGCAGGTAGGTCATCAACTCTGAGCATGGGGGCCTGTTGGAAGTTGGAAGAGAGAGAGAACGGTCCAGAGGAACGCTATGGTTTGGGTTCCTGGTGAGGGTTCACTTGAGAGTGCTAAGCCTTACATTTTCGTATCTGCTGGCTTTTACTTTCAGGTCACCCTTCTGTTACCATTCGTCCGGCCCCATTCATGGGCCTAAAGGTCCCCTGATGTTCACTATTTCATCATCTTTTTTACTTTCTCATGCAAATGGTGGGATTCGCAAATGGTGATGGCTTTCTGACATCTCCGTCTGTGGCTGCCCTCTTCTCAGAAATCCAAAAAATAATACAGATCTTTCTTCACTTATGATGGGATTGCATCCCAATAAACCTATCCTAGGTTGAAAATGTCGCAAGTTTGAATGCATGAATACACCTGACCTACCGCACGTCACAGCCTAGCCCGGCCTGCCTTACACATGCTCAGAGCACTCCTGTGAGCCCACGGCTGGGAAGGACCATATCACGCAAAGCCCGTTTGCTAACAAAATATTAAGTGCTTCGTGGAATTCGTTGGAGACTGTCCTAAAAGTGGCAGACAGAAGGGATGTCTGCGTGCAGGGTGGTTGTCAGCATACGGGTTATTGGCCCTCGTGGTCGCGTGGCTGACTGGGGCTGCTGCTAGCCAGCATCAGGAGAGGATTGGGCTGCATATCACTAACCCGGAGAAGAGATCCAAACTCAAAATTCAAAGTACACTGTCTACTGAATGAAGGACACTTTTGCACCATCATGAAGTCATAAGATCGTAAGTCAAACCATCATAAGCCAGGGACTTACTGTGACCAAATCCATGAACCCCTTCAGGGATCACATGATCTGCCTTCTCTTATCAGAACAGGACAAATAAGCCAAACTTTGCTTGTGTCCAGCACATAAGAAATCCTGATACATCACTGGGAGCTCCTATCTCTGTACTCATAAAGCGAGGACAGTTTCCCTCCTGGCTGTCTCTGGTCTATGTCTGTGGGACTTGGCATTGGGGGACAGGAAAGCCCTCTGTCTGTCCTAGAACTCAGAGCCACCCTGGCTCAGAATCCCACTTTGGTAGACAGTCAAGGAGACGAGGAGGCGATACTGAGTGCTGTTTAGTGTGGATGGGAAACAAAGGGCCGACATCACCTCCGACGGGTCTTGGGCTCTGAAGCTCCCTCTCATTAGTGTTAAGAGAATCGACGTGTGGCCTGGCCCCGAATGCTGTTGTCCTGAGCTGTGGTGTGTCATAAGACACCCAAATAATTCTAAAGACTCCGTGTATTTCAACCCAGTGCTGTTTAGAGTTGGGTAAAACCTGGAGAGGGTGAGGTCTGTTCCTTCTCAAGATTACACGTCCACAGCCCCGCCCATTCCACCGGGCCTAAAACAGAGTCACTGGTGACTTCACCGATGCGCACTTGTTGGCCTCCAATGTCCCCTGGCCCTCACAATAAGAATTCCACTCCCTGTAACCAAACACTGTGGCGCACGGTAACCAGAACTCTTCTGGGATCGATCACGTGCCGCATGTTTCAAGGTTCCAGCAAATGCTCTATTAAAGGTGACATATTTGTTATCACACTTTTATGTGCATGCTAAAGAAATATTTTGCTACTCCTTAGTCTTCAGAATAACTGCCTTTCAGATGTTTGCTGAGAAGGTGAATAATCTGAGATTTATTTTGAGCATGATACGCAATAATTTTAAGTTGTGTGCCAAATCGTCTCTTCCTATTGACAAACTATAATCAGCCTTCAAAATAAATAAGGGCACACCTGGACAATGAGGTGTGATGTAAAGCCTTAATTTCCCGCAGCTAGTGGAGAATGAAATCTCTCTCAGATATGAATGGGGAAACAGCAGGGCCATTAAATCTGTATATTTAGCTCCGAGGAATAGAGAAAAACTTTCCATGCAAGATAACCACCCTTCTCCTCATTTCCCACCTGCATTTGCGCGTCCCTTTCCCATTAATGGGGAAGGGAAAACGTTAATAAATATGTTTCTGCAATCTGCACACAAAGTTCTGAAGTCTTCAAAATTCACTTATTGCGCAAGCTATCAGAGACATTAGAGCGCACGCTGTCAGGGAAACGTGAGTGTCACGAGCAATGGAATGCTGTCGTGCTATCAGATGGAAGCACAGGACCAGATGCGGGCATGTGTGGCCCAGGAGCAGGCGTCGTGGAAAACGGGGCTCCGGAAGGATGCTGTGGCTCTGCTCTCCCCGGCCCAGAGCTGCAAGGAAGGCAGAGCAAGAAACAGCCCCCAGCTGCTAATCCCCATCTCTCCGTTCCTTTGGATCACTCTGATTAAGACAAAATCCTCTCTGAGAAAGCTTGTCCCCGGGGAAACTGCCATCCCCCGTAGGAATTAATCACTCTACAAATAATCATCATTCAAAGGGACTGATGGCCAATCAGGGAGCCCTGCAGCCTGAGCGTTACATCCGTTTCCTGTCTCTGTGGCACCTGGTAGGGAAAGGGGGGTGTTAAGTAACCTCTTGGCAAAATTCAAGACTGTGTCCGCTTAGCCTATCACCTCCCGGGGTAAGTTAGCAAATGCACAAAAAACTCCACCGCCCAGTTCCTGGCACTCGGTGCGTCCTCTCCAAGCGTCAGCTGTCATGCCCGGTGCTCTTTGCCACTTCTCCACGTGCAAGAGCCCGTCAGGCTTTGGGAAGGACTTTTCTCTCTCCAGGAAAGACTGCCTTCTATTCCCACGCGAGCCCTCAAAAAAAGACACACCATTTTCGTGCTCACCAAAGCGACCACCCCAGGTCCTTTTATGTGTTTATTCTTTTAACATACACAAGCTTTGTTTCCAATAAAAGAAAGGTCACTTGCACGCAGTTTATGTACAGCGAATAATGGAAGGAAAGATAAGGCCAACAGGGAGATGGCTTTTTGCGGCCACTTCCCTGCAAGGTAACGAGACACATTAAAAATGCATTTGGCCCTGATAGGTTGAATTCATTTTAACTGGCATAAATAGGACAGATGAGCCATTCAAATGTCTGAAGAGCACCATATAATGAAATATTGATCATTTTCTCATGGCTGCAGCAGGAGGGGCCCGTCATTTGTTTTCTCTCGGCACTGGTATTTGGTGGCACCAATAATGAATTGTATGTTGCAGGATCATGCCTCGTACCTGGTGGTATTTGCCTATCCAGTCCAAAGTCTTGCTCCTGAAAGCGTAGAGGGGAAAGGAGACAGCTTCAAATTCAGCATCTTGAATAAACTCAGGACCAGTGATATGTATATTCTTTGGGTTTGGTGACTGGAACCTGTGTTCGAGCGTCTTTTAGGATTGCCAATCGTAACAAATGTGGTTTGGTGTTTGTTTGTTTGTTTGTTTGTTTGGTAGAACATTTTGTTTTATTCAAATCAGACGGGGGCTTGGGTGGCTCAGTCGGTGGAGCGTCCGACTTCGGCTCAGGTCACGATCTCACGGTTCGTGGGTTCGAGCCCCGTGTCAGGCTCTGTGCTGACAGCTCGGAGCCCGGATCCTGCTTCCGATTCTGTGTCTCCCTCTCTCTGACCCTCCCCCACTCATGCTCTGTCTCTTTCTGTCTCAGAAATAAACATTAAAAAAAAATCACTCTTACCGTTTACCTTTATAATAGACCATGGAAGGCTTAGCCCTCTTACCGTTTACCTTTATAATAGACCACGGAAGGCTTAGCCCTCTTACCGTTTACCTTTATAATAGACCACGGAAGGCTTAGCCCTCTTACCGTTTACCCTTACAAGAGACCACGGAAGGCTTAGCCCGGGTTCGGCCGGCGTGGCGCGAAGTGAGTCCCGCCTGGAGCAAAGTCAGTCCCTTCCTGTACAGAAGACACACCCGTTGGTGTGGATTTCGTTTCATGGACTTCCTTCGGAAACCCAAATTCAGAGCGTTTTTCTTTTACTTCAAACCAAGGAAAACTCATCCTCAGACAATATAGATGCTCCAGACCTCCGAAACGTAACGTGCGGATGTGCACGGACTTGGTTATTTTCCACTCCAGAGAACTTTGAAGGGATTTCTCTGACACTCGGAATTTTCGGTTTCCATGGAAGTGAATTCCCCAGTAAAGGCATTGAAACCTCAGTGGAGGCATCACTCTTCTGCTGGTTCCTCTCTGTGGACACGCCTCCCCTAAGGCCTTGAGTGCCCCTCTGTGGTCTCGTCCCATCGCACACGTGACTTTTACCCTCTTGAATGTTCCTTCTTTTCCACCTCCTTCCCTGGTGCTGCGAGGCCGCCACCCAGGCAGCCCTGCCTCCCTCCAACCTCAACCACGTCAATCCGAGGAAGCGATCCTCCGGTGAACTCCCCTTAACAATTTCCAAAGTTTAAAGTCCTCGGCACAGGCCTGCCTGTCCACCTGTCTGTCCGGGCACACTGGACACTTTTTCCAGTTCCTCCAGTAAAGCCATGAACGCGTTCCTTTCGTGACAACCTTCGTTCCCGCTCATCCTTGGGATCCCAGCATAATCTCACCTCCTGGCGGAGGCAGGTCTTCTCTGGGGCACTGAGAACCCCTTGCCCTGAGCTCTCCAGGGCCCTGAACCCTCCTGATGGCTTTTCCATACACTTGAGCAGTATGGATTCTCCTTCTCATTGACAGCTTCGTGCTCAGGGACAGTGCCCGCCTGCTCAAAGCCGAGTTGCCTCCCCCAGTTCAACGCCAGAAATATGCTCAGGATGCTGTCGCCAAGTGTAATAAACACAATGACTTGGGGCACCTGGGGGGCTCAGTCAGTTAAGCGTTCGACTTTGGCTCAGGTCACGATCTCACCGTGCATGAGTTCGAGCCCCTCATGGGTCTCTCTGCTGTCAGCACAGAGCCCGCTTCAGATCTTCTGTCTCCCTCTCTCTCTCTCAAAAATAAATAAACATTTAAAAAAATTTTTTTAAAAAACATGCTGACTTTACACTGACCTCTGTCTTTTCCAGCTCTCGTGAAACACCCTCAAAAGAATCTCAATGAGCACCGATACTTATTAGATTCTGCTAAAATTCAGTTGGCGGTCCAAACCCATGTTCAAAATCCACCAAGAATGATTTTTCTCCAAAGGGCTATCTAAACAACAAGTCATGAATTGAAGAAAGTGTGAAAGATGAGAAAAGAGAGGAGAGTAAAAGCTGTTTCTCACCCAGAGGTGGCCTGCAGATGTTTAAAGAAATGTGCTCATTTACAAACAGGATGCACCCGAGGGCAGTTGAACTGCAGCTGAGACCCTCGTACCTGCTCTCAGCCATTACATTAGTGTCCCTCCAAAGTCCTCCTGCGAAACCACTTGGAACATTTTTCATTCAGCCTGCGGAAAAAGCTTGAAAGTCTTCAGCCTGAAAATGCTCCCAGGCTCCTCCTTCACACAGGAGTGTGGAGTTTGTCTCAGGATTTTATGGCTCGCTGTTTACCTGGGTGCTTTCTGTTTTGATAACAGGTGCAAGACAGAGCCTGTCATCTGTGTTTCAGCGTCTGCAGTTTGGTGCCTCATCTGAGGCTTCGAGGGCAATGCTGGGAGTCAACGGGAAATGTTCCAGGCAAATGGCTTGATGTGTAAGGAAGTGAAGACTTTGGGAGGAACCGAAATACACGAGGGAAGATAGCCCGGAGACTCCACCGGGATATGCATTTGGAAATGCAGACGAGGACACGGGCCCTGGGACCAGAGAAAGACTGTGGGTTCCGTCGGGATGTCGGTGGGGCCCAGGAAGAGTCTGAGCGAAAGGAGTTATGTGATCAGATATGTATTTCAGAACAATGATTGTGCTCAAAATATGCAGAAAGGATTTCTAGAAATGGCGATAAATGCATGAAAGCCGGTGCGGAAGCCCTTGCATCCATTCACAAAATGTTAGGATGTTGGGGGGCTGGGCAGGAGTGGCATGGGGACAAGGTGTAGGGAAAGGGTCCGTCCCGGAGACAGCCCAAGGGCAATGGCAGGACCGTAAAATCATCATCGCCGTTGCGTCCTCCTCCTCGTCCACAGTTAATTCTTCCTGAGCAGTCTCTCAGTGCCTGGCACTATTCACATCCAAGATGATTCCCAGATTTCTGGCTTCAGCATAAGTGAGCAGGAATGGTGGGACCATGGGCGAGGGGAGGACTGGGGGAGCTGGCTTTACGCTTGACGGGGGAACACTAAGTTTGAGACACTTGAGCCTTGTCAACAGATGAATGGTCTAGTACAAATCTGAGAATCGTCGGTATATGGAGGGCCACGAAAGCAGGTGAGAGAGAGATGATGAGCCAGCCCTCGGGGATGCACCTTGGGTCGTGGCAAAGAGCCATGTGGCATCATAGGAGGTGGCACAGGGGCCGCAAATGTGCGAGAAGTCAGAGTCAGACCAGCCCTGGCTCAAATCCCGGCCCTCCTTCTAATTTTGTTACGTGACGTTAAAGAGGCTGCCTTCCCTTTCTGAGCCAAAGACATTTTTTTTTAATCCGTAAAATGGGAATGACATTATCATGAACGTTACCATCTACTGAGCACAGAGTTTCCCAGGACTCCATACATAAAGTTATTTCCATTCCTCACTAACTCTGAGCATTAGATATTCATGTGCCCAATACACAGAGGAGAAAGTCAAGGCTCGAGATTGGACTGGAGCCAAAACCCAAATTGAGTCTGCTGTTAAATGAAGCCCCTGCTCTTAGCCCCCGTGCGATGCTGTGTCAGTGATTTGACCAAAGGAAAGTTGGATTCAACAACTCAGGCAGAACAATGCAACATCCAGTTAGCTGCCTTAACTAAAATATTGATTTTGTAGGGTTGCTGAGAGCTTTAGAAAGACAATGCTGAACACAGTGCTTAGCGTAAGGTAGGTAGGTGTCCAATAACCGATGGTCATCACCATGACATGAATCAAGGGTTTTTTTTTTTTTAACTTTTTTTTTAATGTTTATTTATTTTTGAGAGAGAGACAGAGCATGAGTGGGGGAGGAGCAGAGAGAGAGGAGACACAGAAACTGAAGCAGGCTCCAAGCCCTGAACTGTCAGCACAGAGCTGGACGCGGGGCACGAACCTATCAACTGTGAGATCACGACCTGAGCCAAGTCGGACGCTTAACCGACTGAGCCACCCAGGCGCCCCAAGGGTTTTAAAGTCAAGCTCGGTAAAATGCAGCGATTTAATTGAAGGGACAGCGTCAGGACAGAAATTCATCATCTCATAATATCGGTGGGACAAGTCAGGGTGCGGTAAGCTCTTTCTGTAGCAGGACCTTTCCGGATGTAGGAAGTGTGACGTGAGAAGTCAGGCCATCCCACGCCTGCGGTCCCAGCCCAGTCCCGACACAGAGGAAAGGAAGGCGAACCAGGAGGAAGAGACCGGCCTCACGGGACATTCTCGCACCAAATGCAGACGCTTCTTCGAGTCGTCACCAATGTGGTTATGAGGACTTCACAGAAGAAAGAGCTTCCAGGCCTGGGAAAGAGGCCGGCCAAAACACGACAGATAACCACACCCCACAGCCCGGAAAGGATGGCTGCTTACTAAAAAGTGCAAGTTTGGTGTTTTCCTCTGTTTGGGGAACCAGACCCAGCTGGTTTTACCACAATGACCAGGGCAGACCCGGTGTCTGTCCACAGGAGGCTCGGGCAGAACAGAAGTGACCTGATTCCTCCGGTGGCTCCCTTGCGTCCCTGTGGGTGGGGACACGGCTGTCAGGTGCCCGTCCCTTCTCAGCACAGACACCGCCCGTTCCGCTCCTCTTCCTACAATCAGCATGTTCTCCGGGCTCAGGTCGCCTGGTCTCTGCATGAAATTGAGAGCGTTAGCTTGTCTTTCTTTTCTCCTGGATGTGACAGGGTGACCCGAAGCCATGGCCGGGTCAGAGGTCCAGTCTCTGTCCCTAACAATGACTCATTATATGAAGAGTCGAAGTCCAATTGCTTACTGAGAAGCTCCCAAGTCAGTAATTACGGCATACTCTTTTTTTTTTTTTTTTTTTTTTTTTTTTTACCGTTTTGCTTGGACAAGGCGAGAGAGACGAAAGTTGGTGAAAGGCCATTTGATATTTTAATGGGAAGGACTGGATACACGACTCAATGCGTCAGTTCATTTGCTCGTATAAACTCGAAGTGCACAGCCATTAATAAAACATGTAACAAATGAACAGCTCATGAAGAATATACTTTGTTACAAGGCGAGAGGCAACCTCCTACTTTCATGCAAACTGGCGCCTGAAAGACTCTCCCGTCCTCTTTCTTTATAAAGAGGTTTCCGGTAGTGGGGGAGGGGCAAGCAGGTGGCAAGTGCCTTCCATCCCGTTCTTGGACTGGTGGTTGAGAATTAGTTCTCTGAGGTAGGGAAGTTCATGATGGCTCCTGTGGGAGGGGGCCCTGTCCCTGCCCTATGACACATCCTTCCCCTGTGCCCTAAATGGGGTTTCCAGAAAGTTCCCAAGTGAAAGGGCAAACTTCAGCCAGAGTCCCAGCAGATGGCACTGTTCCCTCTGACTTGTACCAGCCCCAAAGAGGGGCCTGGATGGGAGGGCAGGTGACTTGGGGGGGGGGAGGGGAGGGCACCTGGGGTGCAGTGGCCCTGGGCTCTGTCCTCAGAGGAAGGAGACACCCAAACCGCAGCAGTTGAAGAGCTGGGGAATACGTATGCTCGCTGGCATGGCTCCTGCTGGTCAGACGACTTTGTGGCGTCTCGCTTATCTTGCCAACCAAGAAGATCGGACGTTTCGCCCAAGGGCACAAAGAGAAATTTCAGCAAAGCCTGAATTTGCATCCATGATTTTCTGTTACAAATTCGGAGCGGAGCCCACCTCTTACAGTCACGTGGAGATTAAGTGAGAGCGCTTCCCAGGAAAATACGAACCGTGGCCACCTCATCCCAGCACCACATCCTTCTTGCCATCGTGGTGACTGCAGTTGTTAAATCTTTCACACAAAGACACTTGGTTTGTTACAGGTGCCAGCCTCCAGAGCAGGCACAGGAAATCACAGACATTTATGACACAGTCTTTAACTTCAGCAAATATACAAAGTTGTTTGTTTGGTTTTTTTTTGGGGGGGGGGGGGGGAGACAAGTAAACATAACAAGAACATCAGCATGTCACAAAGAAGGTATGAATGAATACCAAACGGAGGCAATATTCCTCCAGGAGTGAGGGGCGGGGGAGTTGGGGAGCCCGAGTAACTAAATCAGAGAAAAGGGGGAGATTGTGCCTAATGCACAGAGAGGAGTGAGAATGGTAGGTGTCACTGGGGGACAGAGGGGAGAACATGAAGGGTGGGTGCTAACAAGGGGAGTGAGGCTGGAACAGCGCCTTGGAACCACCAAGGGGGCTCTGAGCCAAGGCTCTGAGCATTTTGGGGCAGGAGAATCCCTCGGGACCTTGGCATCCCCCGGGCCCACCCTGTGTAGGCTCAAGAGGAATGCAGTCCCCTTGACCTAAACAGCTCCCCCACAGCTCCCTCTGCATTCTCACAACCTCACACCAGTCCTGCTGGAGAGGGACAGGCGGGGGGGCGGGGGGGGGACGGGGACAGGGTCCTGTTCCACCAGCAGGAAGGGGGCTGGTCCCCGGTGGGAGCGCAGCGGGGGCAGAGAGGAGTGTGCAGCGTGGGGGGCTTCTCACTGCCCGCATCTCTCCTGCTGGACCAGCTTCGAGCTACTCGTCAGGTAGGGAGGGCAGGGGTGGGGGCTGGGGGGGCTCGGTGGTGAGGAGATGTACAGATGGGCGGCAGGGAGGGCAGACGGGAAACGTGAGTCCAGGAGGGAGCCGAGGCAGCTGAAGGCGTGCAGCGTTGCAGGGCGGGCTGGCCTTGGTGGGAGCGGCAGACGGCACGGAAGGAGGACATCGGAGAGGTACAGACAAGGTACAAGTGGATGCTTGGTCCCCTTGGTTCAGAGTCAAAGACTCCAAGGCCCAAGATGACTCAGCATTTCACCCGGCTTTCCAGGGTGGGTCTGCTTATGACGACCTACACATTGGTCAGCTTCCCTTCCGGAACCTGACCGCTGATCGCCGACCGCAAGCTACCTCAGTGCACACGTGGGCAGCGCCCGCCAGGACACATCAGGGCTCGGTCACCAAAGTCTCCCCAAGGGCATGCCTGCCCTCATGTTCTCCCCACACCAGCATGCCCCACAAATTCTCAGCTACGGAAGCATTTTCCTTAAGTCAGCCTTACATTGGCTCTTTTAAGGCTATTTACTCTTTGAAGATGTTTTTAAAAATACCCTTGTCTCGATAAATGATAGACATAAAATGGTGAATTTGGTAGTAATAGGTAAAACATTTAAAAAAAGGTTTTTTTAATGTTTTTATTTATTTTTGAGAGAGAGACAGAGACAGAGTACAAGCAGGGGAGGGGCAGAGGGAGAGGGGGACATAATCCGCGAAGCAGGCTCCAGGCTCTGAGCTGTCAGCACAGAGCCAGACGCAGGGCTTGAACCCATGAACCACGAGATCATGACCTGAGCCGAAGTCAGACTCTTAACCAACTGAGCCACTCAGGCTCCCGGTAAAACATTTTTTCTAATACACATTGTGAGTGGCACATAACTCTTCACGAAAAATTGTTTTCTCGTGTGCCACCTCTCCCTTGCAATAAAAACCCGAAAAATAAAAACCAAAAAAGATGGACAGTTAGCAATCCATATCCTAGATGCAGGGAGACCACAGGACACATGACAGGAGCCAGAGTTCACCTTTGTTTTTAGTGTCTGTTGGGATGAAAAGTCAGGATGTTTACATCGTAACAGAACAAGTAAAACCTCCCCTCGTGGTTTTGCCGCTTCTAGAGGTGACTTTGTTTACTGCCGTGATTGGGAGGCAGCACCTTCTAAAGTGTTAGAGTTTGTCCTCCCCCACCCCCACCACGCCCCCTGACCTCCTCATCCCCAGGCTTCCAGACTCCCAGAGTCCAGACCTGAGCTGCCTTCCTCAGACCCCCTGAGCTGCCCTGCGCTGTCGTCTGGAGCCCCCAGGCCCACAGGGCATCGTCCACCAGAAGAGAAACCCGCTCGCCTGGCCTTGGCCTGAAGGGCCAGCCCAGCACAACCTACACTACCCTTTCCTGTTAGCCTCAGAGCAAGTCCCTGTCCTCAGACTAGAAAAAGTTTTAAAATAACATTTTGCCGATAGAACTTCAGACTATGGAAAAACAGCCGGGTGAGGCTTCATTGCACATTTGAGAGCCCTGAACCCTGAGTAGGGCCATGTAGCTCACGGCACAGGGAAAGCGTTTAATCCCAACGTCTGTGTGGAAGTCATTTGAATTCTGAAGACCTGAATTTAGAGTCAACTGAATAGAAAACAGCTTATATGAAAAAAAATAACAAAATGGTCACTCCCCGACGCTAGGAAGGCTGCAGTGAAATGAGTTTACTCCCTCGTGGCAAACATAGAATGAGCCCTTTTGGAAAGGAAAGAGCTCCCCAAACCACCAACCCTCAAGACGATTAGAACCTTGAGGCAGAAATTCCACTTCTCAAAAATTACACACAATAAATAGTTCAAACAACAAAAAGGTATATTGACACATTATTCACTGCAGCACTGTCTTTAAAGGTAAACATTACAAACAGCTGGCATTTTTAGCGTTAACACCTACATCCACCATAATGAGAGAATGTACCCTGTCCATTAACACGACCAGTATAAAAACTATAAAAAGGCAGAAATGCAGGACAGCATAGGCTTGCGCTGACTTCAGCTCGGAAAAGAATGCATTTGCCGTATGCAGAGTTGAAAACAAGGTGTCCATCCATCAGGTGGATGGGTGGCTAGGCACCCTGTAAGAATAAAAGAACAATATTGATTGCAGAACAGTTTCAGCACGTAGCACTGGTGAAATAAAACAGGCCGAAAAATCGTGTGCACACCCCTCTTATAAGAAAAATGCACACACACACATACAGTCACGGCCGCTGTCCTACGTCCCAGAGACGAGGCTTGTTAACGTGGGGTTGTGGGCACCCTTCTTTCTTCCTCCTCTGTGTGTGTGTGTTCTTTTCTCTGTTTAATTATCTCGGAATCGAGCCCATGATTATAAAGAAATATTAAAAAAAAAAAGTAAACTGCAGTGAGAAAAATCTGATAGCTATTTATCTTGTGCTATTTATCTTGTAAAATATGCAGGCTTATAAATCCCAGGATTGGAAATGAAAATATTTGTGCTAATGTAATTTTTTTTAAATTGGGCATTGCGGATTTAATATTGCTTTTTAACTTGTATTTTTAATTTAAAATAAAAAATGGATTATACGCATTGTCTTCTCTCCTGAAAAAAAATTGAGAGCCTTCCTAGGAGTTCAGATTATGCATAAACAGTGTCTGTGCGTACATGTGAAGTGCAGATAATTTTATTTGAATTAATGTAGTTAGAAGCTTCTTTCACAAACAACTATCACACCGTAGTGGAAACATTTAGAGCATAAATGGCATAAGTAAGCAAAATGAAAAAAAAATGTTATTGTACTGTTTACCAACAGATCTATAATTACGAAATAAATTAACCATGAAATGAAACACTTTGGGTTTTCTGCAATATTGTTATGAGAGATCGGGTGTGTGCATGTGCGTGTGTTTTCGGATTTATTCTGGTAAAGCTTAAGAGTGAAATGTTGCGAAGAACGTTATGATTTTTTCTAACGTACCCGCATCTATCAGTGCTATTCAGGGATGTGTGTTTTCATCTGCAGAGTTAAGGCTGCAGGCCGGGGGTCTCTCTGAAGAAGAGGCTGGGAGGGCACGGGAGGAAGCATTTCCAGGAGCGGAGAGTCCCAGCTGTCTGCAGGTGACAGATCGAGGTTTGAAGAGCGACGCCTTCTTATTCTCCTGTGAAGCCAGAACCCTGAACGCTCAGCTCGGTTCCATGGAAACAGGAAGGCTAACCAGCTCCCTTTCAGAGAGAATTCCAGCGTCCGGCCGAGTGACATGGAACCAGTCGTGGAGGGCTGGGCAGCAGCCGTTGGGTGACTTTACGTAGCACAGGGAAGGTGCAAGCTGTGTGCCCCCATGTGCTCCCCATGGGCCCCATCGGAAACTCAGACTGGCATCTGCTCCTTTGTTTCTAGGAAGAAAGTGCACAAAACAAAATTTCCTGGGGAAAGAAAATCCAGCCTCCCCTCTGAAAACTCACAGTGCATGCCACACAATTGGTCACTTAATTCCATCCAGTGTTGGCCTTTTTCTCCTCTTCTCCTACTTAGGTTTCAGCTTTTATTTGGTGTTAAGCTTCTGACTTACTTCGCACGTGAGTTTGGTTACAAGCAGAATGTTCTCAAAGCCCCCTGAACCCACTACTAGGAAGAAAACCAATCGTGGATGACGCTGTTACTTCCTAAGGAGGCAAGAACCTGCCCCAGGGACTCAGCCCCCAGGAAGCCCCGTCCTTTTCAGGAAGGTGTTGAAGGAACTCGCCTTGACCAGCTGGGCTCAGGGCTCCTTGGCCATCACCTTACAGGATTCCCTTCCCACCCGGCGCTCGCCCTCTTAGCTGACTCCAATCCGAACAGTTGCACGTAGGTTAATTAGAAATGTCAGTTAAAATGAGAGCTCATTAAACATCACACAATCTAAAAGTATTTATTTTAACTTGCAACACGCGAGCGCGTGTTTTTCTAGCCGATATTTCGACATTAAGACCAAAGCCTTTTCTTTAAGTCCCTTTGACTGTATTTAGTGCTCATCTTCCATAAGCCTCTAACCAACAGCGTAATGGCTAGAAGATGCTGTGCAATCCGGCCTCCTTCTGGCAGGGTCGATTACTTAAAATCACTTGCAAATCAACCAGAGGGCACGTCCCCCGATCTTTGACAGCTTTTGCTTCCTTGCCTGGTTTGACAGCACTTTCTCTTGGGCGACTCGCTCTCCAAAACATTTACCTTAGTTTTCATAGGAACAACCCTCTCTCTGCGTTGTCGTTTCATTGGCTCACACGGTATTTAGTCAGATTACATGATCGCGATAAGATGCCCAGTTGCATAAAGTGATTTGAGAACAAACTCAGGGGAGCTTGCGAGGCAGGCGCTTTTGCTGGAGGAAGGGGAAGGGTCTGGACAGCTGGAGTGTGGGCCGCCGTCTGTGGGCATCCAGGTGGGGCCCCGTCCCGTGTTGACAGAGAGAAGGACAGAGGGGTCAGCTGCCGATCGGTTAACGAAGGGCAGACTCACCGCCGAGTCTCCACGGACGGTCCTCGCCACGCAGGCTGGAGCGGGAAGAACCCAGACCTGCCGTGCCCGCTCGGCCAGGCTGGCTGCTGCCAGACGTGCCCCATCTCGGATTTTTCCAGGTGACCCGAGTCAGCCCTCCAACCGCACAGTCGGCACTGGGGCCCCCGTCGCTCTGGGCACCACCACACCCAGCACATCTTTGGGGCCAGTAAGAGACTGTGAATAGCAAGTTGCTGCCTGGCCATTCTGTGCCTCAGCCTGGCCCTTTTCTGTTGGCTGATTGTGTCCCCCCCCGCCAGATTCTATGTGGAAGCCCTAGTCCCCAGTACCTCAGAATGGGCGTGTGTTTGGAGATGAGGTCTTTAAAAGGGGGGTTACGTTGAAATGAGGCCGTCAGCGTGGGCCCCCATCGGGTCTGACTGCTGGCCTTACACGAAGAGATGCTTCGGACACAGACGCTGGGGGTGGCAAAGGCCGCTGAGGACACATCGGGAAGACGGTCGTCTGCAAGCCAAGCACAGAGACTCCAGAAGAAACCAGACCTGCCCACACCTAGATCCGGGACTGTCAGCCTCCAGGACGGGGAGCAACAGTACATTTCCATCACTGAAGCCCCCCGAGTGTGGTGTTTTGTTTGGAATACACGCTGTTAACCTGCCTTCCGACTGGTCTCCAGAGGCTCTCACCTACTTCCAGAGTGCCACCTCCCGGCTGAACAGACATGAGAAGTGGGGCTGCTGAGAGGAGCGTCCTCGCGCCGGCCTGAGTAGGAATCCCCTGGTGTGATCTCCTGAACCTGGCCCTTGGAAGGGCGCTCGAGACTGCTCCTTGCGGGGAGCATGCTACATCACCACAGGCCCTCGATAAATACCTGATGAATGAACAGATACGATTAGATTACATGTTATAAAAAACACAATGATTACAAGGGTTGGTACTGGCATTAGGAGAATAATGTAAAATAGAAATAACTTAGGTATAAACCCCAGTATACATAAACTATTTTATTTGATAAGAGTAACTGCCAATCTGTACAGAAGAGGGTGTCTGGAACAGAAGACTAATTGTAGGGAACAACATGCAGCACATCCTCATTTTCACCAAAGACGGTCCAGGCGGAGTTCAAAGTAAAGGCAGAAAACCACGACCCAGCGGTAGAAACTGTGAGGCGCGCACAACCCTTTGAGACCTAGCAGGACGCTCCGAGCAGACTAACCGTGTCGCTGGAAGCAACTGGAAATGCTGCATAGAAGTTTTTAAACAGAAGGAAGGAGGAAGGAAGGGAAGGAGGGAGGGAGGAGAGGACAGAAAAGGCTTTGACAGCAAGGGAAAACACCAGAACTCAAAACACAAAGACAGCTGGACGCGCACCGCAGGGAGCCCAGCACCGGCCTCTGCTGCTTCCTCCAGCCTTTGCCAGCCACGGACTCTGCAGGGCAGGGGACCACAGAGACTGAGACTGGAGGACCCTGCCTGCAAGTTTCCTTCAAGATGTTTACCAATTCCTTCCGGAAGCGGGAGCTGATTCACCTGGAAGCCAGTCAGAAAGCAGCAGTTCAGAGGCTAACAAGCCAGGCAGAGTTTCTGACGGTCCCACAGCTCTGGGAAAAAGAGGTGGAAATTCAGGGTCCACTATGGTTTGCAGACCCTGCTAAACTGTGCCAAGCACGCACAAAGACACATATGCGATATGCCTATATGGATATGGTACAATATATGCGTGTATGTACACACACACACACATACACACACACAGATACAGACAGACTGGAGCCTGACTAATCTGTCTGGTGAAAATACAACCACCCATCTGTACATTTAGACTACTTATTGTTTATGGAGATGGCAAAGGGAGGGTTAGCCACTGGTGCCGGTCCCCAGGGTCTCCATCCCCCTTGTCAATCTGGATGCCACCAAGAGAGGAGGGGCCAGAAGACTGCAGTAAGGGTGTGGGACATCCCGATGTTGATGAAGAGTCAGCTGCAAACCAATAACAAGGAGATCAATAGAAAGTGACCAAATATTTGGTGAAAAAGCAATTACAAATGAACTCAATAAGTGGTTTGCTCACAAAGATATCACAATAGAAACTGTAAAATATTTTGACCTGAATCTTGATGAAAATATGCACACCACATCTGAAATGCAATTGAATCCAATTGCAAATGCAAATGCATAGAGGATAATTTATAACGCTAGATATATGTCTTAGAAAAGAAGAAAGTCAGAGACACCTTGGTGGCTCAGTCAGTTAAATTCCCTACTTTGGCTCAGGTCATGATCTCACAGTTCGTGAGTTCAAGCCCCACATAGGGCTTGCTGCTGGCAGCACAGAGCCTACTTTGGATCCTCTGTCCCCCCTCTCTCTCTGTTCCTTCCCCACCTGTTCTCTCTCTCTCTCTCTCTCTCTCTCTCTCAAAATAAATAAATAAATAAACTTTAAAAAAATAAGAAAGGCTGAAAATTAAGAATTTAAGTTTCTATATACAGAAGCTAGAAAAAACACCAATTTAACATAAGATAAAAAAGAAAAGGGGCGCCTGGGTGGCGCAGTCGGTTAAGCGTCCGACTTCAGCCAGGTCACGATCTCGCGGTCCGGGAGTTCGAGCCCCGCATCAGGCTCTGGGCTGATGGCTCAGAGCCTGGAGCCTGTTTCCGATTCTGTGTCTCCCTCTCTCTCTGCCCCTCCCCTGTTCATGCTTTGTCTTTCTCTGTCCCCCAAAAAAATAAATAAACATTGAAAAAAAAAATTAAAAAAAAAAAAAAAGTGAACATAGGAGTCAATATCAAGTTAGAGAAAATCTTGATGAAGTCAAATTTGATTAATTGAAAAGATTAATAAAAGTGATATATCATTACCCAAGCAGTTCAAGAAAAAAAACAGAATAATCCAGAATTGAAAAGAGAGACATTATCAGAGTGCCTACAGACACTAATAAAGATGGCAAGATTGTTTGAACAACTTCTGGATGATAAATTTGAAAATGTATATGAAAAAAATCCTTAGAGACCACAACTTAACTAAAATTGACACAAGAAGAAATAGAAAATCTGAATAAACCTTAATATATTAAACAAATACAATCTATAATTTAAAACCATCTGTAAAAGAAAACTCTAGAACCAAACATATTCACTGGTTTATTTTCCCAAATATTTAAGGAAAAGATCACATCACTCATAAAAAGCTCTTGATAATTCATTATGGGCTGGCACAGACTTCATACAAAACTTGACAAGGACGTTGCAACAAAAGAAAATCACAGATGAGTTACTCTCATGAACATTCTAAACAAATCATTAATAAAATCCAGGATTTATTTCAGGAATAGAAAGTTTGGTTTCCCATTCAAAATTCAATTATCAGCAGCCAAAATTGGGGGAGAAGGAAACTACATCATCATCTCAACAGATATCAAGAAAGTATTCAAGGGGCACCTGGGTGGCTCAGTCGGTTAAGCATTTGACTTCAGCTCAGGTCATGATCTTACCGTTGGTGAGATCGAGCTCTGCACCAGGCTCTGTGCTGGCAGCATGGAGCCAGCTTGGGATTCTCTGTCTCCCTCTATCTCTGCCCCTCCTCTGCTCTCTCTCTCGCTCTCTCTCTCTCTCTCCCCGCCCCACCTCAAAGTAAATAAATAAACATTAAAACAAAGAAATTGTCCCCAAAGTATCCCCACCCACACATAATGAACATTTCGGCAAACTGGAAAGAGGGGAACTTCCTAAATCTGATTTTTAAAAAAGTATCTTTTTTTAAAAAAACTATATATCAAAATCATATTTGGTGGTGAAATACCAAAATCAGGAACAAGCTAGCAATACTAATTAATGTGATTATTATTCACGTTACCCGTGGTGTATTAACGTGAGGGCATAAATTGGTACAACCACTTTGAAAACTGGAAGTATCTACTGAAGCTGAAAATGGCACAATGGTCTGGGGTCCTAACCAACATACACACCTGTTTGTAAAAATAGGTACTTATAAGAATGCTGAAGTCAGTACTATTTATTATGATAAAAAGCTGGGAACCATCTGAAGAATTGTCGTCAGTAGAGACGTTCATATGCGCAGTATGGAATAGTATAGTGCAGGGTGAACAACCTTCTAATATAAATGACCAAATTTCAGGTTTGGCGAGCCAGTAAGCAAAACCAAGAATAACATAGCTACTAAAAGAATCACTTAATAATATAAAAACATTCTTAGTTTGTGGGCCATCCAGAAGCAGGTGATGGGCCAGATTTGGCCCCTGGGCCATAGTTTGCCAAACCTGCTACAGCGTAATAGAAAATAGCAAAACGTTGCATACAACGGTGCAGGTAAATCAGACAGACATGGTCTTCCGTGAGAAATGCCAGATTCGGGAAATGATGTGCATGAGTCCACTATGTGAAGTTCAAAGCAGGCGGCGCACATTCATGGTGGAAGTAGGAGGAGGGCACATCTGAGGGGCGGTCAGTCAGCGGGGGCACAAGGTAGGCTTTTGTGGTGACAGTAATGTCGTATATTCTGATGTGAGCGGTGGCTACCCACGTGTTCATTTGAACAAATTCACCAGGCGCTGAATACAAAGGTGGCACATTTCACCGCATGCACAGTTAACTTCCATTGAAACGTTCACTGCAGAAATTATGGGGGAATATTTGTTAGTTTATATGTTAAGAATAGACTTCAGAAGCAAAGAAGAAAAGGAAGGAAGGACAAAGTAAGAGACCCCTCCCTGTGTTGTGTTACCAGGCAACCATCATGGAGACACAATCCAAGGTCCTCACCAGGCTTTATACAAACAGGTAACTATTTCAACATCAAATAACATAGAAAAACTGGGAAGTAACTTAGATGTCCCTGCACTTGACTATTATTAAGTAAGCGCTGGTATGTATGTGTCTATCTATCTATCTATCTATCTCTATCTCTATCTACACACACACATATATATACACATGTATACATATATGTATACACATATATGTGTATATATACATATACATGTGTATACATATATGTATATATTGTATATATATACATATATGTGTATACATATATGTATACATGTGTATATATATGTATATATATACAAGTGTGTATATATGATGGGATATAACCTTCTGTTAGAAACAGTGGTAGGAAGAAGGTTTAACCATGCGGGAGAATTCCTACGTTGGAAAAACACCACAATGTCCAAGTGAGAGACTCAGAGGTAATCTGTCTTTGTTTTGCCTTTTTTAAACTCTCCTGTGTTTCTCTTTTCCTAAGTTTTACAATAATATGGCATCAATAGTCTGAAAAAAAACAGAAATATTTTTAAAGAGACTTGATTAGGGGAAAGCAAACTTTAAAAATTATTTTGATGATTCATAGGCTTTCCTTGGGAAATAAACTGTCTCATACCCTGAAAGAAAAATGCAACCATCCCAACTTCTTTTTAGAGAAAGGAATTCTAAAAACAAATTTCAAACAGCCTTGCGTATAGAACGACACTTCTTATCACTGTCCTACGATTAGACAACAAATGTGAATCTGGAGACTACCAGTGTAGACGTGTATGGTGAATAAGATAGTTCTGCTGATAAAGATTTTTATAATAGACATTCTTTCAATAAATAAACTAGCATCTATGCTGTGCCTGCCTCTTACGGGCAGCAGGTATACGGGTTGGATAAAAGCAGATAGTCATGCCCTAGAGGATCATACAGGCTAGCAGGGAATATAAACATCATCAGATAATCACATAAATCAAAATAAAAGTCCTACTCTGATGCATGCTACAAACGAGAAGAATACGGTTCTTAGAGAACAAATACCAGGCTTCTAGCCATTTACCTAAATCCACAAGCCGTCTTTGAAATGCCGTGTGTACACCTGCCACCTTTCCAGTAAGTCTGACACATGTTTTACACCTGGCCAGTTCCCATATTTCCAGCCGCGTTGCGTTGGGGAATGGATATAATCACCCACGTTTTAGAACTTTTGGACTCCAGGCCAGTGCTCTGCACCTGCCAGGGGCTCATGAGGGACACATTATTTTCCTTTATTCCTGGAAGATGAGGGCCCAGGGCCAGAATTCAAGAGTGATGGTCTCCTTCTGCATGGGGGGTTGGGGGTGGGGGGCAAGCCTAGAGCACTGGGCAGAGGAAGCTGGTAGAATTAAAGCCCCTTGTCAGAGAAGAGCCGGCCAGCCGACAGCATTGACACTGACTCTGGGTCCAGCAAGTAAACATATGTACACGCTTGGTTTTGTTAATTCATTGGTTCCAACATGCCAGGCAGAGTGTCATAATTCAGCGTGCACCCTTATGGGTCTTGTGGTATACAGAGAAAGAGCTTCAAAAGTCACCATGTGGGGCGCCTGGATGGCTCAGTCAGTTGAGCGTCTGGCTCTTGATCCCAGGGTCATGGGATCAAGCCCTGTGTCGGGCTGTGTGCTGAGCGTGAAGCCTGCTTAAGATTCTCTTTCTCTTTATCTCCCTCTCTCTCTCTCTGCACCTCTCCCCCACCCTCTCTTTCTATCCCTCTGAAAGAAAAAAACAAAAAACAAAAAACGAGTCACAGTGTGATGGCCGTTCCATGTAGGTAGGGGTGTGTCTGAGCTGTAAGGACAGCCACTCCTCTGCGGGCGGCAGAACAGGTCGGAGAGGACCCACCATCGACCTTGAGGAGCAAGTCAGGGCAGTCTGGAGAAGTCAGTCTGCACCCACCGCTGGACCCATGCCATGAAGCCGAGAAGCCAGGCTCGTCCACGACCCTCTGGGTTTGGGGGAAGGACACCTGACCGTGTTCTAATATACACGGTCTATGTCCTAGCTTCCAGAACTCTGATTAGCGAGACGAGGTTCAGAGACCAAGGGAGGTGGTGAGGAAGTCAGCGGTGTGGCCCCTCAGGGACAGTGCATGGGGGGTGGGGGAGAAGCAGGCATCAACTCTTTGGAAGCAGGGCTTTCTTGGAGGCCTGGTCTGGTCCTGGTCACATGTGCGCCAGCTCATTCCCAGGTGGAGGTGTCCTGAGAGACTCGGCCTCCCAGGCCCCCCTCCTGAGCCTCTCCCCCACTAGACTATGACTCCCACTGCCCTCCTTCTGCGGGGCCTGAGCCCTCTCTTTGGCCACGTCATGTCCTGTGACTTCAGACGCCCCCAAGCCTCAGGCTTGCCCTGCATCTCAAGTCACCTGTGACGGTCACCCAGGTGGCAGGGCAAGAGAAGACAGCAGAAGGGGTTGCCTCCATTAATGTGCCTTCACACCGGTGACTCTGGACCTCTGAGTGCATCGAAAAGGAAGTCTGCAACGTGCCGTGTTCCCAGGAATCGTCCCCTTCGGTAACACAGAACAGAAGGTGACAAAATTGGAGGTAAATTATTCAGTTTCTTCTCTCGGCCTCTGAGAGGGATTCTGTGCTGCGTGGGAGCTCACCGCATTTGTCCTGAATCACTCGCCCGAGGCTGCCACCTCGGGCTGATTGACACCCGGCTGACAGAGCCCTGATCTGGAGGAGCAGGTGGCAGGGAGCCCTGTGTCGACAAGCAAACTTTGATTCCGATTCAGCTAATGTATTCTGAGCCTCCTCCAAGTGTCAGGCCAGGTGAGCCCTTCCTGGCAGGCCAGCGAACCGCCCCCCCACCGCCCCCCGACTCCTCCGGAGCAGGAATCGTGGCCAAGACAGAGGCTTCGCGTCGGCATGAGCGTCGCTGGGGCTACTTGCTAGGGAGTCAGATCGGGGTGCCCTGAAAGTGTGGGCTCGGGAACCCACGAGTGTCATTCAAAACGGGAGCACCCAATCCTCCCAAGAGGAGAGACGCTGGGTTAACCATGATGAGGCGGTCTGGCCCTGGCTGGAGGGCCACGGGGGCACAGACCTTCTCCAGAATAGATTCCCCTGGGACCGGCTTCCAGGCCCGCTGCAGGGTGAGCGCTGCTGGCCACGACTGGGAGGGCGTCCACACGGTCTACACCGGCCGGGCGACTGCTGCGCCGTGAGGGTGGGGGCGCAGAGGGAGAAGAGGAGCTCCCGCGACCCCACCGCAGGCCATGTGCAGAGGCCAGGTCAGTCCCGGAGCCGCTGCGCTGCACCTGCTGCGGGCGAAGGCAGCCCCCCAGCAGCTCTTAGCTGGAAGGTGTCCTGCCCCACATCCACCCCCAGCGTCTCTGGCACTCCCCTGCGGCACCTGCTGTCTGCCCCTCACCCAGGGCCTCATTTCCCCAGAAGCAGGTACCTTCCCCGAGGGCACCGCCGCGGGCCGCCGTGTCTTCTAAGGACTTGGCCGCTCCCTCGCTGACCCCTGCATACACAATCCGCCCTCGGATCCCGGGTGCCCCCTGGGACGCACCGGCACCCACCTCCGGAGCCCGCTGCCCACATCTGGCCTCCTAGGGATTGGAAATTGTTGCCCCGGCCCTCACTTTGGTGATTCTCTTCTATAAACACCACTGCTTTGACAGTAGGTGGACACAGACTCGGGACCCTCGAATGAGGCCTGCGGTCCTCAGGCTCAACCGTCCTCTGGCCCGTGCTCGAGTGGGAGAAACACGGCCGCTGCCCCAGGGGGCTGCCCGGGGGGCCAGCGTGCCCCTGGACCGTCATTCCTGACGCCTGCACCATGCGGACAGCTCCCGGAAGGCTGGGGTGCCACAGCTGGCCGCCACTGCCACTCGAGCCTCGTTTCCCCTCCTTTGATCTCTGTACAAAACAGAAGGGTCCTGGCGGTTAACCTGCCTCTCTGTCCCCCCATCCTGCTGTGTGTTTCGCCCACCCCGGCCCACGGCCAGGGGCTCATTTTCTCTAGAGGGGTCGCTATGGAAACCTCAGGGAAAAGGAACTCTGAAGGATTTTCACAGCATGGAGAGAGAGTCACTTAATTTTTTTTCTCCTCAACAGGGCTCTCGTATGTTCAGAATAGCCCTTGGGTAAAAGCCCAGATTTGTTTCCTTAAGGACAGCTTCCAGAGACAAAGGTGAATGAGTCGGTCTGATGGAGAGGGTCACAAGACCTCCAGGTGGCTCCACCCGCCTCAGAGTGTCCCCTTGGGTCTGTCCGAGGACCTAGGGCTCCCTCTGAGCTTTACCCCGTCCTTACCGCCCGCACCACATGAAAACCTAACACCCCAAGTTTATGGCCAGGTTAACAGAAAATAGGGCTCTCCCAGGACAGGTGAACTTGTCAGGAGCTGTTGTAGAGGACAGGAGTGTCCTGGACAGAGGGTAGCCAGCCTGGAGACCAGCATCTCATACTCACTGGGCACTCGGTGGGAGAGAACTGTCTGGAAAGGCACCGGGTCCTTGTGTGTCCAGCAGCCGGCACTGTGCCGAGGCGTGGCATTTACTAACTTCCCTGATTCACACACTTACATGTGCCAGTGCTGTTATCACCTGCATTGTCTACACCAGGAAACTGAGGCTTCAGGAGATTCCCTACCTTGGCCGCAGCCATAGCCACGGAGCCTGAGCCCAGTGCCCTGGACATTGGAGCCCAGGGTCGCACGCAGTGTGCCCCTGAAAGCAAGCAGAGAATACACAGTGGGGAGTGAGAGGCTAAGAGAAAAATTACCAGGTGTGCTCACAACTGCAAAGAAAAGGTCTTTCCCCTCCCCCGCCGTTCCCGAAACCAGCCAGGGCGCACCCGGTCGTAGTCTGACATAAAGGCGGGAACCAATCAAGTTCTGCTGAATGGTTTGAAATAAAGGCGGGAACCAATCAAGTTCTGCTGAGCGTTCAAATTTAAATGTCAACCTATAACAACTCTGTAACCTCAAAAAAATCCCTAACTTGTTTGTGCCTGTCTATAAAAGAAGCTGTAAGATCCTTGCTCGGGGCCTCTTGCGTCACCGGCAACGAGTGCGCGGAGGACCGGGTTCGAACCTGCAATAAACGACCCTTGCCGCTTGGCTTTGGCTCTGGACTCTGGTGGTTTGTTTTCGGGGGGTCTCTCAGATCGGGGCATATCAGGGAGCACTTAAGAAAATTTTTTTATCAGCCTCAAGTTCATTCAAAGTAACTGTGAGTTACAGATTGCATAGGGCAGCCTGAATAAAACGTCCCCGGCCATTGTTGAACCAGGTGTTCTCACGTTCGGTTCAGAAGATATGCTCAAGATAAAACTGTGCCTTAGGTGGGTCATTCCTTACTCCAAGAGGGTCAGTGCTAACAGCAGAGACCAGCAGGGCTGTGTGTCATTTAGAGTCTCAGAGACTCTTTCAGAAATGTCAGCCTATCTGCCTGCCACTCCATTATGATAGCTTTATCCTTCTTTTTAATTATTATTTTAGAGACACCAAGTCAGGGAGGGGGGCAGAGGGAGAGAGAAAGAGAATCTTAAACAGACTCCACGCTCACCGAGGGCTCGCTGGAGACCATGACCCTGGGATCACGACCTGAGCTGAAATCAAGAGTCGGAGGCTCAACCGCCTAAGCCACCCAGGCCCCCCTGTGATAGCTTTATTCTGTTGAACCTTGAAGACAGTCTCGTCTTAAAGTCTTCGCCATAAAATTACAAATGTCCCACAGAAGGAATCTGGTTTGCGCCCTGTTGGTTAATAAGATCAGTTAAACCTCTTAGTTAGAATGACAAAGCCAGGTACTCAACTGTCCTCAGGGTGCCCTGGGGGAGAATGCAGGTGTCCTTGAGGTAGGCTTCCTGTGCCCTGCCCTCTAGCCCCAAGCCTTGTTGCCCTCTGTCACTTATCATGCACTTTTGTCTCTGGAGCTTATTCTTCCAAAGGAAACAAATCCGGGCCTTTACCCAAGAATTGGCTCTTGAATTTACAAGAGCCCAGTTGAGGACGAAAAGAAAGTCTCACTGCCCTTTGGCTACCTTTCTCAGGGCACATGCTCATTTCCTGTGGCTGCTGAAAGAAATGACCACAAACATAGTGGCTTCAACGACACAGATGTGTTCTCTTACAGTTCTGGCGGTCAGAAGTCTGAAATGGGTATCTGTGGGCTCCCATCAAGGTGTTTTCCCAGAAGCCCTAGAGGGCAATGAGGTTTCCTTGCTTTTCCAGTTCCTGGAGGTGCCCACACGCTCTCTGGCTCGAGGCCCGTCCCCCATCTTCAAAGCCAACATGGGTCGAACCCTTCCCACACTGCCTCACTTTGACCTCTTCCTCTGTCTCCCTCCTATAAGGATGCTCCTGCAGTGTCCCACCTCAGGGTCTTTAACTGAATCCCACCTGCAGTCTGCAAGGTCCCTATTGCCAGGTAGGTTAACATACTCACAGGTTCTGTGCGTTAGGGTGTGGGCATCATCGGGAGCCCGTTATCCTTGTACCAGAGAGTATTTTAGAGGTGCGTGCGTGCGTGTGTATGTGTGCGTGATAGTGAGACAGAGATGACATTCTTCACCTGAAGCTTATTTCTTACTAGAATTTATATAATCTTGGATTCAGTTGATCTTCTGGGGCTGGACATTAAGAACAATTTTATGTCCTGAATCATGACTTTGGGCCAACAATTTGGAAGACCCTGACCCACTTCCTGTTAGCTCGATAGGGCTTCCTCTCCATAGCGAAGAGCTCAGAGGTCAGCAGACGGCATGAGCTGTGAATCTGGTGTGAAGTCTGCATTTGCAGACTTGAATTGCCAGTTAATTTTGCCAAAGACTCCACTACTGTTCATCCCGGGGATGGGTAAACTGGGAGGGGAGAGGTGAGAACTTGCCCCACACCTACCTAGGGGATGCACCTGTGTTGTGAGTGCACCGTCTGAGGCCAGCGTGCCTCCTGGTCTCAGAGACAAGTGCCAGGGACTCCTGTCCCTTGGGGCCACTTGGAGAATACAGCCAGGGCCCAAGGGGCCATTCTGCTTCTCCTGAAAAACACCCTGACATTTAGCAGGAGCTAATAAGGCCAGAAGATAGAATTGGTCCAGAGAGACGAACGGAGGGAGGCAGAAGGAAGGTGTTCGCATGGGCAGCGCTCTGTTCAATGATGACACCAAGACTTCAGGACACAGCCGGCCCCTGAGAGCTTCCCAAACTGAGCCCTATATCCTGGAGGCAGACGGCAGCGTCTAGGACGCTCTCTGCTCCCTTTGGTTGCTGATGCACTGACCCAATTCTCCCGAGCTCTTTGCTTCCTCAGGATCTGCCACGTATTCACTCAACAAACACTGAATAACTTCTAGAACCAGAAGTTGTACCTGCTGCGGCGGAAATGGGTTTCCACGACAGTCTCTGCTCTGTAGGCGTGCGTGGCAACTTCACTCCTGATCCGCCGAACGTCTCTTCTTTTAATATCTCTGACGCTTCCTGTGATTTAAAGAGCTGCTTTTCTGCTCATTTGCCATAATTGTTTTGAGTGCTTCATCGTTTTTATACTTAAGCATATTCTTAAATGTTTCTAGTTAGAATGATTGTTTAGATCATTGTGGACTGAGGCAAACAGTAATAAAATAATTTCCGGCCCTTGTTCTTTTTAAAACTTTTCTTTTTCTGTATAGGAACACATTGTTGTGATTGAGCAGGGATTAAATAAAGACCATCGTTGTTAGAAAATCCACACTTAAATCGTCAGAATGGAGTTTGTCAACATCCCCAAGCCCTCGAGGACCCATAGAAATTCAGATGTTTCGTTGTGAGACCAGGAAAGGAGAGGGGAAGGTCTCCTTCCTTTGGGATGATCATACAAAGCATTTTACCAGGCCGTAGATTCTGTAAGTCCCTCAGTGAAATGCTGCTAGAAATATTGCTGATTCAATACGAATCCCAATCAACCAACATCATTTGCATAATTTTATTAAAATATGCATTTTAAATAATGCTTTAACAATAGGAATTCTGATACGCAATTAGCATCCAGCTGGTCCAGTCTGAACCTCACCACCGTTGGACATCAGGGGCCAGGGCTCCGGTGTGGGCACCCCCGGCGTGGGGAGATTCTGCCATCACTGGCGTGTCCAGCGGGACGTCTGCGCGGTGGGACTCCAGGCAGCCGGGCTGGAGGCCGAGAGATTCCCCGGTCCCCAGCCAAGTTCCAGCAGTGGGTCTGTGCACACAGAGATGCGGGGCTATGAGGCTCAAAATCACTTTTCTCAAACAGACATTGTTCTCCCCCCTGCCTCTTGTGCACATTTTCCCCGTTTCTGAAAGCCAGTCTCCAAATTCCAGGAATACATTTAAAAAGCTGGTTTATGTATTTTGACCATGACATTGAGGAAAATGGTGGGGACTGGCCTGGGCCAAGAACATGCCTGCTGACCCGCGTTCTGGGAGCAAAGGGCTCCTTCACAGAGCAGGGCTTTGGAGGTTCGATCCTTTTCCCACACCATCAGGGACGGCCTCCCCTGGTCCTGCGTCTGCACTTGTTATGGACTCGACGCTCGGGCCCAACTTGAAGGCAGCCTCGCAGACCAGTTCCATGGTGTTCAACCCACGTGCCTCCCTTCCAGCCAATGCCCATGAGCAGCTACCCACCCCCAGGTCCAAGGTACCCCCACGCCTTTGTTTTCTTACAATGCACCACCCCCTTCCTTAGGCCCAGGTAACCCCTGATCCTGGTCCCAGGTGGTCTGACACCTCTGAAGAAAGTGACATAACAGAGCCTTAGGGACATATCCGTGCAGCCTGATGTCAGCTCAGAGCCTTGTGTTCTTGGGGGCTCATGCAAATACCTCCATTTCCATCTCCAGAAGCCACCTCCAGCCTGGGCAACCTCCAGGTAGGAACACCGGGAAAGACTCAAGGGAAGAGACAAGGCTTTCCATCGCCCGTAGAAGGTCTCAGATTGTCTGGGGATGCCGACTGAGCCCATGGAGCTTAAAGTTTGCATGTGGAAGGCACAGGGCAACCTGGCAGGAGCCACATGCAGTGGGGCACAGGGACACTGAGAGCCATGGCAGGCTGAACTACACCTGAAGTGGGAAGGCACAGAGGGCAAACACAGATCGAGCGCAAGAAGCCACTGGAATCCCTGGGGGGAATGTTCCAGAGTTCCCAGGGGAGAAAAATTAGCCCTGAGGTGAGGAAGAGAGAAAAACCCAAGGGGGTGCCAGGAACCTTGACTGGTTTTAAACCTGAATTAACCGACACATACATTATTGGCTAGAACCCACTTACAAGTGACTCCATTAATTTTCTGTCATTAGGAAAATGTGAGCCTATGATAGACTCAAATTGCGTTATGGAAAAGGTAATAAAGTTACACTTTTGCACACCCACGTCCCATGAAGTTTTTTACTCTGCGTAAAATTCATACCCACAAACCCACCTAGACCGGCAGATTTTCAAAGCCCTCGGCCTGAGGTATTTGAAAGTTGGAGGGCAACTGAGGAGTGAGGGATTCCCCCCAGGGAAACCGACACAACATTTTCGGGATAAGGATCAAAGCGATTCTTCTTTCAGACCAGATTTCCCGGAAAATAAGTGCAAGCACCTGCTGGGAGGGGGAGGGGGCCGTTGGAGGTGCTGAGTCTCCTTTCTCTAGGAATCACACTGATTCTGACAACTGTTCTTTTCAAATGATTGATTCCCCAACATGTGAGAATCTGGGTTAAAGCGGAACCTCAGAGCACAAGTTCAGAGCTCAAGGTAAAAAGCTTCCATTCAGGCCCAGCTGGCCTTCCGCCTGGGTTTGAGAGGTCTAGTCTCCGGTCCAGAGCAGACCTTGTGGACACAGGGAAGCAGAAGGTGGTATTTTCTGGCAGCTCAGACGATGGCTGTGGGCCTTGCAACCATTAAGATAAATGATGTTTACAAGCTACTTTGGCCTCAAAGTGCTTTCCAACATGGCAACCCATCCATTGGAGAACAACCCAGTTGGAGGAAGAGATTGGCTAACAGCCCTGACCAAAGGTATCATCTTACCTACAACTGCAGTAGTGAGTAGTGACTCGGGGAAGTCTTCTAAGAACCACGGGATGAGCTTAGATGCAAGTATTTTCAACAACAGTTTATGAATTTTAAGTTCTTTCTCATTTCAGTGGTGGTGAATGCTTTCTGACTCGAGTGTTGAAGGGAATCAGCACAAATCTGACTCTGTGGGAGCAGCTGCTGGTCTCCCTGAGGAACATCACCCCCTTCTCCTTATTTCATTTGGATTCTCTGGCTTATAAACAAAGCGAACAAAGCATTAGCACGAGGAACAGAAATATTAAATGGAGCTATCGGGAAAGAGAAAAGGTGACAAGTATTCCAAGCCTGGAGACATGTTTTGGGGACCTGCAAACACCGTTGTGGAGTTTTTCTATGTCAATGCTATGCCGTAAAGGGAAGAACTCGAATGGCCTTCTTTAGTGTCTTGGAGGGAATTGTCACAGCATCAGGACGCTCACACTGAGCTCTCCTGAGTTCTATAGACCCACATAGAATCAACCAAGACCGTCGGCGGTCTATGGCCTCTGACTGTCACATGGAGCCCTGGCCAATGAGTTGGAACTTTTCTCAGAGAAGGAACAGGTTACAAGCAAAAGCGCCATCTACTAGGACTGATGTAAAACACTGTCTTCATTACTGCGTCTTTACTGACCCAGTTGGTGTCTTTGACCGTAGGAACAACTTGGGTTGATTACTCCCCACTCCTGGCCAATATTCCCCACATGCAAAATCTTCAAAGATTTTAGGGTGAGAGAGCAGTTAGCCTGTTACCTTGAGATGGTGCAAATGAACAAGACAGAGGCCAGCACCTCCCGACTCAGCAGCCTCTGCCCTAACCGGCTCCGATGGCCTCCTGGAGGACATCCCTTCCGTCCTGCGTGCACTAAGCTGGTAGTGAGGCCGCGCCCTGCCCTGCCCTGTTTGGGGCTAGAGAGGACAGACGTCAGGACCTGTGTCCTGTGGAATCCGTACACTGCCTGCAGTGACGGATACAGTCTCTCGCCAGTGGTGCGGCTTCCTGGAGCTGCGTGCATTTGAAGTGGGGACTCCAACGTGGAGGAGGGGGGCTCAGGTTTATTTCCGTGAGTGGACCCAACCCAGGACGAAGATAAGGAAGGCTCTGTGGCACTGTAGAAGCCATGTCTTAATCATGCTTCCCCCATGGTGGTTTCCCTGAGGCAGGCTAGAGTCACTGCAGAGTTCGGGCCCGCTAACCCAGGGCCCATGAGCACTGGACCACGCCTTGCCCAGTGCAGGTAGCTGCCCAGTGACGACGTGCTGGACGGATGGTGTACACATGCATGCGAGAACACACCCTCCATCCGCAGACCATCCTTAGCCCCTCTCGAGGTAGCCGCACCGTTGTACAGCGTTAGAAAATCCTCTCTAGACTCAATGAACATATAGACCCACAAGGGGCAAAGGATGAACCAATCTTGTTTCTACTGAACAGCAACTAAGAGTTAAGTCCTAATGATAATGCTATAAATGGCAAGAAATACGCAAAATGCATGTATGTCTTTAGTTTCCAAGGAAAGTACGCCAGAGGTCACTGCGCCCTTTTGAAGTGAAGCCATGTCTGCACGAAGGAAAAAGCATCATGCGTGGAAGGCCCTTGCTTTTGTTGGGGAATCTTTCCAGTTCAGCCTGGAAATCAGATTTATTTAAAGAGGGTACTGTCTTCCAGTGCAGGGCTAATAGGATATGCCTCCGGAAAGACATTGGCAGGGTACAGGCTACTGTGGTGGCTCTCAAGCCTGGCTGCACGTTAAAATGACCTGGCAACTAGTGTGGTTTGCATGCCAAGGACTCATTCCAGAACAACTAAACCAGCATCACTGCAGGCAACCTCTGGGCATCCGTGTGCTTAGAAGTTTCTCAGGTGACCAAGGGATAGGGAGGGCTGACAACCATTGTCCTAATAGAAGGGAACTCTGAGGAAGTTGTGAGTTAATTTTGTCTCCAGCACTGTCCTTGGAAATACATGGAAGGGATGAGGAGCAGGAAAGGCGATCAGCTGGGAAAGAAAGACCTCACACCCTCTGCAGGTAACCCCTCATGCAGATGAGACCACTCATGGAACTGAAGTTTCCACCTCCGGACAGAGGACTGAGGCCCTGTGGACAGAATCTAAATATTCTCAGGTGTTCATTTAAAAAGGAGTCAAGTAAGAGCACCTGGGTGGCTCAGTCAGTTAAACATCTAACTTCTGCTCAGGTCATGATCTCACGGCTCGTGAGTTCAAGCCCCGTGTTGGGCTCTGTGCGGACAGCTCGGAGCCTGGAGCCTGCTTCGGATTCTGTGTCTCCCTCTCTCTCTGCCCCTCCCCTGCTCATGTTTTCTCTCTCTCTCTCTCTCTCTCTCTCTCTCTAAATAAATAAATAAATACATAAACATTAAAAAAAATTTTAAAGGGAGTCAGATAGAGTAGGATGTCTTTATGCATTTTTAATTCCTGATAGCATTTGTATGTTGTGTTTAAAATAACTAGAATGGTCTACAGGACAGAGTAGGGGTCATTCCTGGTTTTGAGTAGATCCCAGAACTCAACTGAAAATCCAAATGTCCACAAATGCACTCACTAGGGTCTTGTATAGCCTGCTCCTCCTCCTGATTTCTCTCTCAGCAGACGGTGCCGAGCTGACCGTCACCATCAGAGAAGCTGGAACGTGTGCCCCGCCCCCACCATTGTTGCCCGCCACTTTCCACCCAACACGGCTTCTGCCCCTTTCTCAGATCCACTGTCCCTTCTGGATTCCCCAACATGCTCTACTTCTTGGGTGCCCCCCAGGCCCCCCGTCCAGCCCCTGAGGCCCGGTGTCACATTAGCTAAAAATGTATGACCTTTGTCGCTGCCAGCTGAAAATGCTTCCAAACCTTCTAGGTAATGAAAATCCCCTGGGGTGCTCATTAACCGTGCTGAGTCTTTGGTCTCAACATAGATCTACTGAATCGGAATCTCCAGGGAAGGTGTCTGGAAATCTGATTTTTGTTTTGTTTTGTTTTGTTTTTACCCTGCCCCAGGTAATTTCATCACCATGCCTTTTGAGGAACAACAGGATGGAGGAGGTGACCCATGAAAGCACAGGGTCCCCAGTCCCAGGTCTGCTTCTCTGCGACATCTCTCACTCCTCCCCGTATTCCCACACATAACAGGTGTTCCGACAGATACTTGTTTAATGAATTAATTAATGAATCGCAATTTACGGTCCAGCAGCATGGATCTATTTATATTTCTCCATATGTATCACTCTGTGTTTTAATCTTCACACTATTTTCTATCTGTATTCCGTACATTCCTATTAATTGTACTTGGTTCACGCCTCCTCCGTGCTCCCGAGATACAGAACTGTCTCTGTACTTACTGGGTATGTTACCACTTAGGTGACATTTCCCATTAAAATGAGTTTCCTCCAGACGGGAGCCATCCCTCTCACTTGTCCACGCACAGCAGCTCCCACTGCACCCGGGACACCATAGATGACCAGTGAACAGTAAATGCATGCGTTAATGGGTGGCTCTCCAGGGATGCTTAGCCAGTTCACCCCTACGCCCGCGCTCTCCAAAGGAAACTGTAGCTCTAAATGGTTAAGTGACTTGCAGATGCGTCACGGCAGAAGAAAAGAATAACAAGCATTCAAAATTAAAAACAAGTGAAGTATTCTGTGCTTTCAAGAAGGCTCCCAGAATTCTTAGCAGAAAAAAACAATGAAATGTAAGTGACTCATGATAAAATGGCAGAGCCTGTGTGATGGCTCCAGGTACCAGGAACAAACACCAGCCAAGGTCCAGAGGGCCTCGCTCCTGCTGAGAGTGGGATACTGTGCCACCAAGCCTCGGATGCCCTGAAGATGTACTTACCTACGTGGTCATATCGCCTCCACCAGAGGCTGGTCCTCCAAAGCCACGAAGCCTGCGTCCTCCAACAGACAGCTCACAGGCTGTCTGGGCAGGAGGGGAGCCCATGAGAAAAGGGGGGGAGGGGTTTTCAAAACACAGTAATAACAGCAAAATAACAGCTTATGATTATAAGACTTCACAGTGTTAGAGCATGACAGGAAAAGCTGATCAGGACATACACATACACATGTGTTTGCGTATAGTTGAATATGTGTTTGTGTATATATACGTGAGATATGTATTGAGTTTATATGTAATATATAGTATTAATGTAATTAACAAATAATACAGAATAAACATAATTATCAAATAATTATATGTCAATAATAAAATATTATTGTAGTATGTTAAGTAGTAATATATTAATATATAAAATCTATATACACAATATATAAACTTATATATAATACATAAATATAATTATATAAGCTCAACATATAAAATATATTTTACATACACAAATGTAAACTTACTAATACATATTATGTGTTAATGTATGAATATAATATTAACATCATTAATATAACTACATGTAATTGTACATTACTGTTATATATCATTTACTAAGCACTTGCCATATACCTGGTATTATGATCAGAACATAAGGGTCATTAATCATTATAACAACCCCCATCAGGAGGGTGTTGTATGCTATTTTCATTGAGAAACTTGCCTTGGATCTCATAACTACTGTGTAGTGAACCTGAGATTTAAACCAGAATGTGTCAGAGTTTGAAGCCTTAACTCTTAACCACACTATCATCAGTACGATGGTGATGACAGTGACAGTGATGAAAATGGTGCTCCACTGAGGACAATGGCAGTAATGGTGATGATAGAGATGCTGCTGCTGGTGATGGTAATGATGGTGATGATGATGGTGGTGCTGATGATGGTGATGGTGAAGATGGTGATGATGGTGATGATGATGGTGATGGTGATGGTGATGATGATGGTGATGGTGATGATGATGGTGATGGTGGTGATGGTGATGATGGTGGTGCTGCTGATGGTGATGATGGTGATGGTGATGATGACGATGGTGGTGATGGTGATGATGGTGATGATGATGATGGTGCTGCTGATGGTGATGGTGATGATGATGGGAGTGCTGATTATGGTGATGGTGGATGATGATGGTGATGAAGTGATGATGGCAATAGTGATGGCGATATTGGTAGTGGCAATGATAATGATGACGGTTGTAGCTAATATCTATGAAGCACTTACTTTGTGTTGGGCCCCATTCTAAGCACTTTGAAGGTAATCACTCATTCAGTCCTCATAGCGACCTGTATTTGCTCCCAATTAGAAATGAAGAAACTGAGACACGGAGCTCCAACAGCGTGCCACATTTGCACACTGGTGAGTGGCAGAGCAGGCATTCTCGCCGAGGCTGTCTAGCTCCAATCCTTGGTTCAAATGGTGTGCTACATTCCATCTCATAATCTGAATATACACTAACAAGTGACAGGAGAAAAAATAAACTTAAAACACCCTGATAGAAAAAAACATAGGGAAGGAGTGTTTTCACATTGACCTTGGCAATGATTTTTTGGAAAGGACGTCAAAAGCACAGACAACAAAAGAACAAAATTGATAAGTGGGACCACATCAACCTGAAAAGTTTCTGCACAACAAAAGAAACAGTCAATAAAACAGAAAGGCGACCTAGAAAATGGGAGACAATATTTGCAAACCGGATATTGGATAAGGGCTTATTATCCAAAATACATAAGGAACTCATACAACCCAACAGCAAAAAACTGTATGATCCAATTTTTAAAAAGGGCAGAGGATCTTAACAGACATTTTTCCAAAGAAGACATCCAAATGGCTAATAGGTACATAAACAGGTGCTCAACATCAGTAGTTATCAGGGAAACACAAATCAAAACCACAAGGAGATATCATCTTATAACTGTCAGAATGGCTGTCATCAAGAAGACAAAAGATATAGGCACCTGGGTGGCCCAGTCAGTTAAGTGTCTGACTCTTGATTTCAGCTCAGGTCAAGATCTCACAGTTGGTGACTTCAAGCCCCGCATTGGGCCCTGCACTGAGAGTGCAGAGCCTGCTTGGGATTCTCTCTCTCTCTTCCTCTCTTTGACCCTCCCTGACTCATGCTCTCTCTCAAAAATAAACATTATACACACACACACATACACACACAGATAATATAACAAATGTTGGAGAAGGTGTGTAGAAAAGGGAACACTTGTACACTTTTGATGGAAATATAAATCAGTTCAGATACTATGGAAAACAGCATGGAGGTTCCTCTAAAACTTAAAAATAGACTACATGATCTAGAAATTTTGCTTCTGGGTATACATCCAGAGGAAATTAATACAGGACATTGAAGACACCTGTTCTCCCATATTAACTGCAATACTATTCACAGCAGCCATGACATGGGAACAGCCCAAGTGTCCATCATGGATGAATGGGTAAATTCATATACAATGTGGTGTATATATGCAATGGAATATTGTTCAGCCATGAGAAAAGGAAATCCTGCCGTTTTGGACAATGTGGATGGAACTTGAGGACACCATGCTGAGTGAGATAAGTTAGACGAAGAAAGATAACTATTGTATGGAATCACTTAGACGTGAAATCCATAAAACTGGACTCGTAACTCATAGAAACAGATTGCAGAGTGGGGGTTATCAGGGAGTGGTAGGCGGAGGAATCGGGAAGATGTTTAAGGGTACAGCTTGGAACAAGAAGATGGACACAGACATCCAACGTACAGCCTAATGATCACTGTCAAAAATACCGTATCATAAACTTCAAAGTTGCTAAGAGACTAGACCTTAATTGTAATTGTTCTCACCACAAAAAAAGAGATGATAATTACGTGATGTGATAGGGATGTTAGCTCACACTGTGGCGGTAATTGTACTGTGATATATAAACGTATCCAGTCAACACATGATACACCTTAAACTTACACAATGTTATGTGTCCGTTATATCTCAATGTAAAAAAATCACGATAAAAGGTACGAGGATGAAACAATGGCTGGTCCTGAGAGGAGCTTTTCCAACTTGTGAAGACAGGGTCCGGACTTGGAGAGCACACACCTGGCAGTAAGGACCTGGGGTCCGTGATGTCTGCCTCTCAAAGAACACCGTGGGCTAAACAGGGCAGGACTGGCAAGTGCTGCTGGATGGAAAGGAGGCTGTTCCATCCCGCTGCTCCCGAGAGTGGCTTTCCTGATAAATCCCAAGCTGACTCGTTTTTCCCACAAGGCCCTGCACCCAGATCAGTGTTGCTCTGCTTTAGGGTTAGGCAGAGACCACACAGGCTCTGTGGCTTCACAGGCAGTAGGCATCCTGGAGGTCCAGGGTAGTGGCTGTCTGCTCCCTGCACCTCTGGGGGTCCAGTCCCTTTGCCTCTAAGGAGATTACAGAGCTCACGCCATAGCCCAGGGGATGAGCCAGACCGTCTAAGAGTGGAATGGCAGGTGAAGCCACTGGGAGGAACAGGGGAAAAGGGGGGAGTGTCCATAACAATGGCAGCCATCCTGCCTGGTCACAGTGCTGACCAAGGCCGACAGAACAAAGCAGGGTGTTTGCCTGGGCAGTTCTCCAGGTGACACAGTGGTGCCCACGTGGCTTGAACCAGAGGAAGCACTGGTGTGTGCACACGATGTGCATTTGTCTCCTGACCTAGCCCACACACAAGTGGCTTCCCAAATGGGGCCCTGCTCGAGCTTTCACAGGGCCTCCAGCTTTGGAAAAGGTCAGCAAATTTTATTTTAATATCCTGCGGAACCTGGAGTTTGAGGAATGGGATGTGGGATTTGCTGGTTAAAGAATTCCCTTTGAAATCATGGTCGTCATACTATTGAAAGTTTTACAGGCTTTTATGGTGGTTTAAACAAGGTAAAGTAACATGTGGTTAATGAACACATTTCAGAAGGACAAAAATGGAAGAAGACAAGAAGGTAGGAGAAGAGAAAAGAACAAAAGAGAGAGAGAAACAATGGAAAGAGAAACGCAAAACTAGCAGCATGCAGCTAGAAGGGCTCCCAGCATTTGGGTGTTTTCCCTACCCGTCTGGATTTTGTTTGGTTTCATAACCGTGGGATATAGGACTTTGCAACAGGTTTCTTTCATTAACCTATTGCAAGCATTTTCTAAGATGTTATATGCTCCATAAATATTATTTTAGTACATGCTATCTTTTTATTATTTTGCACGTAATTGCATATTAACTCTAGAGAAAATAGGAAAATGTTTAGCAGAAGGAAAAAATACAATTGAATTATAATCCTAACACTTAAAAGTCAATGCTATTATCGGTTTTGCATGTTTCATTTAGCATGGGATGGAGGGAAGGCTAATACACACACGCACACACACACACACACACACGTGCACACATCCACAGATATAGATATGGTTTTACCATTGTGTATTTGCTGTATGGCAAAAGGAAACCATAAGTCATATGCTATGTTCATCCTATTAAAATGCCATTAAATGTTGATTTTCACTTAATGGCTAAGTTCACTTCCATTTCTATAAGGGAAAGACAAAAAATAAATGAGGAATTAGGGAGTGGTTCATTTGCTCTATCTATCTATCTATGCATTCATCTATCTATCTATCTATCTATCCACTATCTATCTATCCTCTGTCTATTCATTTATCTGTCATCTATATGTCTGTTTCTATCATCTCTCTTTCTATATATCATCTATCTAAATTTGTTCAGGCTCCAGGGTTTATTTTAAATATCGGTTATATTCCATCTCATGCTGGAGGTAAAGACAGACAAAAGCCCCACCTTCGGTGTAGAAGTCCTTACACATGTGGCATATTGGCTCTTTGCTCCCTGGGTGTCCCCAGCCTACGCCCCCCTGGGAGGCAAAAGTGAAATCTGAGGTCAGCATAGGTGAGGACCCTCCCCTGGGTCACATGGCCAGGCAGTGGCCGAGCTAGAGTTGATTTATTTTGAAAAGGTCCATTTTGCTTCCTGCTTTCCCCGTGAGCCCACTCTGCTTTCCCGTGTATTCTTCTACTCATCCAGTTTGCTCACTGAAGGAAAGGTGTTCGGAGGGTTTGTCGTATGTCCCACACTCAGAAGATGCCACAACAGGTACCTGAACTTCAAGCTTCGCCTACAAGTTATTTTTATCTCATCTTTCGATGGATAAATACTTGACACCGGAATTTACAATGTAAATAGCTGACACAGTATTAGGATCTAGAATGCAGAGGAAACCAGCAGATCAGCAAGCAAAAGGGAGGAAGACCAATAAAGAAACAGACAAACGTTGGGGAAGACTCTTCAGCGAAGCCTGCGTCCTAGCTAACAAGGGCTGCACGCGTGTGACTCACGGAAGGAATGTCAGGGCAGCACAAGGTCCCGCGTAGACCCAGCGGGCAGAAATGAGAACTCATGTGACGGGGGCTTACGGGGAAGAGCCCTTTCAGCTGCGCGGGGGTGAAGCTGGTTGTCCCTTTTGTGGAGAGCAACTGAGGCACAGCCACAGCCGGGGACACTGAGGGTGTCCCTTCCTTCGGCCAGTCTTGCACTGCTATGTCTGCTTTCACAGACAACAACAAACAGCCCCAGGGATGTCACTCGCAGTGAGTGTGGGGACAGGTTCAGGCTGTCTCGGTGGCCGTCGGGAGAGGACAGACAGATGCTCCGTGCCAGGGAGAAGGAACGCTTGTGGAGCGAGGGTCAAAGACGCACTCACGAGCACAGGGGAAGCAGAGAGAAGTGCATGGTGGAGTGTGTCCGATGGCATCTGAACACACGAGCGACGGGGCCCCTTGGGAGGGAATCTGGGATTGAGGGCAGAAGATAAAGGAGTAAAGGCGGAAGCTGGTCCTTGCGTGACGGCACCACTGTGTCACACGCGGAGGAGTGTCATCAATCCCGTCCTGCGTATCTAAGAATCAGCGGAGGGGATCAATATTGGAAGTGCATCTGTCGCCTCTGGCTGAGGCAGCCCACGTGCTCGGGTGACGAGGTGGGGTGTCCCGGCCCGTCACCTGCTCCTGGGTGATGAATTCTGCTCAGTTGACATCCTTCTGCCTCTCTCAACAATCGCGCTTGACGTTTCCACTTACCCTGTCACGTTTCCAAAAGAACAAGAAAGAGTAGTAAATGCCAGACGAAATTGCAAGTAGCCCCTCAACTTCTGTCGGGGTGCTCGCTGCAAAGACTCTGAGGCATCCGTCTCAAAAGAGCTCCAGGAGCTAATGACTATGATTGGATCCTGCCTTTGCAGGGCCTCGTTATTGGAAGGATTCATCACGCACGGAAATTATTCGGGCTTCCGCTGGAGGCCAAATGCTCGGCGCTCGGCGAGAAGGACACGGACGCCATTTCTCCTCACTTACGCAGGAAATAAATGGCCGCATTACTGGGGCCGATGCAATGTGTCTGCTGCCTTCCATCTGGTTTTTATTTTTTTTTTAATTTTTTTTTCAACGTTTTTATTTATTTTTGGGACAGAGAGAGACAGAGCATGAACGGGGGAGGGGCAGAGAGAGAGGGAGACACAGAATCGGAAACAGGCTCCAGGCTCTGGGCCATCAGCCCAGAGCCCGACGCGGGGCTCGAACTCACGGACCGCGAGATCGTGACCTGGCTGAAGTCGGACGCTTAACCGACTGCGCCACCCAGGCACCCCTCCATCTGGTTTTTAAATCACTCAAAGGGAGCTCCAAAGTCATGGGTTTTTTTTAAATATTTTTTTAAATTTATTTTTGAAGGAGAGAGAGACAGAGCATGAGTGGGGGAGGAGCAGAGAGAGGGGGAGACACAGAATTCGAAGCAGCCTCCAGGCTCGACGTGGGGCTCAAACTCGTGAACTGTGAGATCATGAGCTGGGTCAAGACAGACGCTTAACCGACTGAGCCACCCTGGCTCCCCCAAAGACATGTTTTTTAGGCTGCATAAAATACACAGAGCAGAAAAGGGGCTTGGGCTTCACACATCTGTTATTTGATTATTTGTGTTGCTTTTATAAAAGAAAAATCATGAAGTCATTTCCTCGATTCTGTTGACCTCGGGACATTCACTGCAACCCCTTCCATGCGATGTCTTCTTCTTAAATGTCCTCCTGAAACTGCCCGATGAGTCACTCGCCACGCAGCTCCGCCAGCCACGGGAACATTTCTGCTCCAAACAGCTCGGGTGGCTGAGGAGGGAACTCATGAGAACAGGCACTGAATCGGTTTTGCGAGGAAAGGGCGGGGGGGTGGTGGTGGGGAGGGGGCCTGGCCAGCAGCACGCAGCCCACAAGTACTCTCTTCTCCGGCCGGGAGTGGGCAAGCCACGGCTGAGTCCTTCATTCACGGTCCCCACGCCAGTGCCTTGTGGTCTTCATTCAGGCTCTTTCCTTCACTCCAGCCCTCCGTGACTGCCCCACCGCGGCCCGGCCGACCCACTCATGACTTCCCGAGCTCTTCCGCAAAGACTCGCTGGGTCCCCGCTCTGTGTTTGGGCCAGCTCACGGCTTTGGGGATCCAGCAGCCTTCGTGGGCTTTTCTGTCGTGTTTACCTCTGGGAAGGGTGAGACACGAAGGCGAACCGAACTAACTGGTGAAGGAGATGATCATCATTAGTAATAATGCCATAGGAGAATGAAGGAGGCTGTGTGACCCGCGGCAGCAGCTGGGAGAAAAGAAGCGAGAAGTCAGTGAAGACGTTTGTGATCAGGTGATCAGGCACATCCTCTGTTAGTGAGAAACAGCTGACCTAGAGCCTCACAGATGATAGGAACCCACACTTGCCAAAGCAGGGGAGAAAGTGGATTCAGGCAGAGAAAACGGCAAGTGCAAAGGCCCTGAGGTGGAACCAGCTTGTTACAGTCAGGAAACAAGAAGCCCAAAATGGCTGAGGTGTCCTGAGTCCTGAGTCCCCTGCCCTTCCCGGCCGAGGCAACCCCCTGGTGTGGTTTTCCGAGAAGAATAAAAATCGTTAACACTTGCAGAGCCATTGCTGGGTGTCCAACACTGTGCCCTAAATGCAATTTTCGTATTTAATCCTTCCTATCACTATTCTGTCAAAGACGAGCCAAAGCTGGAAAAAGTAAGTAATTGGCCCAATGTCATGCAGCTAGTAGGGGCTAGAGCCTGGACTTGAAGTTGAAGGCCTGACTCCTACACAACACGCTGGAAAGCATCCTGGTATCTGATAGTGAGGAGAAGGCCAGGCAGTCAGGGAGGGGAGGCCGGGAAGCAGCCAGGGCCAGTGGGTGGTGGAGAACAGTCTAGAACTTGCTTCTCAGAATCTGTAGTCAGCTAGCTTGAACTTGGCTCCTGGTCCCGAGGGTCTGTGTCTTGTGTGAAGGTAACACGGGGGAAATGCTGGGTCTCTGGGCCCTCGGGGCAAAGCCCGCTATCTTTCATCCCCGCAGCAGACAAGGCTGTTGTGGGGAGCAGGGCTGCTTCCTCCCCGGGTCCCGGGAGGCCACCCACAAGTCACACAACCACCGACGACCCACGGACTTCTCTACCCTTCTTCCCCTCTACTCCACCCCCCTCCCTGCCTGTCTCCCCTCCCCTCCTCTCTCCCCAGAAGCTGGGGTGAGCAGGTAGAATTGGTGTCCAGGCTCCCTCGAAGGCCACTGGACACACCTGGATGCATCTGGACGCACCTGGATGTGTGTGACTGGTTCCCGCACAACGTGCCTTCTGCAGACGCACCGTGTGTGGGGCTTAGCTCTCAGGCTATGGTCGTCCAACCTGGACCCTGCAACAGGTGTCGTCCCGATAAGGAACAATCTTGGACTCCTGAGTTACCTTACCTGCGGGGTAAGAAGTAACTTTCATGAGGTTAAGACACTGAGATTTACTAGGGAACACAGTCGGCCTCCAGTAGGACTACTCATTCTTTGATGCTCCTTTGTGCTGCTTTATAACTTTGTTTTCCTTCACACGTACTCTTTTGTTAACTTCATTCCTTGGTATCTGTTGTTGCCGTGTTTCACAGGTGCTTTGTTAGAAAACCCTTGATTACCAGAACTTTCTGAGGCTTGGAAAATGAGCCTCCTTCTTCTTCATTCTTCCAGCATCAGCCAGCACCGTCCCAGACACTCTTCCTCCTTGGAAACCCCCGTGTTTTTCAGTGTTACCATGTGCGATAGCATTCTTCTAATTAGGACTGAAGAATAAAAAAACATTTGCTCCAACTTTAATTAAATTTGAATTAAATGAGTTTGTTTTATGCTGAACTGTTCATTTCTGCAAAGGGTGGGGGAGTTTCTGATATACCGAACTAATGAGCACCCGGGGAGTCAGCAGGGAGGATCCTCTGATGATGCGGGGCCGTTTCCACAGCCATAAATATGTCTTCTGGCCTAAGAAGTAACTGATAGTTCTCGGGGGACCCCCGGTATGCCTCAGGTAGGAAACACGCTTCCATCAGCAAAATCGACCAACCTCAGAAGATCTATCATTTTCCTCATTCTCCAGCTCAACCCCCAGAAGAGACCGTGCAATTTACACCCACTCAAACGCTGGGGCCCACAGGGGCCTATCGAGAGAAAGGGAAGCTTGCTGAAAGAACACAAGGGCTCGTAGGAAGCGATTCATGTGTGCTGGCTTCACGGGCGTGGTCTCCACGTGGTCTCTGAGCTCAGGACTTCGGGGCGCACTTGTCTTCCCATGAATCTCTGCAGAACACACACAGGGGCAGAGGGAGACCCAGCATGCTTACTCCAGAGACCCGCAGCTCCTTGTTTTGAGTTCTCTTCGGTCTTTGGCAAAGTGTGCCCTCTGGCTTCCCTCCCTCTCTTTTCCCTGCCCCCTGCGGTGGGTTGAATGTCAGCCCGCAAATACGTACGCCCACGTCCTAAGCCCTGGAGCCTGTGAACATCTATTCCTATGGCAAAAGAGTCAAGGGTGTAGAGAGGAGGAGATTGTCCTGGATCATCTGGGGGGACCCTGGATGCAATCCTATGTGTCCTCATAAGCCAGACACACAGAGGAGAAGACAGAGGTAGAGGGCGGAGGTGAAGCGAGCCCAAACCAGAGAACACCCGCAACCACTAGAGGCTGGAAGAGGCAGGAGGGACCCTCCTCCAGCACCTGCAGAGGGAGCGCGGCCCTGCTCCCATCTTGGTTTTAGACTTCTGGCCTGTGAGAGAAGAAATTTCTGCTGTCTTAAGCCACCCCTGGTGTGTAGCCCCCAAAATGAATGTATTCCCTCCCGCCCCCCAAACATACAGGAAATTGCGATCCTCAATCAATAAATGTATCAATGCCACTGCTCTCCTCAGGCCTGGCACCGTGCTGAGTGCCACCCTCAGAGCTTCCTGATTGCAGGTAACCCTCTCAGTGAAAAACCGCTGGCTCTCCCACTGCACAGCCGAGGCACGGAACTCAGAAAGGCGGGAGAACGGCCTCATGGCCACCCGGCAGAACCAGCGTTCACCGCGAAGTTGGCCTCTCCCCCAAACCCCATCCTAACCTCTGCCCTGCAGCTCTGTGCCCATGCCAGGCTCCAGTGGATCTCCAGGTTGGGGTTAGGAGACCCCGTGCCCCAGCTGGAGCGGGATCTGGGAACCCCTTGGGCTGGGCCTTTCGTCTCTGGTGTGCACCCTCCCTGGTTCAAAGGACTAATGTCAAGCCCAAGGAGCCGAGAACACTCTAGAAACGTCTACTGTGGACATGGTAGACGAGGATGGTAAAGGTGGTCTGTATCTATCAACTTTTCCTCCCTCCTCTTCTTTATCCAGTGTCTTCTGTCTCTCAGATTTTTTCTTGCCTGGCAAAGAGTCATATTAGAGGAGAAGGCTCAGTAATTGTTTCACTAACATTGGGGATAGCGTCAGGGTAAAACTCAAGGGGGTCTTAGAGCTCAACAGTCCAGTCCCTTCTGTGTGCTGGAGTCCCAGGAGCTGGTGAAGAAAGGAACCATGGGCATCACAGCGGTAAGGCATGGGCTGTGGCTGAAGGTCCCCCCTGCACCCTATTCCTTGGCTGGGGGAACCTCGTGCAGCCTCAACAAAATGGGAACAACAATAGAAGACAGGTGCATCTCATGACCAAATTTGTGAAAATTTTTGACTACAGTGGGTAGTCAAGAAACATCGGTTTCTTTTCTCCTGTTGGCTTCCGAAGAATCTAATTACTGTCATTTACATTTTGCGTTGAATGTTAAGGGATCTGTATCCATTACAAAGCAACTAGCTCTGAATCCTGAAATCGGGCAAGGGTGATGGGGAAAACCTCAGGGGAACAGAGATCCAATAATCCCCAGATCCTTGATTCTCCTCCAGTTGTCATGGCAACCGAGAGTCCCATGGTCCTCTCCACAGATGCACGAGCAAACTTTGGTGATTATCAATATCCATTGAGCAATATTGAGCTGAAGGGTCGGGTTATATGTGCATAGTTTCTGTTAAAACAGCAAAATGCCAAAGGGCTTTCAGTCCAATGCTCGGTGCTGGTGTAGACCGTGTGAGGCATTGTTGTATTGTGGCGAGGATCCCAGTGAGTGCTTGTTGACTACTTTAGTGGGGTTTTAAGATTTCAATTTCTTCAACTGAAGATACCAAAAGCTTCTAGCCCTCAAGAATTATTCCTGGGAGGAAACTCTTTGAAAACCTTTAACTCAGATTTTGTATCATCTCAGCTGAAGGAGGATCTTCTCTGGCCATGGGCTGGCGGGAGATCTGAAAGTGCTCAGATGTGCTGTTTGCGATGGGGATGGGGCGGGGGGGGGGGGGGGGGTTGATCCACTGAGAAATGCCTAATCTGCTATTTGAATTAAATGTTTATTTGTTCGTTCAAAGAAAGGTCAGAATAACTCCTGGCATGGAATGGGGGCTGAAGCTGAGGGTTCGTAAATGGGAGACAAGAAGATCACACTTAGGGAGCCCCAGCAAACAACAGCGTTAGAAGGAATTTGGCATGTAGTCTCAGAGCATACCCCACATAATGATGAATATAATTTCCTTAAGATTTTTGTGTCAGACCAGTCTATTTTTCCAGGTTGAATCTCATGGCCTTGAAGGGGGTCTTCTCAGCTACTCAGAGTGGCTGACTGCAATTTGCAATGGAGGGCAGATAATTTAAATATCATAAAAAGAAGATGACATTCTAAAGGACCTAGAGAAGTATCCCAAGCAAGAACAGTAGCACTGAGCCCTGAGAACATGCTATCTCCGTTTGCTGCTGGGGCTATCACTGAACACTGATGATAATTGTCGACGATGATGATGGTGATGATGGTGATGGTGATGATGGGGGTGATGACGGTGATAGTGGTGATGAAGCTGTTGATGACAATGATGGTGTTGACAATAAAGATGATGGCAATGATGTTGTAATGATGCTGACGGAGATATGAAGCTAAAGTCCATGAGAACGTGTCTATAGAATGGGTTTTGGCAAACGATGGCCGGTGGGCCAAATCTGGCTCCCTTCTTGTTTTGCAAATAAAGTTTTATTGGCACACAGTCATGCCCGTGTTTTTTTTATGCGTTGTTTTTCTCTGCCTTCACACTGCAACAGCCAAGTCATTGCGATAGAGACTGTATGCCTTGCAAAGCCTAAAATATTTACTATTTGACTCTTCGCAAAAGGAGTAAGGCAACTTCTGTTGCAGAGGAAGGAAGGTTAACTCCACGTATTCACTGGTCCCCTGTTCCTCAACTCAGCACACTTGTAAGCCACTTAAGGGACTCCTTACGATCAGGCTCCTAGACAGGTGGTCTGTAGGCAAGTCATTGATAAACACTTCACGGGGTCCATATACAGGTCTTCCGAAACCAGACATGGTTTTAAGACAGCTTTACGCATCTCTAAGCCTCTAGTCTATTAAGTGAGGATTATATTTGATCTGGAGGTGTTGGGAGGTACACTGATAAAAAGTGTAAAGATTCAACATTACGTACATTTGAGCAGAATTAAGCCAGTTCAATCCTCCCTAACAAATAAACATCTTCAAGCTTCTTGCACAGACCACGATATGGCCTTTTAAGTTTGTCACTTGGTAAGTAGGCCCACTGGAGAAAATTTTGCTTTGCTTTAAGTGATTTATTGCCGTGATTTTGGGGAGAGCTTCAGTGCTCACCATTGTCTCAGGCAGCTAATGCACCGATTCTGAAACTCATTCTAAGAACTACTATTTTCAGTTTGTGGGGTATTTTTTTCTGGGATTTTTCTAAGAAGATAAAGCTAAATTAAATTCTTCTTCATACCATCCAACATGAATTATGGTCTCAGTCCAATTTAGCAACTTGCCTAATTTATCACCATTAAAAATGGTCTTAAAGGGCTTAATTTATGTAATAGTTTCCTTTGCTTCAGAATCTGCTCCCTCAGGATTTGAACTTCTTCCCATGCCACAGAAAGACAGAAGCTCCCCCTTAAACAGATATCGCTGATCCCCAAATAATGCCCCTGATGTCTGAGCTGACTTTTCATGAGATGAGGCAGAAACATGGAGCGAACACCAGCCACCTGTGATGGCTTCAGATCCGCATGTTAAATGAGAGAGGGGAGGTGTTAGGCAGAAATCCCTCACCATTCTCTGGGAAAGAGGAAGCTGGGCCAAGAAGGCTACACTCTCTCCACTTTTCCAGGCTTCTCTTACCACTAACTCCACAGGCAAAGGGGAAAGATCATTCTTGGAGTAGTCGGCAGTAAACGCAGAGACACTGAGACACGCGTGTTTTGATGCTTCTATCTGAGTTGACAGGTGTTAAAAAATGGCAGACATGCTTGTGGAAAACATACCTCGATCGGATAAGCAGCTTTGTGGAAAACGACTTCAGTACTGGAGAAGACAGACACGATGTGACCTGCGAGGAACGGGGCTCCCAGAATGCTAGCTTGCTGTCTTCTGTTAAAATGCCCATCAGGGTGTCTTGTTGCCTTCAGTCTTTCTAGTAAGATTGGGAGATTTATTTTCACTTAAAATAAATGCTACTTCTGTGTAAAACCTAGGTGTTTATTGTCACGAGTGTGTGTTTACTCAGAGAATATAGAAAGTTATAAAAAAGAAAGTAGATAGGTCCCCAAACCCTGAAACCTAGCTATAACCATGTAAACCCTTCCTTTTTTCATACCCTTTTTCCTGTTTTCTGTGTACAAATAGATACCTAGATAGGGACGCGCACGGATCACAAAATTGGATTTTGTGCTGTGCTTCTCAGCAATTTACTTTTTATCTGAACAACATCCCATGAAAATAGTCTCTAATCACTAAGTATAGCCCTTCATGACCCTTCCTGAATGATAACATGATGTGACATTGTATGAACAAAGTCTAATTTATATTAATCAATTGCTTATTTGGGAAGCTTAAGAGGTTCCCAAGTTTTTTTGTTTTTGTAAGTAAAGCGCCGATGAGCCACCTGACACGCGCACTTGGAACCTTTGTCCCATCCTGTCCTTATGACAAACGTGTCAGCGGAAGCCTGCCTCCAGGGCCCCCCCTTCCGGCCCCACCACCAGGTGCAGGCTCGCTGCTTCTGTACAATGAGGGAGGATGCCACTCTGGTCAGTCCCCGTCCTGCCTGGCTGGCCCGTGTCTTCAGCACATCCCTTCAATTCAAGGCACGGTAAGGGGGCTCCGGCTCTTCCTCAGTTTACCTCCTGTGATGTTCCTCTACCTGTTGAAGCCTCTCCTTCCACTTGATCCTGTCTGCAGGTCTCAGGAGAAACGTCGCGCGCTTGAGGCAAAAGTTCACGCCCACAACGCTGAGTCAAGCGGGGCCTGCCTGTCTGCAGACAGAGGGTCATATGGCTTGCCGAGGTCACACTTTGGCAGGTGTAACCGCAGTCCAGGTGACTGCATTCCTCGGTTCCCACTCGCCTGCCACAGTGTGTCTCCCAAACTCCCCATGACGCACGGCGGGCGAGATCTGGCGGCCACCGGGAGCCAGAGGCACCCAGGACTCTGCTCTCCTGATCTGGCCTCCATCCCGTCAACGTGCTGGCCGTTCTCCAAGCAGATGCCACGCAGCGGTCTGGGGTGACGATTTCCCCTCTGGGTTTCAGCTTTAGGACCAAGCAGAAGAGCTTTAGGTGAGCTCAGGTGACTGAGGCTTTAGACTGTGGTGTGAGCTTGTATTTAAGGGAGTCACAGAAGCCCCCACAGAAGGGAACAGTCCACAGTGCCATTTGACCCGAGTTTAGAAGGCAGACTGAGAACTCTAAAATTAAGGACTTTACAAAGGGCCCAAGGGCCAGCGTGGGAGCAGGATGATGGGCACATGGGGATCACTAAACTATTTTCTCTAATTTACGTATATTTAAAATTTTCCATTGTAAAAAAAAGTTACCCAAAGAGTGATTCAAATAAACTTAGCTATAAGGATGTAAGTGCCCTAGTGGATTTAAGAACAACTCTACTTTCAAACACGCACACACACACACACACACACACACACACATCGAGTTTCACATTGCATCTTAGGGCACGTGAACATTAGTTTCTGTGCCCCATTTCTTCACAAATTATTGAAACTTTCACACTGCAAGCTGCACTTTCCTTTTCTGGCTGGAGAATGGCGCTCTGCAAGGGAGAAGCCCATTCAGCCATCAGCCCAGGGGACTGGGATTTCTCCAGTTGGTCCTGTGACCTGGAGAGGGGGAGAGAAAGCACTTTCTGCTCTCACGTCCCAGACAAAGGCAGGGAGCCGGAGACAAGGAAGGCGCATGAGGGCCAGAAGTACAGGCGTCCCCTCCTAGGGGCACCCGACAGACCCCCAGCCAGCACCTTTCTCCTCCCTTGCAAACAGCTCTCACAGTGAGGTCATTAAAATGCTCCTGATTTATGGCGAGGCCACGGTAACTTTACTGAGGCTACACAAAGCGTGGCAGTCGTAACGGTTTTAGCAAAGCGAGTCCCGGGGAACCACATGGCCGGGCCTCCAGGAGCGACTGCTCCCCCCGCTCCGTAACTTGCTGAAAAATGGATTATGTAGGAGCTGCTGTGGTTTCGCAGCAGGATCGAGAGTAGGCCGTGGCCAAGGCGGCTGCAATCCAGATCTGCTTTATGAGACGGCATCTGCTGCTAGACAGCTCTCGGCTCTGTTCCTCTGGAAACCAGGAAGGGAGGCACTTGCAGGGTCGGGTGCCCCCACTCTCCCCTACCACCTCTGTCCTTGTCAAGAGCCTCAACGCTGTCCGTCTCTAGCTTTCCTGAGGTCTGTGTTATTTCTTACTCACCTCCCAGAGGATCCCTTCCCAGATTTCATGCTGGAAATACATCACTGAGCCTCAGTTGTTCCAAAGGTGGCCTTCCAATGCACACCTGCACTAACTGGAGGGAAAGTGGGAAGGAGGTGTGCGTGGGAGGAGGGGAGCAGCCCTCGCCGCGCATTATGTGATGAGGCGTTTTCATCCAAAAGGAAGATGGATTGCCCACCAGGCACCAGCGTCTGACATGCAATTATGTCTACGCACCTGCAGCTCGCCCCGTGCGCGGAATCCACAGGGCAAACCTCGAGTCCAGAGACAGCCCTTTAAATCACACTGCTCTGCACTAGCAGGAGATTCCTGTTGGAGCGGGGAGCCGCTCCGAGGACAGAGTGCGTGGGAAGCTCGTTCATGAAGTTCCTCGCGCTGCGTTGTGCCCCTTCATCTGCCAGACCTTTCAGTGCGGAGAAATGCCGGATGTCTATGGCCTTCCCAGCTTCCCACAGCGGGGAGCTGTGTTTGTTTCCTGGTGGTTGTCTTGAGCGTCTGACCCCCAAGAGAGAGGCTGTTCTGGGTTCTCAGACTTCTCTGGCGCTCACACCCCACCCCCAGGCCCCATTCTGCGTCTGGTCTCTGGCAGTCACCAAAGGGAGCCTTCGAAACACAGACGCCCTCCATATTCCCACCAGCGCGACCACTGCTTTTCTCTGTGTCTTCCCAGGCAGCTGAACCTCCACCCCATTCCCGCTGGGTCTCTCCATCCTGTCCCCACACTCTCCTGCCTTCTTGGCCTCTCCTCTTCTTTGAGCCCCAATTGTACTGTGTCCTTCTTTGTCACTTTCCTCATTTTGCCATATATCATGGTTAATTGTGCGTGTCTCTTGCCCACGTTATTGATGATACAGTCAGGAGGCTGGGTGGTCTGGGTGACCATGCTCTGGTCTGGCTGCTACGCCTCCACACCCTGCACAATGCGGTGCTCGAGAAACCTCCAAGCTACAAGTACCATTGTTCATTCCGCTTTGCAGATGAGGAAGCTGCATCTCAGAGTCACACATTCATTTAACAAATATACCTGGACTCCCCACTGGGGGCCAGACTCTGTCTCAGCGTTAGAGGCACAACGAATGAACAAAACAGACAGAAACACCAGCTTCATGGAACGTATGGTCCACGTGGAGGAGAAAAGCTGTCCGCAAGGAAAAGAATGACTGAGATTACTTCAGATGATAGTAGGTGCTATAATCCTTTATACATGAACACAATAGAGAATCTCTGGGTGGGGCAGGGACCCAGGGGCAGGGAAGGGAAGGGAAGGAGCTGGGACCTGAATGGTAAGAATGAGCTGCTTGAACTTGAAGAGGGAGAAGGACGACCAAGGGTAAAGGATCTGAGGACCAGAGAAAGGGGAGTCCAGGACGAGTGGCAGAGTGAGCCAGGAGAGGTGGGAGGTGACGGCGGGCAGGAGGGAGTGGTGGGACACATCCTAGTGGCATCCACACACACACACACACACACACACACACACACACACACACACACACGCATGACCAGTCAGAAGCTACAGGCCTGTATTCCGGCCCCCAGGATGGCTCAACGGGGCCCAACAACCACAGTAGCCCCTTCCATCATTCCATCGGGTGCCTGTGTGTGCTTAGCCTGCACTGGCTCCTTGAGTCCTCAGGACAGCCCTGCAAGGTGGTCATTCTGCAGACGGGGATCCAGGGCAGGGCGAGGACGTGTGCTCGTCCAGTCTGGCTCCTGACCACGCCCCCACGGTTGGCAGCAGTGGGTGTGCCGATGCCCCCTCTGAGTGATGCAGCCGGCATTGCCCACCCAAAGGCCAGGCCCCCGAGGGAATGTGCAGGAGCAGCGACACTGCTCTCCGCTGGCATCACAGCCCTGGAGCGGTGTTCCCAGAAAGTCACCTGGCGGGGGCTGCTGTTTTGAGAACCGAAGCCCAGGTTCCCCGAGAGTGGAATGCTGACCAAGTGCTTATTTCTTCCCAGAACTCAACACCTGTGCTCCGGAACTGAGTGGGGGGAATCACAGCCCATGCTGGGTCCCTGGCTACCTCGCCCCCCAGACAACTGGCTTAGCTCTTATGAACCTCATAATGATGCTGCGTCACCCCTGCATTAGCATTCCCTGTCTCCAAAGGGCCCCAGCTGTCATCAGTAATAGGTATCACCATGTCGGCAGGGGCAAGGGGTGAGAACTCTGGATGCTTCCTAAAGATTTTGTTTTCTTGCGACTCTTCAAAAATGAGATGCTCCAGTCACTCCCGACACCAGGAGACCACGTGTCACACGATTATTAGACTTTATTTATGAGACAAGCATCTGAGTTTTCTGAAAGCTGTCATTGTGCGGGTGTAAATTGACAGAGGGGTCCTTCCACGTCCACCCTGGGGATGCTGGGCTGGAAAATTACAGCGACGTCGCTTCCATCGGGAATTTAAAAATCAAAATAAAGTGATCGACGGGGAAGTCACTTGCAGGTTCTAATTCCTCGTGTCTGCTTTAAACGCTTGAGAAAATATTAGCGCATAAAAAAGAGCTAGGAGGATATAAACACAACTGTGTTAATATGAGCAGGGAGGGATTATAGCTGTTGGTTCTTCCTCTTTTAAAAAAGTCAATCCAGGGCCATGTGGGGGGTTCTGTCAGTTGAGCCTCTGACTCTTGATATCAGCTTGGGTCATGATCTCATGGTTGTGGGATCAAGCCCTGTGTCAGGCTCTGTGCTGACAGCATGGAGCCTGCCTGAGACTCTCTCTCTCTCTCTCTCTCTCTCTCAAAATAAAGAAATAAACATTTAGTGGGAAAAAGGTCAATCCATACATACTAAAATTTGTGGTAAGAGTATAAACACAGGTGCATATAAACAGACGTCTGTGGATCCCAACTATTGAGACCAAATCTCCTGTATCCCTGCATCAGGACCTCCTTGTGCCCGGGACAGGTGGGGTCATGAAAGGCCCTCCCCACACAGAAGCTCAGCTGTCATTGATAGCAATTCCATAGGCACATAATGGTCTGGGTACGTGTCTGGCTGCCTATGAAATCCTGGTGACGATACGTCCAGATCCTTTTGAAGACCCTCCTGATCTCAGCCAGGGTATCTTGCTCTCCCTGGCCACAGGTCCAGCAGGAAGCCAGCGCTGGGCCACTCGTATGCTTCCAGGCTAGCTACAAACAGAGGAAAGAACGGAAGGAACGGACAAGGCACATGCTTTCTAGCAGGGTCTCCCAGACAGGACTATTAACTAGCTTCTGCCAGCAAGGCTCTCTGGAGCGCAGGCCGGCATCCTTCCCTGTTGCCCTGTGCGGTCTGATTTTTCCTTGGCTCTCATAAGCTCCTCCACATCCTCCCAAAGATTTCCCTCCTGGCTCAATTCAGCCCGAGTGAGATGAGTGGTTGACAAGCCAAGTCTCTACATGATGCCATTGCCTGTGTGTGAGTCCAGACTTTAGCACAGGGAGTCCCCTGAAGGCTTCCCCCCAGTGGCAGCATCTTATATCATTGTGGCACCACGTCAAAGCCAAAACTTGATACTAGGGCGATACTATTAACTACATTACAGACCTTATTCTATTCAGGTGTCCCCACTCTTACGTGAACTCTGACTGGTTCTTGGCCTTTGCCACGATCCTGTCATGAAGGCAGATGCCGTTCTATTACCCCAACCTATGTGTGAAGAATCCAAGGCCCCAAAGAGCCAGACAAACAGGACCCGTGACCACTTTCCTTTGATGTCGGCAAAAGGCTCAGTGTCCGTATGGACAGCATGGCATACAGCAGGAGGCGGGTCAGCAGGCTTGCGTCCGTGCAGGGAGCCAGCTGTGAATGAGTCTTTCACTGGGTGAAGTTATGGTTAGGTCTAGCAGGCATCTCATCCCCTACTCCAATTCCAAGGAGAATTTTCACCCTCTAGCCCTCCCTGCTGCCCTGGAGACACTGGCTACATGTTCCTTTGTTTTACAAATGCAAGTAATTGGTAACACCCTCCCAGTACATTTTGAATATTGCCTATGAGATTGGGACAATGGAAGACCAGGCTGGCAGGTGCCCCCGACCTCTGTAGCACCAAGCCATAGGCCTGTTTCAGATCTACGTCTGCACAAGGACAGAGGGGGGTGTATTTGTGAAATGCTTCTCAAATGTCAGTGGGCTCTCAGATCACCTGGGTGTCTTGTTAAAAATGAAGATTCTGATTCTGTAGGTCTGGAGTGGGGCCTGAGAACCAGCATTTACACTAAGACCTCAGATAATGCTGATGCTGCTGTTCAGGGACTACACTTTAAGAATCAAGAGCAGAGATCATATTATTATAGCTGAGCTTTCCATGAAAACTGAGTCCAAATGAGATGAGAATATTCAAATTAAGTTAGCAAGAAACAAATTCATCCTTATCCAATGGATTTACTGTAATATGAATCAAGAGGCTGAGATCCTCATATAACCTTGAACAAGTTCCTTCACCATTCTGTGCCTCAGTTTCTTCATGTACAAAATGGAGACTATAATAGCATTTACCTTGTGCCACGAGTATGAGATCTAAATGACATGACCCAGGTAAGTTCTGAGCAGAATGTCTCACCCAGAGTAAGAACCCGAGCTGACAGGGTGGCCATCAGTGGGAAAGACGTGATGACAAGCGTGGTGATGGGGGTTGGTGGCAGTTGTGATGGCCCTGAGGACGATGGTGGCGATGATGATGGTGATTGTCTCTACTCAGTCCAAAGTGCTGTGTAACCAGAATGATTCCATCACCTGCATCAAGGAAGAAGCAGCAGGTGGCCTTGCCCGGGAAGGCCAGGTAGAGCACACCAGGCGGAGAGAGGGAAGAAGGGCATCACTCAAGGTAGAGAGAACAGTCTGCACCCTTACATATTTGTACCACACCCGTTCTTGGGTGGTATGGCTGGAGCGTGTAATGGTTCTTAATGTGAATTTATTTATTTTGAGAGAGAGAGAGAGAGAGAGAGAATCCCAAGCAAGCTCTGCACTGTCAGCACAGAGCCCAAAGTGGGGCTTGAACCCATGAGCCAAAGTCAAGAGTCAGACACTCAACTGACTAAGCCAAAGTCAACAGTCAGACACTCAACTGACGGAGCCACCCAGGCACCCCTGGAGCTTGTGATTCTCAAGGATAGAGACCACCATGCACTCGGTTGGCCAGTTGACACCATCAAGCCTGAGCTCTCATCTCCACCGATCTCCAGTTGGTGTCCTTGCTGCGGCCGGCATGGAGAAAAGCCACGGCCGGAGCCTCGGAGGAGGAAGGGGTAAGCCTGAAGCTTCTCTCCAGAGCTGTTGAGCTTGACTTATTGGTTTGGCTCCTTGTGTACATCTTGGCGTTGATTTATTGAAGGTAATTCGTTCTTCTTTGTCACAGAAGTCACCTCACAGCAAGCCTTCCTTCCCAGTCAGGGGCACATTTAGGTTTTCCTGCCACACAGGACCCTGCCCAAATGATCTTCCTAGAAACACAGGTGTTAGACAACATGGGTGGGGCTGTTTTGGAACTCAACTCATTTTTGTCCCAACCAAGTACACTTTGGGATTAAAAAAGTAATGCAGTTATTTTATAGAAGCGAATAATAAAGAAATCGTATAGAAATTACTCTAAGATCAAAACATTAAAACAAAACCAAACTCTCACCTAAAGGCTACAGCAAAATGAGGCTAATATGTATTGCAACTACGTAATTCCATTAAAGGCAAGATATTCTCAGGACACACACATCATGGTTTGGAAAGGGAAAAAAGCGGGAGAGACTTTGTCGACAGGAAAGTGGCTGAATTAAGAGTAGTCAATGTTTTTTCAATGGAAGACCATACACTCTTCAAAATTAAAGAACATTTTTCCATTAGCGTGATGGATCTCTAAACAACACATGGAGCACAGGGAGGATTTTCAGATCGATTCAGATTGACTAAAGTATGTATTTTTCTACGCAAATACATAAATGTTTATAAAAATATTTTTATTTTTAATTTATTTTTTAAAAAAATTTTTTAACGTTTTATTTATTTTTGAGACAGAGAGAGAGACACAAGAGTGCGAGCAGGGGAGGGGCAGAGAGAGAGGGAGACACAGAATCCGAAGCAGGGTCCAGGCTCCAAGCTGTCAGCGCAAAGCCTGACGTGGGGCTCGAACTCACAGACCATGAGATCGTGACCTGAGCTGAAGTTGGACGCTTTGCCGACTGAGCCACCCAGGCACCCCAAAAATATTTTTAAAGCTTAGAAAAACACAGAGAGACTTCTATTTGGAAGTTTCTCTCTCTCTCTCTCTCTCTCTCTCTCTCTCTCTCTGTCTCTCTTTCTCTCTCTCCCTCTCTCTCTCTTTCTCTCAAGAGAATTTATGCATCTTTTGCTTGCATAATTAATTTGTTAAGTGCCAAACCTGTAGCCAAGAGAAATTTGTTAGAAAATGCTCCTCTTCTGTAAACTGGTTCCTCTTTACAAGCAGGAAGGAGGCATCCTGCCCTTTCAAGTATGTGATGTGGCTTAGTCACTTGGGTACCTCTGTAAGATGACCAGACACATTTTAGGGGAGAAACCAGCATCCAGAGAAGAGAAGCCAGCCAGCCAGCTGGCCTTGAGTAAAACAGAGAAAATGGAAACAGGTTTCGTAATGCCTCTGTCACCACAAACAGAGCCCACTGTCTCTGAGCCTCTCATCCCAGCTCTGCTCTCGCCTCCATATCCATTCCAAAGGAACGTTTCCAATTTTCAATTCTCTAAGATCCTTGTAGGTGAAAGCAATAGCTAAAACATCACTGCCTAATCCAGGACGCTTTCAGACACATACTTAGATTCTGAAGGATGATGTGTGTTCTGAACTGAATTGTGTACCCGTACCCTGCTCCCACCCAGATTCATATGTTGAAACCCAACCCACCAATGTGACTGTATTTGGAGACGGGACTGTTATGGAGATAATTAAGGTTAAACGAGGCCATAAGAATGGGGCCCGAATCCAGTGGGACTGACGTCTTTATAAGGAAAGAGACAGATACCAAGGACACATGTGCACAGAGAGAAGGCATGTGACACATGACAGTGCAGCAGGAAGGTGGCTATCTGCAAGGCAAGGAGACGTGTCTCAGGAGAAACCAAACCTACCAAACCTGAATCTGTGTGATAAGACTTCCATAACAAAATACCAGACCCCGAGGCTCTATTGCCTCAGAGTTCTGGAGGCTGGACATCAAGATCAAGGTGTGGGCTGGGAGGATTCTTTCTGAGGGCTTGAGAAAGAATCTATTCTATGACTGCCCCCAGCGTTCTGGCGATCTTCAGTGTTCCTTGTTGTGTAGACATGCCTCCTGGATCCCTGCCTTCAGCATCACATGGCTTTCTCTCTGCATGCATGCCTGTGTCCAAATTCCCCTTTTCACAAGGACACCAGTCATACTGGAATTGGGGCTCACTCTGGTCCAGGATGGCCTCATCCTAACTAATTACATCTGCAACGACCTTGTTCCCAAATAATGCCATATTCCAAGGTACTAGGGGCTAGGATTCCAACGTATGAATTTCAGGGAGACAGAATTCCATCTGTAACAGATGGCCTTTCAGAACATTGACAAATCTAGTGGAGTATAGTCTCCAGTAAATCATGCTTCATTCATGGCAGTAACACCGGTCACCAAATATCCATTAAATAAACTAAGAAGCACAAATCACACATAACAATATGTCATCTATCATTCATTAACGTATTAGGTGCCTACTGAGTTCCTATAACGTGCCAGCCAGCATCAAGTACTATAAATGCAAAAAAGAACAACATGGATGTGTCCAGCATCTCTGGGACCTTTCAGCAAGTGCAGACAACAATAAATAAATATCCACAACAAACATTACCAGTGACCTGGCACTGAACATAGTAGGATACCACATCTTGAAATGGGAATGCCGACTGTTTTTGAAATGAGAACTCTACTCAATAATCCGTTTCCAGCCAAATTCCTAAGATAGGTTTTTTTGAGGGAACATCTAATAAAATACTTTCAAGTTTCATTGGGAAGAAGAAACATCAGAAATGGAAATGCTGAAAGAGAAAAATAATAGAAGTGTCTTATCAGATGCATTCTAACATGAAAGTGTAGGAAAGATTCTGCCGATGAAGAGTCTGGAGATGCCTGGTGATAACGACGGTACTTCATTGTGATGTACTTAATGCCAGTCAACTATACGTTTGAAGATGGTGAAGGTGGTAAATATTGTGTGCGTTTTGCCACAACAAAAACAAAATTGTGGCAAAGTATGGAACACGACCCCCTTCCGACATATTGAAAGGATTTAGTGTATGACTCGGCAGCCATGTTAACGCGGGAGGCATCAACACATAAATGATGATGGGATTAATCAATCTTTCGAGAAAAAAACAAAATCATTTCAAAACTCCATTCCTTACGCTAATTGAGTAATTCCAGATACATTTAAAGGTTAATGTAAAAAAGAACTCTCAAAGTGCTGGAAGAACATTGAGTTGTAGAGTAAGCATCTTGCCGGAAGACCCCAAGCATGACAATAGCAATCCTATATAAAAAGTACTGATAGATTTGACAAAATCAAAGTGCTGTATCACACACATGTGCATTATAAAGATTTCAAGTTGGGACACCTGGCTGGCTCAGTTGGTTAAGTGTCCGACTTCAGCTCAGGTCATGATCTCACACTTTGTGGGTTCGAGCCCCACGTTGGGCTCTGTGCTGACAGCTTGGAGCCTGGAGCCTGCTTTGGATTCTCTGTCTCCCTCTCTCTCTGTCCCACCTCCACTTGTGCATGCTCTCTCTCCCTTTCTCTCTCTCTCTCTCTCAAAAATAAATAAACATTAAAATTTTTTTTAAAGGTTTCAAGTTAAAAGGCAAATTCAGAACTTATGACAACAGGATAATAACCTTAGCACTGAAATAACCTTAACATATGTTGTCCAATAGAAACATGGGCAATGATTTCAAACATCTGTTTGACAAAAGAGGAAATAAATTTAATCCTCTGATCAAAATTAATCAAGAAAATGTGACTTCAAACAAAAGAGGAAACCTTCTTCCCCTCATCAGATTGGAAAAATTAACAATGAATAAAAATAAGCCGGCAACTTTCCTTGAATGTAGTTTTGTCAAATGTTACCAACGTTTAAAAACCCGCATTGATTTACATCATTTCCCTATCCATGGCCATCACGGGGCCAAAACCACATGGAAGGTAAGAGTAATGAGTGTAAGCAATCTGAAAGAACATGCTGCATTTTGATCCGAAGGTTCTCCAGGCCCTGACGACTGCTTTGCCCAGAGAAAATTCCTCTTCCCGTATGTGCTTGTCGCCGCACACACAGGCTTGTCTCCAACATGTGCACAAGAAGAGACGCAAAAAACCCCTTTGGGGCTTCCTTCTGTAGTGATTTCCTTTGAATTCCTGAGAGCTTCCCTGTGCACACACATCCTCTCCCACCACATTCTCCAAGAGTGATTTCCATGGAACAAACCTATACCCCACACCCCGCCATTCCTGTGGGAATTTCAGAGTGACCTTCCTCACTGCTTTTCCACTCTCTGTTAAATTTATTTCCAGTCTAATCTCTACTATGCCCTTCCCCCCCCCACCCCCACTTGCTTTGGAGTTGGTTTGCTTTGCCTTTTCTAGCTTCTTAAGGTAGAACTTTGGGTTGTTAATCGAGGATCTTTTTCTTAAAAACATCTCAGAACTGCGTTAGCCAGATCCCATAGCTTTGACGTGTGGTGTTTGCTGTGTCCTGCTTTCATTCATTTGAAAGTACTTTCTAATCTTCCTTGAAATTTCCTCTTTGACCCACTGGTTATACGGGGGAATGTGTTTTAATTTCCCTATACTACTGAATTTCCCAAATTTCCTTTTGTTATTAATTTTGGTTATCTCCGTTCTGGTCAGAAAACCTACTTCGAATGATTTTGAACCTTTTAAAATTATTAAATCCTGGTTTCTGGCCAATGACATGGTCTATCCTGGAAAAGGCTCCATGTGGCCTTTGCAAGGATGTGTGTTCTGCTTCTCTCTCTGGAATGTGCTGTGCAGATTTATACACGGTCTGGATGGTTTATAGCGTTAAGAAGTCTTCTGTTTCCTTACAGGTCTTCTGCTGATGTGGGCTATCTGTTATTGAAAGTCTGCAGCTATTGTCGAATCGTCTGTTTCTTGCATCAATTCTCACTGCCCTTGGTGTATTTTGAGACTCCGTTGTTAAGTGGATATATGTGTACTATCATTACGTCCTTCTGGTGGACTGACTCTTTCAGCATTATAAAATATACCTCTCTGTCTCTAGTAACAGTTTTCTTCTGCATTAGGGTGAATTGTGTCTGATGTTAGTCTAGCCACCCCAGCTCTCTTCTGATTACTGTTTGCGTGTTAATGATTTGCCATCTTGTCGCTCTCATTCTGTTTATGTCTTTGAATCATAAGCCTCTCTTGTAGACAGCGTATACTGGACCAGATTTGCTCTATTCTGCCTTTTGATTTGGAGTGTTCAATTTACTTAGATTTAATCTAACTACTGATAAGGTAGAATTTACATCTGCTATTTTGCTATTTGTTTTCTGTATGTCTTATGTCTTTTTATGCCTCTCTTCTGTCATTATGGCCTTCTTTAAAGCTAAATATATATTTCCTAGTGTAATATTTTAATTCCCCTATTATTTCATTTAAATTATTTTCTTAGTGGTTTCCCTGGGAATTACAATTGGCGTCCTAACTTGAAATAATCTCCTTTGAATTAATAGCAAGTTACTTTCTTTTTTTTTTAATTTTTTTTAACATTTATTTATTTTTGAGACAGAGAGACAGAGCATGAACGGGGGAGAAGCAGAGAGAGAGGGAGACACAGAATCGGAAGCAGGCTCCAGGCTCTGAGCCATTAGCCCAGAGCCTGACGCGAGGCTCGAACTCACGGACCGTGAGATCGTGACCTGAGCTGAAGTCGTACACTCAAGTGACTGAGCCACCCAGGCGCCCCAATAGCAAGTTACTTTCAATGGTAGTCTGAAACTGCTCTAGGCCAACTTTCTTTTCTTTCCCCTCCTTCTTCTACTATTGCCACACAAATTACATTTTCATACATCATACCCATCAACATAGTTGTATAATTGTTGCTTTTTTTTCTAATTGTCCTTTAAGTTAGATCAGAGATCCTGGAGGGAGAGCCCTCAGTCTTGAACATGCTCCCCGTGGGTTTTCACACATGGCTTTTATTATGTTGAGTCTGTTTCTTTCTGTTCATAGTTTCTTGATTTTTTTTTTTAAATCATGAAAGGATGTTGAATTTTTGTCAAATACTTTTTCCGCATCAATTCTGATGACCATGTGGAATTTTTTTATTTGTTCTTTCAATGTGGTGTATTAATCTGATTGACTTTCATACGTCGAAGCATCCTTGCAACCCAGGAATAAATCCCACCTTGTCGTGGTGTATAATGCTTCTACTGTGCTGCCGAATTAGGTTTGACAGGGTTTTGTGGGGTGTTTTTGCATCAACGTCCATAAGGGGCATTGGTCTGGAGTTTTCTTTTCCTGTTAGTGTCTTTTCTGATCTCGTAAGATGAGTTAGAAAGTGTTCCCTCCTCTTCAACCTTTTGGGAAACTTTGAGAAGGATGGGTAAGTAGTGCTTTAAATATTTGGTAGCATTCACCATCTGGTCAAAAGCTTTTCTTTCTTTTTTTAAGTGAAGTGTAATTAACGTACAGCGTGCTGTGAATTTCAGGTGTTGCACACAGCGAGTCACCGCTTCCATACCTGATTCAGTGCTTGCTCATCACCGTAGATGTACTCTTCATCCCCATCTCCTATTTTCCCCAAACGCCCTCCCACCTCCTCTCCAGCAACCACAAATGTGCTCCCTGTATTCAGAGTCTGCTTTTCATTTGTCTCTTTTGTTTGCTTGTTTATTTCTTAAATTTCTGGTTGGGATATTTTTGATTATTGATTCAATCTTCCTAATGAGTTGTAGATCTATTCAGATTTTCTATTTCTTCATGGTTTAGTCCTGGGCGGGGGAGAGTCTTGTGTTTCCAAGAATTGCTCATTTCACATAGGGTATCCAATTGGCTGGCATACCGTTATTCATAGTATCTCTTACAATAGTCTTTATTTCTGTAGAATTGGTAGCAACATCTTCATTTCCATCTCTGATTGCAGTAATTTGGATCTTTTCTTTTTTTTGTCTAGTCCAAAAGTTTGCCAATTTTGTTGATCTTTACAAAGAACCAACCTTCAGTTGCATTGATTTTCTCCATTGTTTCTCTTCTCTGTTTCATTGATGTCTCATCGGATCTTCATTATTTCCTTTCTTCTGCTGGCTCTGGGTTTAGTTTGCACTTCTTTTTCCAGGTCCTTGCATCAAGTTAGGTTGTTGATTTGAGATCTCTGCTACTTTTAGTGCAAGCATTTATAGCTATAAATTTCCCTCTTAACACTGCTTTGCTGCCTCCCATGAGTTTCTGCATGTTGTGTTTTCATTTTCACATGTTTCTAGGCATTTTCTGATCTCCCCTGTATTTCTTCTTTGATTGATTGGCTGTTTAAGAGTCCATTGCTTTATTTTCACAAATCTGCCAGTTTCCCAGGTTTCTTCCTGTGGGTGATTTCTAACTTCATCACGCTGTGGTCGGAGAAGAGACTTTGTATGAGATGATTTATCCGTTAAAATATATTTAAACTCCACTTGTGGCCTCACCTGTGACCTGTGGTGCAGAGTGTCATGTGTACTGGGAAAAACATGTGTGCTCTCACTGTCGAGAGGCATGTTCCACACATGTGTGCTTGTTCCATCCATTCTGAGACTGGGGGGCTCACACCTCCAACTGTTATTATAGACCCACGTCCCCCTTCCATTCTGTAAGTCTTCACCTCATGAGTTTTGCTGGTCTGTTGTTGGGTATGTAGATGTCTATAACTGTCGTATCTTCTTGCTGTGTTGATATACACCTGACCTGGGTCCCACCGAGACAGGACTTCCCAAGCCCGTGACATTTCAGGCAGGGCACCTATTTCAGGAAAGTCAGATATCCAAAAGGATTTAACCACCTTGCCCCAACACCTCCCCATTTAGGATTTAAGGGAGGAGTTCTGGGCCCCATGCTCTACAGGGGAGTAGGGACAAAAGCTCAGGAATCTGCCAGGAGCCATGGGATTGTTTCCTCCAAGAAAGAATCAGCCTACCACTATTAAAAATAGCTTGTTCACAAAACACTACAAAATAGCTCTTCATCTACAAAATCGCCATGGCAAATATCACCCCAGTGAATTAGGTGTTTGTGTGTTTTGCTGAAAATGGTATCTTTTCTGAAAGATTGCTACCTAAATAAGAATGCTCTGGAGATCCTAATACGGAAATAAAAGGATGGTTCTGTCAACTTTGGTGCCTCTTTTAAGGAAGAGAAATGCAATGCTCTGTGCTGTCTGCCCCCCACTACCTCTCTCTCTCTCTCCTGCTCTTCTCCCCCCCCCCCCGCCTCTCTCTCACATACCGTTTCTAGTGCTCAAACTGTCAGAAAATCCTCAAGTCTGAACACTCAGCCTGGAGAGCTCCAGGCTGTGCATTCTACACAGAGGCTGTGACATATTTACATATTTTAAGGAGAATGAGCCACAAGTGTTCTCAATGAGGACCTGGTGGGGCTTTTAGCTTTCTAAGGCAACCCTCCTGTTTCGGGAAACAATTAGAGCTCTTCACCATAGCCCTCACACACACTCAGCAGTGACAGGCAAATGACAGGGAACAGAGCAGCGGCTCTGTAGAATGCAGCCTCCTGGTCCCCGTGGACGGTGGGTGAAGGTGGAATAACCACCATGGTGAACACTTCCCAGGGCTTCACACGGGGAAGCTGCCAACCTTGCTTTACAAAGATGGACAGAGCCCTGGGAAGGCAATGTTGTGAGATGGGTTCTGTGTATTAATTATGTGATGTTGATAAGGGAGGCCAGCTGGACCTGTCATTCCCACATAGGGGCCACGCTGAGTGCTGTGTAGCAGGCCAGGAGACGATGCGGGCTTGTTTTTGTGTTTGGAGGCAGACAGAGCCTGTGGTTGCACCCCATGCAATAAAATCAAACCTACGTTCTCCTTTTGTGCGTTGCACCATCAAGATGACGTATGTTGTGGTCTTGGCAAGATGGGTTGGAGGGTTTGGGAAGCTGAAACCCCCTCCCCAGTTCTCACAAGCACACTTAATGGCTGACACTCAGGTGCCAGATCCTTCACAAACATCATTACGTGTCCTTTCCACAACCAGCATTACAGATGGATGATGAGCTTGAAACCGGAGGAGTCGCTTTTAACTGTGCTTTTATTAATTATTATTTTATTTCTGTCTCAAAGCCATACAGCTTGTGGGTGGGAGAGCTGGGAGATGAGGCCAAGCCCCCCGGCTCCAGAAGCTTCTCCCACCATGAGGTGATATCTCAGGCAGGATGCCCCATATTCCACCGCAGACATTAGCGTCCCATGGAGCCCTGCATCATGCGAGAGGGTCCTTAGCTCATTGGCCGGCTCTCAAGCAACATGCAGCAAAGTGAATGATTAATTGTTCCCTGTGTCAGAAACTGAGAGCTCAGCGTGGGCTGCAATGAGCCTGCATTTTATCCCACGAGTGGACGCTGCTCCTTTAGAAGTGGAGGGAGCTGTCCTTTCCCATCTGTCCGGGCTCTTGGCCCCCAGGAGCTGTCCAAGGTGCTAAGTGGATTTCCACGGTGGTGAGAACAGTGGCTCTTGCGGAGATTCCACTTGCCCTGAACCTTGCCCTTCCGGCTTCACCTGCACAAATGCAGTTCCCTTCTCCTGCCTCTGCTCCACCTGGTCCTGGCTGATCATATAAACCACAGTCTGGGTCTGGCTATCTACCCGGCTCTCGTCCCAGCGGAGACTTGCTCTCCACACGCCGGTTTTCTGGTCCCAGCTCAGGCCCATATTCAAGCTTCAAATAAAATGCAAATCTCACAGAAGTTGGTACAGATAATTAATTCACAGAACAGTTCTAATATAGCTGGAAATGTCTCAGAGCTGCACCCACAAGTGTACCCAACTCAAGGCTGAAACCCAGATTTCTCACCTCCAAAGCCAGGAGGAGTCAATGCCTACACAGAGATTATCAGAGAAGCCTTCCCCAAAGAAGCAATGTCTATCACAACACCAAAATGGTGAGAAGGAGACAGGGCATTGAAGGTGATTCCAGGCACAGTGAACTCCACCGCTGAGGCTGCTGTGGTGTGGGAGGGGCAGCATGGCATGTCAGGTTGAGAAGGAGCCATGGTGGGTCAGCCTCTGTGGGCAGGAGGAGGGGAGGCCATGAGGGTGGTAGAGAGCCAGTGACATACAATGATTATCCATGCGAGGGAATGTATACAAAAAAAGAAGGAGCAATTACTTCATCAAAGGTGCAAAGTTAGTGGTCACAGGAAGAAATATTACTATTAACATGTAGAACTATTTTGTTTTATTTTTTTAATGCTTATTTATTCTTGAGAGAGAGAGAGAGAGAGAGAAAGAGAGACAGAGTGGGAGCAGGGGAGGGGCAGAGAGAGAGAGGAAGACACAGAATATGAAGCAGGCTCCAGGCTCCGAGCTGTCAGCAAGAGCTCAACGCAGGGCTCGAACCCACGAACCGTGAGATCATGACCTGAGCTGAAGCTGGACACTTAACTAACTGAGCCACCCAGGTGCCCTGTATTTTTTATTTATTTATTTTTTTGGGGAGAGAAATAGTGTGTGAGCAGGGGAGAGGGGCAGAGGAAGAGAGAGAGAATCTTAAATAGGCTCCACACTCAGTGCATGACCTGAGCCAAAATCAAGAGTCAACACTCAACTGACTGAGCCACCCAGGCATCCCAACACATAGAACTATCTTAAAAATACTCATTTATTTGCTTATTGGTTCATTGTCTATCTTTCCCAGGAGACTGGAGTCTCCATGAAAGCAAGGACAACTCTCTCATGGTCCACCACAATAAATAGTTATCAAATGAGGAAGTAAAAGGTGTGAATTATGTGAATATACATTGAAACCCAAATGATTTCTGGTAAACATATCAGTCACAAAATCAAGGCATGGCAGCTGGAAAATGGGGAAGGGCATTGTACAGGAATAAAACTTTCCTAATCCTACAGTTCTTCCCATTCAGATATGGCCCTTTCTTGACCAGGAGGAACATGAAAAAAAAAAAGGTTAATTTGTGGTATCTCTCCTTCCCTTCCTGCCTCCCTGAGCATCTTCAATAATTTAGTTCCTTCTTTTCTCTTATTAGTGCAAGTTATATATAACAAAGTCATTCTCCAAACAATTCACTACATTCGGGGGCATAGCATGTACCGAATGCCTAATTCTCCCTGCGTGGAAACCATCTGCATACGTGTCGTTTCCAGAGGCACTTGGCACAAGCCACACATTGGTTGTGATCAATTCATGGGTTGTCTGGGTATATGCGTATGGTCCCACAGGGAGGAATTAGAGGCTGTCTACATAATATTTTTTGGCTATACCTCTGGCCTAGTATAGTGCCCAGCACAGAACAGATGTTAAACAAACATTTGAGAAATGCAAAGTGGAATTTATTAAGTACATGTTCTCTGTCAGGCACTTCACTGGGCATTGGCACATTGGAGTCTGGGCAGTTGAAGTCCTTAAAATGGGTAGTGCATTTGTAGGAGAGGGCAAAAGAAACACATGTGCAAGTGAACAACCCGAGTGTCACTCAAAAATGTACTCATCATCAGGGAAATACAAATCAAAACCACACTGAGATACCACCTCACACCAGTCAGAGTGGCTAAAATTAACGACTCAGGCAAAGACAGAAGCTTGCGCGGATGTGGAGAAACGGGAACTCTCTTGCGCTGCTGGTGGGAATGCAAACTGGTGCAGCCTCTCTGGAAAACAGTGTGGAGGTTCCTCAAAACATTACAAATAGAACTACCCTCTGACCCAGCAATAGCACTGTTAGGAATGTACCCAAGGGATACAGGTGTGCTGATGCATAGGGGCCCTTGTACCCCAATGTTTATAGCAGCACTTTCAACAATAGCCAAATTGTGGAAAAAAGCCTAAATGTCCATCAACTGATGGATAAAGAAGATGTGGTTTATATATGCAATGGAATACTACTTGGCAATGAGAAAGAATGAAATCCTGCCATTAGTAGCAATGTGGATGGAACTGGAGGATATTATGCTGAGTGAAGTAAGTCAGTCAGAGAAAGACAGAGACCATATGTTTTCACTTATATGTGGAACTTGAGAAACTTAACAGAAGACCATGGGGGAATGGAAGGGGAAAAAATAGTTTCAAACAGAGAAGGAGGGAGGTGAAACATAAGAGACTCTTAAATACAGAGAATAAACTGATGGTTGATGGGGAAGGGTGGAGAAGAGGGGAAATGGGTGATGGGCATTGAGGAGGACACTTGTTGAGATGAGCACTGGGGGTTATAGGTAACTGATGAATCATGGGATCTACCCCCTGAAACCAAGAGCACACTGTATACACTGTGTGTTAGCTAACATGATGATAAATTATACATATATATATATATATATATACACACACCTTGGGGCGCCTGGGTGGCTCAGTCGGTTGAGTGTCCAACTTCAGCTCAGGTCATGATCTCACAGCTTGTGAGTTCGAGCCCCCTGTTGGGCTCTGTGCTGACAGCTCGGAGCCTGGAACCTGCTTCGGATTCTGTGTCTCCTTCTCTCTCTGCCCCTCCCCTGCTCATGCTCTGTCTCTATGTCTCTCTCTCTCAAAAATAAATAAACATGCAAAAAAAAATTTTTTTAATGTACCAGGAGGGCAGTCCCAAAGGACAGACCACAACTATTGTGAGAAACTTGTCTCATTGTTCTCTGCTCTGTTCTCAGAGCTGGGCAAAGTGTGTGTGTGTGTGTGTGTGTGTGTGTGTGTGTGTGTTCATAGGTATTCAATAAATTCTAATTATGTGAAAAATAATCAAAATTTACACCTATCAGGAAAATTCCTACCTGGAATTGAGCAATGTCTATCTTGACTACTTCAAATAGAGAACACTTTTTTTTACATAATAGTCTTTATTTATTAGAATAGTTTCATATTTACAGAGACATGGGGAAGACAGTACCAGAGTTCCCATATGCCTTCATCCAGTTTTCTTTATTATGATCATCTGACATTACTATAGTACATTTGTCCTGATCAATGAACCAATGTTGATACATCATTACCTAAAGTCTATGCTTTACTCATATCCCCCCAGTTTTCACCTAATATCCTTTTTTTTTCTGTTCCAAGATCCCAGAAACCCGAATTTATTTATCTCGCCTCCTGAGGCTGTGAGAGCGTCTCCAACTTCCCGTGTTTTCAATGCCCTTGGCAGTTTTGAGGAGTATTGGGCAGGCATATTGTAAGACGCCTTGTCTTGGAATTTGTGTGATGTTTTCCTCTTGGTTTTACTGGGGTTATGGGTTTTTGGAAGATCACAGAAGTTCAGTTCTGTTCCTATCGCATCCTATGAAGGGTCTGATATGTCAGCATGACTTATCCCTACCTGTGTTGACCTTGACCACCTGCTGAGGCCATGTTTGTCAGGGTTCTCTGCTGAAAAGCCACTCTTTCTCCCCCTTTCTGTACTGTGCTATTTGGAAGGAAGTCCTTTGTGCAGCTGCCAGTTAAGGAGTAGGGAGTTGTGCTCCTGGTCATGGGGGCAGAGAATTTGCACAGGGGACTTGTCTCTTCTCCTTTATTTATTTAATCATTAGTTTATATCAATGTGGACTAAAGGGTATTTATTTTATAACTTGTGTTATAATCTGATATTCCCTCATGTGTTTTGTTGCTCATATCATTCTGGCTTTGGCCATTGGCAGCCTTTCTGTTGGTTCTTTTTTTTTTTTTAATTTTTTTTAACGTTTATTTATTTTTGAGACAGAGAGAGACAGAGCATGAACGGGGGAGGGTCAGAGAGAGAGGGAGACACAGAATCTGAAACAGGCTCCAGGCTCTGAGCTGTCAGCACAGCACAGAGCCCGATGCGGGGCTTGAACTCATAGACCGTGAGATCATGACCTGAGCCGAAGTCGGACGCTTAACCGACCAAGCCACCCAGGCGCCCCCTTTCTGTTGGTTCTTATGACCTTCAACATAGTCCGTCAACTTATTGTTTTTTTGTGTGTGTTTGCTTGAGCACTTGCTTTCTTTCTGGCTCCCCTAGATGCTCCAGGCACATTCCTGGAATAAACCATTTTCCCAGGGAGAACAGTACTGGAAACTTAAGATCTGGAGGCTAGGCTTGCCCGTCTCTATCAGGGTGAATTGCTTCCAGGTCTTCTCAGCTGACAGACCAAGAAAGAAATAGATGTCTGTATGCTAAGTGGTGTGTCTGCACACAATCTGCAAATATTTCTAAATGCCCACCTCTGCCTCTCTGTGAAGCCAGACATGAGTTCACGCTGTGTCTCCAACCCTGATCCGTAACCACATGGGTCACGGAAACCCGCTTCTCGGTAGTCTCCACCCTGGCAGCGAGAACCTGGATCCTTCCATCTGACACCCATTTATTTACATTGTTAAATTTCAGTGTAGATGTATAGTGGTATCGGGAGTACGATCCCAACCCCCCGTGGGAGGCAACTTAATCCACTAGAGAACAGAGATCATGTCCAAATCCTCTGCCTTTAGTCCTACAGACTCTGGTTACTGAGCTCAGCACCTTGGCCCATCCCCTCCAGTGAGGTCATTCCACACCATTGTAACACAGGCAGTTTCTCTTGGGACAGTTTATTCCTTCCCAGGATCTTTCAACCACTTACATGATTTTTAAACAGTTACCTATTAAGGTCTTGTTCTGTTGAGTTTTTATGGGCTTTGACAAATTTGTAATGTCATGTATCCAACATTACAGTTATATTCCCCTAAAATACCCTGACGTCATTTCTTCCTGCCCCCTCCTCTTTAACCCCTGGCAACCGCTGGTGGATAGACTGTTGATATGTGCATTTTGCCTTTTTTCAAAATGTCATGTAATTGGAATCATACAGTATGCAACCTTTCCCGACTGGCTCCTTTCACTTAGCTTTTGCATTTAAGCTTCCTCTGTGACTTTCCATGGCTTGACACCTCATTTCTTTTTATTACTGAATAATATTCCACTGGATGCCACAGTTTGTTTATCCATTCCCCTGCTGAGGGACATCTGGGTTGCGTCCAGTTTTCGATGACTATGCATGAGGCTGCTGCAAACATTTATGCACAGGTTTCCTCTTGAACACAGTTTCCCAACAATCAGGTAAATACCTAGGAGTGTGATTGCTGAGTCGTGTAGTAAGACTTCCTCTGGCTGCCCCAGGGTCCTCCAGGTGACTGTACATTTTGCATTCCCACCAGGGATGAGTGGCTCTACACCTTTACCACGTGGTTGGTGTCAGTTACATCTTTGGAGTCTGGCCATCTTAACAGGCGTGTGGAAATGCCCTGGTGAAGAATGACACTGAGCATGATCTTTTTATATGCTTATTTGCCATCTGGGTGTCTTTACTTGTGAAGTATCTGTTACAATCTTTTGCCCATTTTTGATTGGGCTATTGTCTTATTGTTCTAAGATTTTTATACATTCTGGGTACATATTTTAGAGATATCGTTATCAGATACATGGTTTGCAAGTATGTCTCCCAAGATGCGCCTTGTCTGTTCATTTTCTACATAGCTGGTTTCACAGAGCGCGTGATTTTATTTTATTTTATTTTATTTTTTCAACGTTTTATTTATTTTTGGGACAGAGAGAGACAGAGCATGAACGGGGGAGGGGCAGAGAGAGAAGGAGACACAGAATCGGAAACAGGCTCCAGGCTCCGAGCCATCAGCCCAGAGCCTGACGCGGGGCTCGAACTCACGGACCGCGAGATCGTGACCTGGCTGAAGTCGGACGCTTAACCGACTGCGCCACCCAGGCGCCCCAAGCGCGTGATTTTAAAGAAAGTTGTTGCCATGTCAAAAACTCATTGCCAAACCCAATAGCACCTGGATTTTCTCCTACGTTTTCTTCCACTTTTGTAAGTTTTATAGCAATTTGTTTCATTTTTATTTTTAATCCACTTTAATTTTAGACCGATGATCCATCTTGAATTAACTTTTTTGCAAAAACTGTAAGGTCTGTGTCTGCACTGATTGATTGATTGATTGATTTCTCACATGTGGGCACCCAACTGTTCCAAAACCATTTGTTGGAAAAAGATCATCCTTTCTCCATTAAATTGCCTTGATTTTTGCCAAAGGTCAGTTGACCATATTTCTGTGGATCTATTTCTTGGCTCTTTATTCTATCCCATTGGTCCATACATCTACTCTTTTATTCTGTCTTGATTACTGTCATCTATTCTGTCTCGATTACTGTAGCTTTATGGTAAGTCTTGAAGTTGCCTAGTGTCAGGCCACCTACTTTGTTTTTCTTCAGTTTCATGTTGGCTATTCTAAGTCATTTGCTTTCCATATAAGCTTTAAAATCAGTTTGTCAATTTTTACAAAATAAAGAAGTGTAAATTAGTGAGTTACTAAGAAAAGGAAGGAAGGAAGGACAAATGTCCTGTGTAGAAGAATTTTTTAAATATATTTTTTAATGTTTAAATATATATGTAGATACTCCACCCTCAAGCAGGTAAAATGTAACTCCCCACCACTTAGATGTGAACTGTGCAGAATGACTCTCTTCCCAAGACCATGAAAACCTGGGGGAAAAGCAATCTACGGAAACCTGACAAACACCACCTCAGCCAGGTGATCAAGGTTAACACAGACTGCGATCAGTCAGGTTGATAGCATGTACGCTTGATGTGATGGGAAAAGAATGGCAATTTACCTCTGTTGGTCTTCCTTCCAAAAACCACGACCCCAGTGTAACCCTGTGAAAACAAAACCAGCAGACAGACCCAAGTTGGAGGACATCCTGTGAAGTAACTGACCAGTACCTCTCAATGCGGTCAAGTCAATCAGAATCCAGAAGAGCCTGAGAAACAATCTGTCCAATGGAGTTTGAAAAACACGTGATGGCTAAATGTAAGGTGTTACCCTGGATGGGATCCTGAGGCAGAAGAAAGGACATTTGTTAAAAAAAGAAGAAAACCCAGATGAAATATGGGCTTTAGTTAATAATAATACATCAATATCAGTCCATTGGTTGTGACAAAGGTAACCTACACAGGTAAGATGTTAACAATGCATGGGATATATGGGAATATCCAAGTATCTTTGTCACTTTTCTGTAAATATAATTCTATCACAAAATGAGTTTACTTAAAAAGAAATGTGTGAGCAGCTGAGACTCAATCCCACTGCAAACTCCAGGATGCAGCAGTGAGCACACCTCAGGATGACCTCACACCTGAGGGGCGGGGATTTCTCTCCAGTCACATGTGTCCGTGGCTGGGGCTGCCCAGCACCTGCAACCTGCCCCTCATGTGGGCTGGGAGAGAAGACTTGTCCCTGAGTGGCAGGCTCACGGATGGGGCTCAGCCTCTCAACACCTGTTCACCTGGAGGAGTCCAGGCTCCTCTGTGATCGCTCCCCTCCTTTCCCACTTATGGAACAGCCCTGCTGTTTCTGAAATCTCCACCAGGAAGAATTTTCTGAAGATATGCGTCTTTGTTTCTTTTTAAGCAGCGCACGCAGAGAAAAGGTGACCCAAACTGCATCTAGGTTTGTGTCTTAATGGAAACTTTATTGTCATGATAATGCTCAGCTTTCTCCCAGGAATTTGGAAGAACTCTTGTGCCCTATAGCAGACAACTGGCCCTCCCACCCAGCTCGGGGCTTGGGGAGGGGGAGACTTTCAGCATCGGGACACTGCCCCGGGAGATGGCTCCCTGTCCTGGGGCCACTTGGCATGTTTATGGCTCAAGCAGGACTCCCCACACTAATTATCACTTGGCTTCCCAACAGGCACATACAGCGTGGAGAGCAGGTGCGGTGTCAGTCACACTGATGTCTTACATGGGCACAACCAGCTGGCTTGTTTTGGAGCAAATTGCAGCATGACCGTGGTTAAAAGGGCATCCTTCCACTCTTTAGGGAACATGGTTGCGGCGGGGAGAACAGCCTCGTTCCCTGGAAAATGTCAAGTGACGATTGTGAAAGAAAAATGGAAGCAAACTTTAATCCTCAGAAAAATGAGAAATTTCGGGATGGAAGTGCCATATTCCTCGGACTAAGTGAGTCTTTCTTTCCCTCTGAAATCTTCCTTGACCTGCGAAATGATCCACAAGCCTGGTCCTCTGTCCCCCAAAGCCACTCCCCCAGATCCTCTCTTTCTGACCCACTTTTAATCTTTCTAACTTCATCTGTCTTCAACTTGCTCATGGTGCACGCTGCAAGGTCCCCAAACCTCTGCTCACCTAACTCTTCCAACCAAAGTTGGTAAACAAAGCTACCAACTTTGTCTCAAAGTCATGTTTTCTGGCTCAAACTCTTCCAGTTGGTGCCTGTGTCCCTGTGACATATCCCCATTAATGTGGGGGGTTTTTTTCAGCACTTTCTTACTTTCTAGCACCTCAAGATGTTCCAGGCCCATCTTGAATATTCCGTGTCCTGGTCCTGGAAACAACCATTTCTCTTGAGGAATCCCAGTTCTTTTTGCTAGAGAATGGTAGTAGGAACCAGTAGCAGGTGCCAGAGGTGTCCCTTGTTACTGAGGTGTCACTGCATCTAGGTTCAGTCAGCTGACAGCACAAGGAGATTTTTGTGTGTATACGAATCGATGTGTATTCACACATCTGTATTTCTCTAGGTGCACATCTTCATCTATATGAACTCAGTGTGAACTCACACTGGTATCTCTGCTGTAATCCATCGCCACAAGGATCATTCTAGCCTCCTCCCCTTGCTTACCTATAACCTCCCAGCGCAACAGTGAGCAACCTGGCTTCACCATCTGCCATCCGTGTGGGTACTTCTGCAATTCCAGGGAACACACGCAGCGGTTTCAGAATGGCCAGCCCCAAGCCCATCTTAAGACCATGTATCTGCAGGCTTGGGGTAATTTCTAGACCCCCTTCCATTCTTGGCCCACTCTGCCTTTGCAGGCTGGTTGGAGCAGGGCTTTGGAGGGGAGCCAGGTTCCCTTGGGTGCAGTTGGCTCTTTGGCTGTCACTTGGTCATGCTACAGCTTCACAGACGCATCCTTCAATGATGCACTTTCTTCCCTTGGACATTAGTCCTTCAGAATACCACTGGCATCAGCCCCATACTGAGTTACCCGCAAGTGGCTCCTGACATCCTCACTGCATCTTGATTCTTCTGCTGAGCTCCCAGGTTGTCCCTCATCACATCCAACTTCACAGACCATCTCCCTGAACTACACAATCCGGGGCACATCTGGACTTCTATCTGCTAGCTCCCACGTGCCTTTCTCCTTCCTCCCTCGGTGACTGCACACCTTAGTGCCCCTCCCCCTGCCCTCCCCATCCCCCAACAGCACCTGCTTTTCCTCCAGGCTCAGCTGCAGCCTTGCCTAACCTCCCCAGTGATTCTTGTCCTCCAAGCTTCTACTGAGCCCATTCAGCACCAAAAGTCTTGGTACTCAACAATCCTCTAATTCAGGGATGAAATTCTGATCCAGTGCAAGGAACTATGTAGAAAATTCTGAGATTGTCTTTGAGCTTACTGGAATCAGCAGGTCTCCTAGTGGGTGAACAGTAGCCTCAGTGGCAGGAATTGTTGGAATCTCTGTTTAGATTGTGCATGTGCCATTTAATCTTGACTCTCATGTGAAATAAGTCGGTCAAAGAAAGACAAATATCGTATATTCTCACTCATATGCAGAATTTAAGAAACTTAACAGAAGACCATGGGGGGAGGGAAGAGGAAAAATAGTTACAAACAGAGAGGGAGGCAAGCCATAAGAGACTCTTAAATACAGACAATAAACTGAGGGTTGATGGGAGGCTGAGGGAAAATGGATGATGGGCATTGAGGAGGGTGCTTGCTGGGATGAGCATACACTTTGTATGTAAGTGATGAATCATGGGAATCTACCCCCAAAGCCAAGACCACACTGTATGCTCTGTATGTTAGCTAACTTGACAATAAATTATATATAAACATTTTTAATTAAATTAAATTGAACTTAAAAAAAATTACGAGCTCCTCAGGTTGGTCATTCTGTCCTACATTGTTTTCTTCCTTTGTGTCTATCTGACTCATCAATCTAAACATAGACTCACTAATCTGACTTGAAGTTGCATTACAAGGTTCAAATTCATACATATTTTGGGAGCTCATGACCCAACTATACACACTTGATCAGCTGAAAATATGCCTGTGTTGGCTGGAAGCTAATGGATAGGGAAGCATGTGACCTGATATACAGGACATCAAGCCATTTTCCATTCTGGTCCTTGAGCACTCTGCTATATAAACCTTCTTCTTGTGTCATATCATATTTTATTATCAACCTTCAAACCAATTTTCTTTAAAATCACAAAATAAATCAAGAGGGAAGGAGCATGTGCACTTGATTCTTTTGGGACATGATTTGAGTTCTTCTGGTAATATATGAATTAAAGTTGTCCTTTGTACATTGGACTAAATCCAGCAGCATCAGTGCTTGATGACATTTGATTTTTTTATATATATAGTAGAATAAAATACAACTGATTCCATGCTTTATTTAATGGAAGATTTTGGTGCAGAAAAAAATAATAACCCAACACATTCGGAAAGCCTTTACTAAACTTCCATTGTGGTTTGTGAAAATGTGATTCATGATGATCTACCAAATATTAAAAGCAATATATGATTCAATCCATACTTATAGGACAACTTTGAATAATCTACTGTCCGTCACACAATTTCCTTTCTAGAGAACTTTTAGCATGCTGCGTAGATCACCAACCTTCCACTGTGCCTGGTTCCAAAGTTGGACGCACCAACACTAGATTCCTTATAGTTTGCAATAGTTTGTAGTAGTTTGGGCTATGTTGTAATCCCATCATGACCTCATGGGTTCAAGCGTGGAAGCTGGAGGCATCTTTTGAGAGTCAGCATCTGGGGTTGACTTGACCTTGAACACTCTTGGTGGTGAAGGGGTAAGTTCTTATCAAGGGCAGGTTCCAAGAACTGTTCAGGGGAATGGTATCAGAGAAGGGAGAAGTTAACCCCCATTCCTCTCCTCTCTTCAGAGCTCTCACTTCCAATAATGAACCGTGTGGCTACTAAATTCAGTTTCCTTTCAGATTCCCCTGCAGCAGGTCTATTCATCATGTTCCCAGCTAAGTGGAAGACAGAGGCATAAATGGAGGGTTCTGTCCATTGTGGAATTTACTGACAACATTCACTTGAAATTTCCCTCATATTAGAAAGGCTGTAAGACATTGGAAGCCAGGGACTCTCTATGGCGAGGGTTCTCCGGCAAGGAGACTTTCTTATGCACTTGGATGACTTGGCAGAAGCCGCTGGGAGTTGCACACCAGCCTGTTGGCCAGTCCCGGAGGAGCAGGTCTTTGCTAGCCTGCTGGCTGAGAGGGAGCCAGGAAGGAGCTGTCTCCTTCATCCCGCACACTTGGGGCTCAGACGACCTGGCAAATGTGAGGCACTAGGTACTTTCTTGTAGAATGGCTGTGGAGAAAACCAAAGGAGACAGAGAAGGACAATCCCATCCTCTTCCACGGGGACTGTGGGAGTGGGTGAGGAGGAGGGGTGGAAGTGGGGATACTGGACACCCCTTCCCTTCTCTGCTCAAGGAACTCAGCAGGTGGTCTTAGCCTCGGGGCTTGAAGAGATTCCCTGTGTGGGTACACTTCAGACCAGCTAAGTCAGAACACTTAGGAAAGCAACAGAAATAAAGAAGGCCCGTTTCAAGGCCAAGGGGCCGGGGGACAATGAAGAGGCAGGGAGGGCTTCATGCAAGAGCTGGAACATTGAGGACTCAGGCAGAGGGAGCTTCCACCTTCTTGGGGCCCGTAACTGGGGCTCCACAGGAGAATCTCTGTCCCCCAGGTCTGCAGGACTGGAAGAAGATGCATGGTCTGGTTGGCGTTTTTCCCTAGGCCCTTCCCTCACTAATTCATCCTCCTGTGCAAAGTCTGCATCATTTACTGAGCACCTGTTGCATGCAGACACGAAGACTGACAGGGCAGATTCCAGCGAACGGTGCAGCCCTGCATTCTTGCTGCTGACAAGCTTGTAGGGGAACAGAATCAAATGAGTAATGGCACATTTGATGAGCGCTTCCAGAGAAGGAGCTCTTATAGGGGCTCAGGCTCCAGGTAGACTTAGCCAGACCCCAAAGGGAGAGAGAGCACAGGACCAGTAAGAGGGTCCCCACGGGGCAGCCTTGAGTGAGAGCATGCTGTGCCCTGCAGGAAGGAAAGGAGCCATTCCGACCATGGCCCTGCCCGGAGGGTGCCAAGGTCTCCATGGGGAGGGGCCCCGCCTCGGCCAACCTGACGACTGTGGGAGAGGCTAGCCTGGGCCTGTCTGGTGCAGCAGGAAAATGAGCAAGAGGAAGGTGCAGAAGGCCGCCGGAACGAAGGCAGAGGGAGAAGGGCTGGGGGTGGGCTGAGCCCCTCCTCGCAAAGCCAGCCCTTCCCTCAAGCCTCTCCGTGCAGCCGGTGGTCAGCCTCCTGAGGCCTACTCAGCTTTGAGTCCCTCCTCTGTCTGCGGGTCCTGCCCCCCTGTCCTGACTGTGTCTCCGCTGCTCTCTTTCCTCGAAAAGCAGGAGGGACTCACCAGGCTCAGGAGGCTAAATACAACATTGGAGGCAGATGAGTAACTTGCTTCCTTCCAGGAGCCTGAAAATGCCTCCTGTTTCTGTTCCCTTTAGGACAGCAGTGCTGCTCTAGGAACCCTCTCTTTCCATTTCCTGCTAAGTGTAGCACAATGATTGCAGGCACGGCCCCTGGGGCCGATGGCCCCGGCCCTAATTCAGCTTTGCCGCTCACCAGCCATGACTCAGTCTTCGGTTTCCCCACGCGTGCAGTTTGGGGGTCACGGTGATTCCTACTTCACAAAGGTTTTAGGAGAGTCAGGAGATTGAACCTAAATACAACTTAAAATAGTTTCTGACATGCAATGTGTGTTTGCCATTACCATTTTCCTGAGCACAAGGAACCCAGCTCCGGGGTCTACACATCACCCACTCCAAAATGGCGCCATGAGGAAACCTCGCAGTGGCTCTCATCCCTACCCGATGCACTGAGACAAAGCCGAGCTGAGGCAGTGAGACTCCCGGCAGCCCCATCAGACCCTCCCACAGAGGGGAGGAGGCCCGGGGCATCTAGAGCGAGGTAGAGGCTGGGTCATCCGACTCCCGTCCTGATGGAAGGCACCGGAAGTGCATCAGGTGAAGGTGCTAAGTGTCGCTCATAAAGCAAATCATAATTAGAAAATTTTCTTTTCTCCTACACAAACCCCCTTTTCTTCTTCTTTGGACTCCTAAATCTTGCCAGATAAGATATGCAAGGACGTGGGGCAGAGCACTGGGGGTGGTCTTCTCCATATGCCTGCACATATTTGGGGCCACCTGCTTGAACAAGATGTTGCTTTGGGTTTGTCTTTAATCAGATTATACTTCTTGCCCATATTCTCAAAAGGATTGTGAATCATGAGCTTTCTGATGGAACAGAACAATCCTTCAGTATCGATACAAAGCAGGAAAACAGAGAATGAAGGAGTTCTAACAACCAAGTCAGAGAAGTCAAAGGAAGGAGGAAGTAGTAGGTGCTAGGAGGATGTTCTTAGCTGTTGGTGACCGTTCCCTGCTACCTGGTGCTCACTTCTGTACCCTTACATGAGGTCCAATTCATTTACCTCCCATGAGCAACTCCTAGGAATAATAGTTTAGTTTATCCTTGAACCCGGAGTCCTACCATGCAACCCAGGAAACACCTTCCACAGCTGGCCAGCAGAGATTCCCAGTCGTGCCCCGACGCTGCCTTCGGAGGCTCTGACTCAACGGGTGTGCAGCAGAATTGTTTGCGTTGGCCACGTGGCTCTAACACTTGACTGTTGCTCTCAGTGCAGAGTGAGGAACGCGGGAGAACGTGCTTTGCCGACATTGCACAGACAAGGACGGACAGGAAGTGATACCTTCAAATGCTACTGGCTAAACCCCCAAAGTTGCTTTCGTAGCAAGGAACAGAGCAGTATCTAGAATGGCTTTGGGGCCACTGCCCACTGCCCAGATGCTACTAGTGACTTCCTCCGGCCCAGGCACAGTGTCCGGCCCCTGATAGAGGATGGGCGGAAAGGAGGTGGTGACTGCCTTCCCTGACACTTGCAATTTACCTCTGCTTTCCCTGCTGAAGTTTCACCCACCCATGACCCCACCCGTGCACTGTCCACACTGGTCACGCCCTGGCACAGCCTCCGTCATTCGGTAGATTTTCTCATCCTTGGTGGCCCTGGATGGCACCCTCATTCTGCCGCCCCCCAGCTGCGTGGCCACAGCAAAACCCTGTAACATCCTCAAGGGTCAGACTGCCCGTCTGTGAAGCAGAGAGAGTGAACCTCACACCTCACAGGCGGTGGTGGATGCCGACGGCCCCAAGCAGCCTGCAGGGCCGAGAATGAGTGCGTGGGGTGAGGGGTCAGAAGCACCAGTCATCAGCACTTCCCAGTTACTTTCTGCCGAGTCCCCCAGACCCCAGGCACAGGGCTGTAGGGTTGGCATCTGAAGATACAAGAGGAACAAGCCAGACTCCTGCCTCTGGATTGTTATGGCCTCTGAGGAAGAGACTGCCCACTGGTGACCGTGATGTGGGGCCAAAAGGAAAGGGTGTGGATGCCATCCTGGGACCAGGAGCGGATGATGCCGAGTGACAGCCCTGAGCCTGGGGCGAGAGTAAAACAGGCCGGGATGGGGGTGGGGAGTCATGGGCTGTAGGTCACTTGTGCAAAAGCACAGTTGGTGAGGCCGAGAAACCTTTAGGGTCTGAACTACCCTCGCATGGCTGGGCATGGGGTAGAGGCGGGGGTGGTCAAGGGCCAGGAGAGCGGCATTTGGAGAAATAATCAGACTCTACCCCCATATCAGGTGTTTACACTGGATTATCTTCCCTCAATTCCCCAAGAGGCACCCTTACCCCGCCATGACTGGAGATGGGCCTTCAAAGAGGTAACCAAGGTTCAACCAGGTCACGTCGGTGGGGCCCCAGTCTGAGGACTGGAGTCCGCTAAAGAAGAGGAGAAGTAGAGGTGTGTGCACAGGGGGACAACCACGTGGGGACCAGTGAGAAGACATCATCTGCAAGCCAGGACAAGAGACGTCAGCAGAACCAGCCCCACCGACACCTTGGCCTTGGGTTCCCAGCCTCCAGAAGTGTGGGAAACGTGTTGTTTAAGCCCCGCCATCTGCAACACTTTGGGATGGCCGCCCGCACTGAGAAACTCAGAAAGGGACCCTTGAAGGACTTCGTGCACAGAAGCACAGCATGAGATACACTCTAGAATTCTCCATCTGGCGACCTTAAGGAGAGAGGGTTTTATGGGGGAAACCAAGGCAGGGGGGAGTAGGAGGCACGTGTGGTGATCCAGGTGAGAAATGGCTAGAATCGGGGCACCTGGGGGGCTCAGTCAGTTAAATGTCTGACTTCGGCTCAGGTCACGATCTCACGGTTCGTGGGTTTGAGCCCCACGTTGGGCTCTGTGCTGACAGCTCGGAGCCTGGAGCCTGCTTCGGATTCTGTGTGTCTCTCTCTCTCTCTGCCCGCCCCCCTCACATTCTCTCTCTCTCTGTCTCTCACAAAACAAATAAATGTTAAAAAAAAATTTTAAGAAATGGCTAGAAACGTGGGGAAGTGAGGCAACGGGCACAGGGAGGTCGAACTCCATCTGGGACAAGGGCGGACAGGCTGCTGAGTGGGCCACCTTGGGAGGTGACAGAACCTCTCTCTGCCTCACTTTGCTCATCTGTGAAATGGGGTGGACGTAGGAGTGCAGCTGTAGACAGTGGCTCTGGCTTCACACGTCCACGTGCCGGTCACACTCAGAGGGAGCGCCCACCTCAGGGCTCCACGTCTGCCAGGCGCTCTGCACTAGGAAGCAGACTCAGCAAGTCAGCTGACCTTGACCATCTGGGGGGCCCTGCACACGAGGCAGAGGTCAGGAGGCCCCCTGGTCTCCAGAGAGCATCGGACTGCAGGACCTTAAGGATTGATGCGGGGGGCGGGGTATGGAAGGAGCCAGATACGGTCCCACACTCTCCTCTCCACACAGCTTATTAACGGACTTCAATCAAGGAGCGATGAGCAAACAGGAAAAAGGGTGTCGTCTTTCCCCTCGCTGTGAATTATTTTTTGGCACAAGGATTATGATACATTGCACTCAGTATTACTGTAAACTGTACGAAATTCACGTTTAGGTTGTGTGTTGTGGTGACAACTCATCCAGGGGCACAGGAGATGCCGTTGGTGCCCAGCTGGACCCATCAGTGCACTGGGTGCAGACGCCTAGCTCTTGGAGCCGTCGGCGGCCAATGGCCCCAGAGGCCCCCTTTCTGGACAAAGCAGCAGCTCTCAGGACGGCCTCTGTGCCTCCCAACAGTGGCCCTTGACAAACACCCACACCTCACGGTGGGGCCAGTGCTGTGGCACGTGTCCTGCTCCCGGGCTCCGGTGGGGATCAGGCTGACCGTCTCAGCTGGGACCACCCCCGTGCTCAGTGCTCTCTCCCGCACCCCTGCTTCCCCACACCTTTCTCTTGGGTCTGCAGAACAGGGTCAGAGACAAACAGGCCTGGGAAGCTGGACATCTCAGAGCCGATCGCCAAACTGTCCGCACACATCCTGGCTCACAACAACCCCGAGGGGTGAGCAAGCGGGTGTCCAGCCTGCAAAGACGGAGAGGCCACGTGAGCGCAGGCCGGTCACCTGTGGAGCCAGGGACCAAACTCCCTAATTGAACTCCGGACTCCAAGCTCAGGGCCCCTCCCACCTGCCGCCTCTCCCACCTGCCGCCCCTCCCACCTGCAGGGTGGCTGGGAGTGTCACCATCGCCGAGCAACCACAATACACAAAAGCCTACGACCATCAGGGGTATTGGCATAATATTTTGAACACATATAACAGGAACAGAGGCAAGAATGCAAACCATGACAATGATGTCTTCAAGAAACCTTCCAGGGTGCAGAGGACTGAAGGGGGCCGTGTTCTCTGCGTTTCCCTCCCCCGAGGTACCCGCCTCCTCGCCTGAGAGCTCACCTCCACGTGCTCTCGCACAGGAGCGCCCAAGATTATATAAACCATCAGCTTTGCGATGACAGAAACGTCTATGGCACTTGCTTCTCTCCTGAGCTCCCTGAAAAAAAAAAAAAAAAAAACAACGAAAAAACCTTAAAGCAAAGAGATCCAAATTTGGGTAATTATCCAAGAAGCCAACTTTTGAAAAGAGGCCAAGGAAGAGACCGTCAGGACTCCTGTGTCCCCTTGCAGACTCCCCGGCACGTAGGGCTGATTTGTTGTTGTGTCTGTCAGGTCTGGTCCTAACTTGGTTCGTTAAAAACAGGACTCAAGGCACCTGGGTGGCTCAGTCGGTTAAGCGTCCGGCTTCAGCTCAGGTCATGATCTCACAGGTGGTGAGTTCGAGCCCCGCGTCGGGCTCTGTGCTGACAGCTCAGAGCCTGGAGCCTTGCTCTGATTCTGTGCCTCCCTTTCTCTCTCCCCCTCCCCTGCTCACTCTCTGTCTCTCTCTCTCTCTCAAAAATAAATAAACGTTAAAAAAATTAAAAAGAAAAAAAACCCAGGACTCTAACGGGCCCACAGACAGACTCCTGGGCTTGGCAGTTAGCTTCTGAGTGAGCCAAACGGGCCCCGGGGTCACGGCTCCTCCCCTCCCCTCCTACCTCCAACAGCGTCCACATTGCCATCATCCTGGGCCACTACGTTTTCACTAAGGGCCCTGTGCTGCATTCTCGTCACCCTGGATTGTGGATTCGATGACACCTGTTGTGCAGGTGATCTGTTGCTGGGTCACATACCCGCAAGGCGAATGAGCCTAAATTCACACGTGGTCTCCAAACCCACCCAGATGCGTAATTTTGCACTTGCTGGAAGCCACCCACGATGAAGGGAGAATGTGGCCCCGGCCCGGCCCCAGTGAGCGGAAGCATCTCACGACGTGGCCAGGCTGGAGAAAGTCGACGACCCCAGCGGGCACGCCAGGAATCGGTCCCTTTCCGGCTCTTCTGCAAAGACCTTGCCGACAACCAGAAGTGTCCTGCCGGCTGTGAACATCCCCGTCTGAGCTCCGAGCCTGAGAGGCCCCGGCACACTCCTTGTCCCCGGGCATTCGTGATGCTGATCTCTGCAAGGCCTTTGATCCAGCCTGCCCCTCGCAGGCACTTTATCGTGGCAGCAGTCCTCTTCCTGAGCCTATACTCAGGAAGAGAATCCTCCCTGATGCCCCATTGATCACATCCAGGGTGCCTTTCGTGGGGCTTCTCTGCACCCTTGTTCTCTGAGGCCCCATAGACACACGGGACACCCATCATGCCTCCCGTGAGCCCCAGGAGAGCTCCAGGGACACAGAAGGCCCACCCTTGCACAGGTGACCCACTCAGTGGCCCCCACTCGCTCCTCTCTGACACGGGGGTACAGCCACCTGCTCAGAAGAAGAGGGACAGACGAACGAGGGAAGCACAGGAAAGATGTCATCTGGCGTTATCCTCTGCTTATGGACAAATCCAATTGTCCCCCAAACCTGCCAAGGATTTCCAGAAATGCCCAAACAAATGCAGGCTCTAGACCCCACCCCAGAGCCACTGAATCAGAATCACCAGAGAGGGGCCGGCAATAAGGGGCCTCGCGATAAAGCAAGTTCGGGGTAGGCGGGCCTGGCCCTTCAGAGCTCGAAACCACTGGGAGCCTGTGTTCTGTGCCCAGAAAGTGCCTGCGAGCAGGGCGGTCTAAGCCTTCCCCACTCATGCCCCCCCCCACTCACCTCGATGGACAGAGGAGGGGAAGTGGTGAAGGAAAATGAGGGCTGCTTCAGGAATAGAAACGAGTTGCTCAAAACCTTCTCTTTCTTTCCCAATTAAGCTACCGTACGTGGAGGCTGCTGGATCACCAGGCGTGAGAAGGAGAGGCTGCCCCGTAAATTGCTGCCTTCACCTTGGTGACTGTACATTCCCTCCAGCTCTAGCGGGCTTAACTGCAAAAATCATTAAATTCAAAATCACTGTGTATACATATACTGTACCTACCGATAGCCGCAGGCAGAGCTAATCAAATGCAGTGCACATTTCATGCAATTTCACACAATTATGAATCTCACAAGGATGCAAATAAAGAGAAAGCCAGGAGCCTAGGGGGTGAGTTCTGGGGGAGGGCATCAGAGGGCCAAGAGGTCTCTGGTTCTTCCTAAGCTCCTTCAAACCACAGGGAACATGCCAAAGGCCCTCAGCCATCACCTCCACCAAGCAAACGTCTGCAACGGGAGAAATCACTGAAGTGCATTTAGGAGTCAAGAGGCTTCTTGGAGATGAGAGCGGGACCCTGCCCTGTTCTCGGAGCCCCTGCAAATTGGCCCTCCGGCTCTCCCCCCACCCCACCGCGGGCATTTACTGAGCACCGAAGGCGTTCCTGAGGGTAGAGCTGTTGAACACTTACCGTGAGACGCTCACAACTATCAAACCCAGAATCGGCAAGCTAGTACTGCAAAGGGCCAGGGAGTCAACACTGTAGGCTTTGCTGGCCGGATGTCTGTGCTGCAGCCACAGGTAACGCACACACAGGAGTGTTTTAATAAAACTCTGTTTACAAAAACAGGTGTTGGGTAGATCTGGTCTCAAGAGCATCAGCGTTAGAAGAGTGTTTTAGGAACCCTTGACCACATTCGCCGGGGGGATGTGGAGTCAAACTGAAAAAAAAAACACATCCCAAAGGCAACGCCAGTGGATCTGGGGGCTAGGTGAGGGAGTCGCTACCCAGGCTGGTGTCTGAGACAAAGGCCACCTTGTGAGGGCTGCACATGGGGTCGACCAGCAGCTCTGAAGGAACCGTTGCAAAGTACAGAAGGGCCACAGGGTGCTGACGCATCGGTTACGGGGAGAGTTCCGTGGAGGTGTGGATGTCGGGTGTTCCCCTGGAAGGTGAGTCTCAGGAGGTGCGGACGTATCCCTGGCACCATCACTCTGTGGCTGTGCAGCGTTGTGGGCCTCCCGTGTGTCTGTTGATTTTTTTTTATCTTTTATTTTCTGGGACATGAAGCGATTATTTCACCACAGGCCCATCCTTGTGAGCCATCAAGGTCTATCTCCTCCTCGTGCCTCTACAGGTCTCAGCAAGCAAAGCTTTCATGGTGACATCAGAACAGGTACACAGAGGCCAGGAGCCCAGCGATCCTGAAGGAGCGATTGAGGCAGAAGGAGCGTATTGTTGTGAGCGTGGGGTGGGACCCCTGAGGGATTGCATGAACCAGGGCTGGGGGGTGGGGAACCAGCCCTTTGGCCAGTGGAGCTCGATACCCAGCCTCATTTGCCCTTGAGGGTCAGAAGCCCAGTCGTGGACCCATCCACGCCACCCCTCACTGGGGTGCTCCTGGGAGATCTGGTCATCGTCTAGACCGTGGACTTAGTCTTGACAAATAGATTTTGTTTCCACGATCAGCTGAACAAAGCACTGTCCCTGTTGCAATCTAATCAATGTACATATGGATTGTTGGTTCAATAAAAGCAACCAAGGAGGCGATATTTAAGGGGCCAGAGAAATGGCCAGAACTGTGCGGCAAATGTGATTTACCGCAGCCCGCGGGTGCGCAGGTCTTGAGGCGCGTGATTAAGGAGGAATTCTACAGTAGTCACCTCGGTGAATGAGAGCTCCATGTTGAGCCTCTTCTCTGGTGAAGCCTAAGGATTTTTCTTCTTTTCTTGACCAGCGTCACACAGCTCTTGGTTTGAGCTGATTTATATGATGAAATTTTAGACATTTCCTGTTGGAGTGATGTCTCCCTGCTAGTAGAAATCCAACAGGGTGCCATTTCATTCAGCAGGTGTGTTCGCCTGGGTGAGTTCAGTGATGCAGCTAGTCTGTGGCCGAAGTGGATGGAGGACTTGGACAGTGTAAGTCCTGATCCAACACAGACACCAGGGTGGATGGGGGATGGGGGTGGGAGGTGGGAGGATGAGGCTACATTTGGCCTCTGTAGCTTTAGCCTCCATGTCCCCCACCCCACAACCATGTGCTGCTTTTGGTGTGAGCCTTCGGCTCTAGGTGGCCTGGGTCCCCCACCCCCTATGGCCCCAGCCCCCATCTTCCCATCCTCCTATCATCCCATCTCCCATCATCCCATCTCCCATCATCCCATCCCCCTCAACGTCTCCATCATACCTTGCTCACACCTGCCCTTTTCAGGTGGATTCTCTTTCGCCATCTTCTCTGCCTGTTTCCCTTCCACACCCAACACAAGCCCCGTTTCTCCCAAGTGGACCCTCCTAACTGCATAAAACTCACCCTCCTTCTTATTGGTGCCCATTTTCAACAGTTAGTGTCACCAATTATGTCTTTAATTCTCTCTCTGATGACTTCAGTGTTGGCTTTTCAAACCAAATACACAGTCCAAGGTGGCAGGGACCGGATTTTATAAGTATTCCACGAGTGTTTATTGAGTAACTAACATGAGCTGTTCATTATCGGGTAGTGTAAATAATATGAAATCTATTGGTATAATTAAAGCTCTATCATCTGTCTTGTGCACCAATAGCGATGATCAGATACCGACGGCTTGCTCTAAACATAACGTGGAGGATGGAGTTGAGAGTGGCCACGAACAGGGTCTTTGTTTGGGGAGGTGCCTGCCACACCGTTGTTATTATCCTAAAATAAACCGGATGTGGACCTTCATCTGGAATTTTGGACAAAGTACTAGATGCAGCATTGGAAGGCCACATTTCTACTTGTGCTCCCAACTGCTTTTATCAGGCTGTGTAATTTCTAAAGCTTTTTTTTAGCGTTTATTTATTTTTGAGAGATTGGGAAAGACAGAGCATGAGCAGGGGAGGGGCAGAGATAGAGGGAGACTCAGAATCCGAGCAGGCCCCAGGCTCTGAGCTATCAGCACAGAGCCCGACGCGGGGCTCGAACCCACGAACCGTGAGATCATGACCTGAGCCCAAGTCGGACGCTCAACCGACTGAGCCACCCAGGCTCCCCCAGGCTGTGCAATTTCTCTTGTACTCTCTCTTTTCTCTCCACTTCAATACCTACACAACTGAAAGCAGCAAAATAAGAGTGTAAATGGACACTTCGCTCACAAAGGTGTACAGACGGGAAATAGGCATGTGATAGACACTCGACATCTGCAGTCATTAGGGAATTGCAGACTACAACCACAACAGCATTTCGCCACACCCTACAAGAACGGCCCAGTTAAACACGACCAAGCAGACAACTGAATGCTGGCAGGAGTGTGGTGTATGGGGATTCCCATTCACTACCAGCGAAATGGAAAACGACACAGCCACTATGGACAACAGTTGGGAGTTTCCTACAAATTTAAACTTACCTAACAACCAGCAATCCTAGACTTAGGAACTTATCGGAGTAAAAATTAAAAAAAAAATCTTTGTCACACAACAACTGTATTCAAATATTGATGGCAGCTTCATTTTAAAATTCACCAAAAAAAAAAAAAAAAAAGGAAACAATGCACATGTCTCTTAATTGGGGAATGGGTAGATAGACAAATTGATGGAAAACGATCAGTTATAAAAAGAAGGAACTCCTCCTACTCTCAACAATTTGGATAAATCAAAAACGCATCATGCTCCTTGGAAGAAACCAGACTCTAAACATCACATACTGTATGATTCGGTTTATAGGACGTTCCCAAAAGTCAAAACTCTAAGGACAGGAAACAGATCACAGGTTGCCAGGAGCTGGGGAGGGGGGAAAGGAACATTCTATAACTTTCCTGTAGCTGTGGTTATGTGACTGAATGCATTTGCCAAAACTTACAGAACTACATACTAGAAAGATACAACCTCACTGAATCTAAATAATAACTTAAAAACTAATTTAAGCCAGCAGCTCTGATTTCAGCCGGGTTTGGGATCTGTCCCTCCCAGGTGTCCCTGAGCTGCTCCAGGCAGGTTCGAGCCACTGCCAAGGAAGGAGGGGTCCCTCAGACACGGCTTGGATTCCACAAGCCGGACCCTCACCAGGCTCCTCCTTGATCCCCAGCTGCCAGTCGTGTCTGGGACCCTCCCAGCAGGTGGCTGGCACAGGACCTCTGAAAACCCGCTTGCACATAGAACATCCAGATGCCAACTCGGCAGCCAGGGCCCGGTGCTTTGCAGGACGCGATCCCAGCGCAGATGAACTCTGGACCACCGCCAGCCACCAATCTGAAGGGAAGGACGTGACTGAGTTCATCCCGCTTCCTGCCCAGGAGGCCACGGCTACCCATAATGACAGATGTCACCCCGATGCTGCACTGTCTCTGGAAGTCAGAGCTCAGATATCTTACTCCACAATAGCACCAGCTCAACACAAAAATGAATCCTAAGCACAAAACCAAAAGCCAAATGAATATGATACCTCAGAATTTGTGATGGTTTATTTTATTTTAGTTTAGTTTATTTTTTCTTTTCTCTCTAGCAAAGGACAGCTTTGTCTTTAAAGTCATCCGCTGGTGTGGCTGAATCTCTGTTTTCCAGGCGGCGCACGGCAATATCCCTACCTGAGGAGGGGAGCGGTATCCATGGTAACAGTGTGCAAAGGCCTTCAGCACCTTGTACACCGGCGGCCAGGTGGCGAGCCGTGGCCGTGGCCGTGGCTTATTCCCGAGAGCCGGCTAATTGGAGAGCTTGTAATGGGGTCTGGGTGGGTGGGTAGGCGGTCCCTGAAGCGGTGTGAGCTGGGACCTCACTCACTCCTGGAGGGAAGAGATTAGAGCGGTGGTGGTCCAGAGACCCCAGGCCTCAGAGCCACACTGCGTGGGTCTGACTGCGGGCTCCCCTATTCGTAGCTGTGGGATGCTGGGCAAGCACTTAAGTCCTCCAAGCTGGTCTCAGTAAAGTGTGGATTGCAGTGTCTACCTCGTAAATGTGTCAAAACGATTCCACATGATGGGAGTCCAGCCCCGTGGAGAGCACTGAGTCAAACATAGTTATGATGATAATATACCAGTGTCCACTGGGGTCATCTGAATCGTGGGCCCCGCCCCAGCTGAGGTGGGCTGCACACCTCGCCTACCTTCCCCAACACAGAGAGCACCTTAGATCCCCAGATGAGTGGGGGAAGGGACCCTGGAAAAGGCACTTTAGGGAAAGTGACAAGTGGGCAAAGGGAGGCTGGTGGGCCTACCTGTGTGGTTGGATGGACGGGTGGCAGGTCGGTGGGTAGATGGATGGATGGATTGGAGAGGTGGGTGGCTGGATGACTGAAGGGGAGGGGGAATGGATTAATAGATGAATGGGTGGATAGGTTGATGGATGGGCTAATGGCGGCACTGACAGCCTAGTCAGAAGGAGGCAAATGCTGTTCACCCAAAGCTTTTATCTTCCAGCTAAAATGCCTCAAAGGTGTCCTGTGGCCAGTCACCACAACAAATGCAAATTCACTTGACTTCCCAGACAGGGCTTCCTCTTTACGGGAGGAAAGGCCATCCTTGGCTTCCCTGGCAAAGAGGTTCGAGACAAGCTGCCCATGAGACGCTCCATACCTTCGGTTCGGGCTCTTGGAGCTGAGCAGTGGGACCAGCCCCTGAGCACACGGTCCCTCCTAATACCTGCTCTCCGGGCCCATGCTCACGGAGCCTTTATCTCTGTAATTACACTGGGACACATTTCTCATTACAGGCACCTGGAGAAGCCATGAGCCAGCAAGCGGCTGGTTAAGCAAGAAAGAGAAAAGCAAAGATTGACCTAGTTTGGATAAAATGGGATCTTACCTGAACCTTTCCCAGACGGAAATCTCACTAAAGCTGAGCTCTCTGTGGCTCAGTGTAGAGACATATTATTTTCCTTCACTTTTTTTTTTATTACAATGCTTTTTATGAGTTTTGTTCTTTTTTGAATTGGGTCGAATTACAAAGGATGAGAATAACTGTGCAAATCTGAATGTTCAGCCTGAACAAAGCCTGAGGCATTCTTGGAGCCTCTGCTCAAAGGCACAGGCTTGTCCTCAACACACGAGCGTCTCTGGAAGAGTTCGGTGAGTGTGCGTGAGCGAGGCGGGACGGAGCCACGTGCTGGGGGGTAACCAGCAAGGCCCGGGGGGGGGGGGGCAGCGGGCACATCCACACAGTTCCTGGGGCCTCATGGCCAAAGCTGTGGTGCCGGTTCTGGGCACAGGGTCCCCAGTTGGAAGGGAGCCATCAGGGTTGGAGAAGCTCCAAACACAGGCAGGGACTGTTGAATGGGTGATTAGGAAGGCTGTTGACAGGGACAGGTGTTCGTTTACTTGAAAGCAGTAAGGTTGGAGAGAATAGTTCTGTGTGATGTCAGAGAACAGAACTCGGAGTAATTGATAAAAATATCATAGAGGGATGGATGCAAAGTCCAAGCTAAAATCCAAAGTCGCCACGGCCTGCATAGAAATGCCCTCTTCTTTGCTAGAGCTGGATCCGGTTTGAATATCGTTGGCTGGGGATAGTCTTCCCTGACCACCCTGGCTGAGGTTGACCCCCAGAATCACTCTCTGATGTAATCATCACCAGATTTTATTTAATGTTGGTGCGTGTCCCTCTGTAAGTGTAACTTGTGCACTTGTCTGAGGACGGGGGCTGTATGCCTCATATCCCCAGTCCTAGGAGAGCGTCTGACGTGTGGCCGGGGCCCAGCGATTCCATTTTAAGTGAATGCACCAACATGAAAGGGACAAGACCTCTGTGACATCAGAGCAATTCTGTCCCACAACCTGGACATCGGAGGGCCGGCTGTGTTACCTTCATACGAAAGGAGTAATTCTCTCCCACAAAGGAGACCACGGATTCTCCACCAGGCTTCCAAGCCCGAGCCGGTTCTCCAGGCCACAGACAGGGATTCAGAAACCAATGCTGTTCAATCATGGCTTTTGTTTTGGAAAATCCTGAGATATCTGGCAATTTTGTGATTATTTGATGCATCAAATGATAATCAATATCTCTCTTTAGGGCAGCTTCAGCCATGACTAATCTTAACCTGTTTTCTCTAAACACGTGTTTTCTCTGGACTGAAAATCCATAATTTCTGAATTCAGACCTCCCGGGTTCCATGTTTTCAAGGCTACAAAGTCCAATTAACTGTGAGTTCATAAAGTGATAATTAGCTGGCCATCCTGGGAGGGCCCAAGTGAGCACTGCTCCAAGGGGGCTGGCTTGTGTCCTGCTGTGCTCAAGGTCACCAAGTGGACAAGGCCTATCCTCAAATTTGGTCCAGTATGGGAAGGAGGGGGGGGAAAAGGCTTATTGAACTGATAAATACTTAAAATATTATTTTTATATTAAGACAAATATAGACTTGTAGAGTAAATTCACTAGATATTTTAAGACAAAGCTTCCATATTCAAGGAATTTCGCCACGAGATGGGGCATTTTCACGCTATATTTAACTTTCCACAAATGCATGGAGCTGGGCATGACCATAGGGCATAATTCTTGCCAGGGAGCTTTGCCCAGAGGTCCATAAAAAAGGATATCACTTTTTGAATAAAACGGCAGAGCCCTAACAACCGTCTTTCTACCGTGAAGATGAAAATCACACACCAGGAAGGAGAAGTAGGAAGACAGGAGGGGCCCTGGTCCTTTAAGGCATCGGCCCACCATCCCACGACCTTCCAGCTCAACCCGAGAGAAGCAAACCTTCACTCGATTAAGACATTGAGGTAGAACTTCCCCCGACTGACAGCGGAGAGAGATCCGAGATGCAGCTCCCAGATCTGGCCTCCAGAGCAGAAGGTTTGGCCACAGGCACTCACATTCACCCTGTAAACCAGCATCAGCATCCAATTCCCGCAGGAACCTTCTGTGCTCAGGGCAGCTGGTGGGTCACCCCCACACCACCGAGTTCAAAGCGGATTTGGCTTTGAGGAGAAAACGTTCAGTTGTACCTGAGCCCCGTGTTCCTGGAAAACGGCAGCAGTAAAAGAAACCCCCGGCTTTCGTGTCCCGGGACACGGCTTCCTGCAATCCAACTTAGTCAAGGCTCACGGGTGCCCCCTGTATGCCTGTGACCAGCTCAGATACGCACCTTCCAGATTCCTTGGCCTCTTGAAGGACTAGCTGAACTGGTCTGGGACGTGAGCCTCCTCCCTGCACTGCAACCGTCTTTTCAAATAAAATCTCTCCGAACTGAAGTCCGGATTTGTTTTTGTTGAGCAGAGGAGACCGAGGCACAGGGAGAAAGCGAGGCCCCTGACGCCACTGAGCTATAAGGGTGCTCAGAGGTGATCAAGGGTCATAGGTCCAGTCTCTCTCTTTTTCTTTTTACATTTATTTATTTTTGAGAAACAGAGTGAGACAAAGCGTGAGTGGGGCAGGGGCAGAGAGAGAGAGGGAGACGCAGAATCCGAAGCGGGCTCCGGGCTCCGAGCCGTCAGCACAGAGCCCGACGCGGGGCTCGAACCCACGGACCGCGAGATCCTGACCTGGGCCGAAGTCGGACGCTCAACCGACTGAACCACCCAGGCGCCCCAGGTCCAGTCTCTTTATTTGGTTGTGAGTAACTCCGTTCCGGGGGACATGAAGTGATTGTCCCCAGTCTGCACCGTCCTAAGTGGCGGGTTCCAGGCCAGATCTGACTCTCACTTTTGTGATCTTCGCCGAGCACCCCTGCCTCTTGGGGCCGCCACGGCGGGCCCTGCGCTCTCCTGCTGATGCGGACACTCCCCGCGTCCACACGGCCTCACACGTATACACACATACACACGCATGAGAACGTGCACGGGCACATATGCCTGTCTTCACATCCCACGATAGCTAAGCTGACAGATCAAAATGGAAATTAATCAGGAGGCCACAGCCGTGGACGTGCTCGGCCATGAACAAAATCGCCAGGCCCTGCAGAGAGCTGCCGTCCTCGGACCTCGCCTTCCTGGGGAGTCCTGCTCCCTCCCCACGGCCGCTGCCGTCTGGGTGGCCCTCATCCAGCACTGCGCTGGCAGCCATGATCGCAGAAAGGCAGTGGAGACAGCAGCTATCCCTGTAGGAAGGGAAAGGGGTTTGTTCTGAGCATAGATTTCCAGTGTTCATAATGAAACTCTCCTCCCACAGCAATCCAAGCGAACGAACATTTACTGAAGACTCACTTGGGGCCAGACCCCGTGCCGGACAGCTAAGACATGGCCTCACCTCCCAGAACCTCGCAGGGAAATGGCGTAGAAATTGTAATACCAAAGATAGAAATGTAAGTGTGTAACACGTGCACATACACACCTAACACACGCACGAGTCTGTGCATAAACACACAAATAGATGTAACCTGTGTAAATATTTGCCTATGTTTATACATATATTTACACATATATTATTTATACAGAGAGAAACGCATCCGATATTTACAAGTTTCATGGCACGGAAACCACGCAACGGGACTTTGTGGTCAGTCCCACCACCGCCGCCTTTTAGAGGAGACTGAGGCACGGAGAGGCCAAGTAAAGTAACTTGACCAGCACGTAACTGAGAGAGCACATGACCGAATGCCTCAAAATTGAACTCTAGCTGTCTTATTCCAGAGCCAGAAATACTCATCACCTCCCTGCATTGAAGACAGGCACATAAATTAGTAATTCCAGTAGAAGGAAAATTGCTATGAAAATGTGCATAGATCCTAAATCCATCCTGAAAAGTTTTTTCTTTCACGTATTTATTTTTGAGAGAGAGCAAGTGGGGGAGGGGCAGAGAGAGGGGAACAGAGGACCCGAAGTGGGCTCTGTGCCAGCAGCAGAGAGCCCGACGTGGGGCTTGAATTCACGAACCCGAGCCGAAGTCAGAGGCTCAACCGACTGAGCCACCCCAGTGCCCCCATTCTGAAATTTTACTTTGAAATCAAATGACTCCCAAAGGTGAGCTTATCTAAGTCATCGTAGTTGGAAGCGTTGAATTTTGCAATCCCAGGTGCAAACTGGACAGGTGACACACACTGTTACTCAGTCCACCTGACACTTTGCAAATCTGAGAGTATCTCTTGTAAAACAATTAAGCCTGAGGTGACTGTGTAGGAAAGATCATGTGCTGGGAGGCCTCCACCTCCGTTCCTGGTTTCCAAAGAGCTCTTACCAGAAGGAGACCCACTGTAGCCAAGATGGCCCAACTCAAAGGCCAGGGAGGGGGGGAATACAGCTTTATAAGAGAGGAAACCTGAGTTCTCCCATTGCCTCCGCACTCTGTTTGTTGTGAGATGTTACTTTGTGGGAAGCATATGAAACAAATGTAGCCCCGCGTAGATATTCATTTGGAAGAGGGAGCTGTGTTGAATGGTCTTTCCAGAAAATCGTGAGCATTCTTTTTTGGTATTACACCAAAGACATCACACAGTGGTTCCTTACGGGTCAGACACGGTGCAAATCTGAAGGTACATCAGAGAGCTTTTCACACTCTAGAAAAATCCACATGTCAGGGTGCCTGGGGGCTCAGTCAGTTGAGTGTCTGACTTGGCCCAGGTCATGATCTCACAGTTCGTGGGTCCAAGCCCCGTGTGGGGCTCTGTGCTGACAGCTCAGAGCCTGGAGCCTGCTTCAGATTCTGTGTCTTCCTCTCCCTCTGTTCCTCCTGCACTCGCACTCTGTCTGCCTCTCTCAAAAATAAACATTTAAAAAAATTTAAAAAAAAAGAGAGAAAAATCCACTCATCTACTTGGACTTTCAGTGAATCTCTTACCAATGAGTGATTTGGTAACACCCCATCGGTCTTTGGGGAAACAATACTTCCAAATGTTATGCAGGTTTTTCATCATAAAACATTATTTTATTTATTTATTTTTTTACTCTGCGACCCAGCAAAAGCACTGCTAGGAATTTACCCAAGGGATACAGGAGTGCTGATTCATAGGGGCACATGGGCCCCTATGTTTATAACAGCACTTACAGCAATAGCCAAATTATGGAAAGAGCCTAAATGTCCATCAACTGACAAATAATACTTGGCAATGACGAAGGATGAATTTCTGCCATTTTCAGCAGCATGGATGGAACTGGAGGGCATTATGCTGAGTGAAATAAGTCAGTCAGAGAAACACAGATATCGTATGTTCTCACTCATATGTGAAACTTGAGAAACTTAACAGAAGACCATGGGGGAGGGGAAAAAATTGCAGACAGGGAGGGAGGCAAACCATAAGAGACTCTTGGGTACTGAGAACACATTGAGGGTTGATGGGGGGCGGGGGAGGGGAAAGTGGGTGATGGGCATTGAGGAGGGCTCCTGTTGGGGTGAGCACTGGGTGTTGTATAGAAGCCAATCTGACAATAAATTATATTTAAAAATTAAATTAAATTAAAATTAAACATTCTTAAAAGTCTCACTTGTGAATATCATCAGATCTCATCAGAAGTTGGGTTTCTGGGAGGGAGCCATTTAGGGGCATCCATACAAGTTTTCCAAAACTCTAATCTGAACTTGGAAGAGCTCACATTTTATCATTGGAACAAAGACCATCAGTTATTTTCCTTGAAGTGACAGGCTCCTTAGTTCATATATGTAAGTAAACTTTTTATTTTAGAAGAGTTTTAGATTGACTGAAAAATTACAGAGTGCAGAGTCCCCCTGTACCCTGCGCCCAGTTTTCCTGTTGTTAATACGTTACACGAGTGTGGTAACTTTGTTATACGTCATGGACAGGTATTGACTCATTATTATTAACTGAAGTCCCTATGCTTTATTGAATGCCCTTAATTTTTACCTAATGTCCCTTCTTGCTGTGCCAGAATACCACATGGCATTTAGCTGTCCTGTCTCCATAGGCTTATGAGAAACTCACAAGAAACTCCCAGCTGTTGTCCGCAGAGACATTTTCCACTTCACCGGCCACACTCTTGCCAGCCTTCAGTACCGTCTGCTTGATGCTCGGATTCTCCTTGTTTTTGGTGACCCTGACGGTGTGAGGGGCACCGGTCAGGTGCTTCATGGAAGGTCTTCCTGCCGGTATCTGTCTGATATTTTTTTCTCGTGATCAGACTGGGGGTTTGGAAGGAAGACCACAGAGGCACATTCCTGTCTCCAGTGCATCACATCCTGGGTCCGGAGTGTCGCCTGTGGGCCTTGACTCTGATCACCTGACGGAAGGAACACTTGTCTTGTCAGCTTCACTGTCAAGCCCCTTCCCTGTGTTCTGCCTCCATCCACACTCTGTCCTTGGGAAGAAACTCCCTACACGGTCCACACCTCGCAGGGCATTAGGTTCTGCCTTCTTGAGGCTCAGGTGTCTGCGTATGTGGGTTTACAATTCTTCTGCACGGGAGATTTGACTTAGTTCATGTGGGGGAAGATCGCTGCAAAATACCCAGGTCTAAATAACCACAGTTTATCCGTCAGACACCTCTAAACGTAGAAGTGCTGTTTGGAAACAGGACGATTTGGCTCACAACTCGAACAACCCCACCGAGTCTTCCTGGAGACAGACGCCCTGCGGTAGGTCGAAGTGCTCTGTGCCTGTTTCCTGTATCACCGCTCAAAATGTTTGTTCAAGAGCGCGCAAAGGTCAAGACTTAATGAAATTAGCATGTTTTACCACCTTCAGCAAGGAAAGTCCTAAGTGCGCTTGGCATGCTTTACCTTCACTCACGCGCACGACCGTGAAGAATACAGCGGCCGCCAGCACGGCACCGCCACCCGGATCCGCGAGAAAGCACTGATGGGGTCAGCGTGGAGGCTTCCGCCCATTGGCGCCCGGGTCGGCCCCGTGAGAAAGACCAGTCGTGTGTCAGTAGGATTATGAAAACAGTGTTGACCTCAGGGACCCCTCAAAAGAGACCAGGGGTCCCTTAGAGGCCCGCGGGGCGCCCGCGGAGAACCATTGCTACAAGGTGAACACTTCACTTCCTCCCGGCCAGGTTCACCTGACTCCCGACTCTGTGGGAGAGGCCTCAGGCCACCTGCCTGCTGTCCCCCCACATTCCTGCTGCCCCCCCTCTCCCGGCTCGGCCCCAGCTGCCCCCCATGTCCACTGCTTTCCTGTTCTGGGCCCTGAGTCCACACCAGAGGAGCCAATCCCACCTCCCAGGCTCCCAAGTCAGGAAACCCTACTGTCCTCCTTCATTTCCGTGTTTTATTAATTGCTTCATATTGTGAAAAGTCGTCTGCCTTGTTATTTACTAATCCCTGAAACGTTTACTAAGCACCCCCACCCCCAGGAGCTAACCCCTGGACCACTTACGTTTAGTCTCTTCCTCTTCAGACCGAAGGGAGGGGAGTGTCCGACCTTCCCAGGCAAGCAAAGCCATTAACCCTTTCCCCTGAATCCAAAAGTTGTATCTGAAGCCGGAGTTTATTTATTAGCAAACACAAGCCCTGTCATTAATCACATCATTTCTAATTAAGGAATTTTCCAGGGTCAAGTTTCCAACTGAAGTTTCTAGGCAGTTTGCCCAAGTAAGTACTTCATTAAGAACCAAGGAAAAATGAAAAGAACGCAGGGAGCTCAGCAGGAGAAGAACTTGCCTGAGGGAGCTGGATGGCCGAGCTCTTCTTAATTTACTCTGTCACCCTTGACTCACTCTTTCGTGTTCCCAAGCCCTGTCGCTGCGGATGGAGAGGGACCCGCTCTGGAGGAGTCTCAGTCATGCCTGTCAGGCTCTGAGCATACAAGTAATTCTGGGAGAGAGAGGGCAGAAAGGAAAAAAGGCTGGCTGGTTAGAGAATGAAAGTCTGGTTGTGTAGTTCTATCCATTAGGGATACGTATTCAGTTGCGGGAAGCGGAATCGCCCGCTAAGAGGTCGTCAAAACACAAAAGACGTGTAACCATCTCCTATACCAAGAAGTTTGCGAGGAGAGTCCCGGGTGTGGTGCAGTGGTCCACCAAGGACGCAGCCTCTTCCTCTGCTCTTTCTCTGCCTTGTTCGGCGGGTCGGCAGCTGGTCCTGCTGTGCTGCTCTGCGTTTTCACAGCTTCGAGTGACCCATCCCCTCACGACCATGCTTAGATGGGGAGGAGCAGGGTGCAGCCTCTCAGTCTTTCTCCACCAGGGAGCAGACCCCTTTCAACCTTCCCTGGAATCTCTCTCCTCATTGTGCACTGTCAGCTGCAAGTCATTTCATGCCCTCCAGAAAGCCAACACGTGGCAAAGGGGAACCATGGTAGGAAGATGGGGAGGCTTGGTCGATCAGGGGCACGTCCTGGACGCGTCACCACTGGAACAAGAGTGGAGTTTCCTGAGTCGGGGCGGCAACCACCAGTGTGCAGCTGTGTCAGTCAAGGAGGGCGCTTCTCCAGCAGCATCAGGCTCCCAGCACACCGGCTGTCGTGAGCGGTACCCTGAAGGCCAACAGTCACTCACGTTTCCTGCCGGTAAGGGACTGCTTTCAACTCCATCCAAGCGATGAGGGAGTCCCAGAGAGAGAAAGGGACTTTCCTCCGTCACCGGCCAAGGTTCAAAACCGGGTCCTCCCAGAACCAACATCTACACTCTTAGCCCGTCCTTTCCACTGAGAGTGTCAAGGAGAAAATAAGAGAATGGGGGCAGTAGGCTGGCGGTCCCATCCCTGAAATCTGATTACTTTCATGACACAAAAATAGAATGCATTTGTTCACTGTCCTTCCCGGGTCACTCAGCTGGATAAGTGGACACAGAGGGCGCCAAGTACTTTGAAGAGAGATACAATGTACAGCAAAGAAGAGAAGACTTTAGTTGTAGGACATAATAGTTTAAACAAATTCACATCATTGTTGAGGGTAAAGGGAGAAAGGGCTCATGGCCCAGAAGTGGTCATTTTTGAACAACATGAGGCAAGGGGTCAAATCAAATTTCCCACCAAGGAGATCTTCATATTGTAACAAAGTGCTTTATCACGTTGGTGATAGCCTAGGTTAGCTGGATAGAGAGTGGATGGATACAGATGCACAGAACACAGCCCCACTCATATGTAGCAGCTCGTGAACTTGAACAACAAGAATAACATTTAGAGGGAGAGCCAGGCCGTCGGGAAAGCTGGCAACGCCACGTCCCTGTGAGGGGTTTCCTTAGGTTGGCTCACCAGGAAGGTTCTAGGTCACTTAGAGTCTCCAACCTGGTTTGAAGGCCAAGAACAATGGCACCGAATGTGAGTGGACGTTCTGATCTGCAAACGTGAACGGAACTAAGCCTGCTCACGTTCAGGCTCCTCCAGCTGAAGAGGCCGCTTGGAACCCGGGGGCCACAGTCATGCGCGTCTGCACACGGAGTGTGTCCCCCAGAGGGGCCACTGCCGGGAGACCACCCTTTAGTCGCTAGCTCCGCTGGGGGAGAAGTAACGACCTCTGAGCTTTTTAGCAAATCGCCGCCTAAGAAGGAGAGGAAGAAAAAAGTGCAATCGGACAAGTTCGTTCCTGTGGCCTCAGAAACCACGCAGGGGACTGGAAATGTTCCCGGCTTGTTACGTGATCAATAATTTCTGGGACCTTGCTTGCGTAGAAACGGAAGGACAGAGAGAGAAGCGGAGGACTGCGTATGACTCTTACTTTCTCACCTCATGCACTTATTATCAAGCATTCACACTTGGCCTCAAGTGAGGAATTGTTTGAAAAACTGGCCTTTTGTTCTGCATCCCATAGAACACCATCCTCGTCCCGATCCGGGCACGTGGACCGGGCTTCGGCCGCTGCTCTGGTGCCCCCGCCCCCGGCCCTGCGCCCACACCTCTGACCCCCCTCCGGCAGGGGCGCCCCTGGTCTCCGTACGAGGCAACCCAGCTCCTCACCCGCAGGTGTGAAGGCGCAGCTCGCCTGCCAACTTGGCGGGGCTCCCAGGCGCCCAGGTATCTGGTTAAAAGTTATTTCAGCATTTGAATCTGCGGCTGAGTAAAGCAGATGAGCCTTCCCCAGTGTGGAGCCGCCTCCCCCCGCCCTTTGCGGCCCAGACAGAACAAAAGGGTGGGGGGAGGGGGAGGTCACCTCCCTGTGTGACTTGAGCAGGGACGTTGGTCATCTCCTGCCCCAGGACTGAGATGCACCCCGTCAGCTCCCCCAGGCCCCAGGCCTTCAGACTCAGGCTGAAGGGCCCCCTGCCTCTCCTGGGTCTCCAGCTCGTAGAAGGCATAGAATCAGCTTCTCTGCTGCCATAATCACATGAGCCAGTTTCTCCCGATAAACCCCTTTATATACAAATCCCTTTAGATACAAATCTCCTATCTGTATATGTATATGTGTGTGTGTCTTGTAGGTGAATCTCTCACATAAAAACTTGTGTTAAAATATATTTGCACATAAAGTACACATATACATATGTATCCCATCGGTTCTGTTCCTCCGGAGAGCCTTGTGGCTGCGGCACCCCCGGCCACCCACCACCGCGCTCCTCACGTGCACCTGTGAGAAGGTGGGGCTGCCCTACAGGGTCCCCTGCTGTCTGTGCTGGACCCCCTTCCCCAAATAGCAAAGCCTTAGAACGATTTTGTCGCCAACCTGATTGCTACTGGTGACGCCTATCGCCCGCTGCTGTTATGAGCCGACCGAGAGCAGACGGAGGTCCCCAAGGTGACACCCAGCGTGTCAGCCCTGCCCTCGAGGGTCGGGGAGAACTAGCCCAGTCATCTAACCCTCCCAGCAGCCACACAAGATAGCTTGGATCGATGCAGTGGTTCTCAAAGTGCGGTCCCCAGGCCACCCACGGCGGCAGCACCAGGGAACTTTTGTGAGATGAAAATTTGCAGGCCCCACCCCAGACCTGCTGAATCAGAACCACCGGATCTGGGGCCTGCAATCTGTATTTTAGCAAACCCTGCAGGTGACACTGAGGCATGCTCAAGTGTGAGAACCACTCTCTAAAGTGCAAGTGATGAGAACCAAACCCATACCTGCTTAGGCACACAATGGGGAGTCCATCGGTTTGACTAATAGAAAAATGCAGAGAGAGTCTGGCTTCAGGCTCAGCTGGATCCAGGTGCTCAGGGCCATTCATTGATCAACTGGCTAGAGTAAGGACAGGTGCTCACCAAGACCCATGTGGACAGAGTGGAGGGCATGAGATGCATCAGAGGAAACCACGGGAGTGGATGGCAACAGGAGAAAAAAAAACTGCTGGCGCTCTCTTGGCAGCTAACAGTATTTGTCATCCCCATTTCTCAGATGAGCAAACTGAGGACCGGGGGCATCAGGAAACGTTCTGGGGCTCCCCAGCAGGTGTGTGCAAGCAGGGGCTCAAACCCGGTCCGGTCAGTTCGTCCAGGATTACAAAGTGCATGCAGGGAAGAGTGGCTTCCACATGCCCCGGTCCAGCCCCCTTGTCATCTACATGGATGGAGGGCTGTAACTCAGGAAGGACAGTGGCCGGGCTCCCAGTCCTCACCTGATGAGGAGATTCCCCGGCAAGCGTCCTTCCCGTCCAGCCAACCCTGTGCGGCTTGGGGGGCCTCCACTAACATTTCTCTCACTCTCCGGGCTGCTCGCATCCTCCCGGGAGCAGACGACCTCCTCCTTCTGCATCCAGGAGCCTGGGTGCAGAATCCCAGTGGTGCTCCTCCCTTGGGCCGGGGGGTGGGGGGGGGGGGCCTGAGGCTCCTTCCAGGGGCAGCCGGGTGGAAACAGCAGCAGCCCCCAAACCAGCCTCTCCTCCGTATCAATCACAGCCTGGCTCTCACCCGGCTCCGGAGATGGACGGAGCCTCCATAATGAAGCTGGTGATTTTCATAATAAAGAGGTTCTCTGGAGCAGGTTTGAGGAGGGCTCTCCAAAGGAAGGGCAGAAATGAGATTTGGGGAAAGTAACTCACTTGCAAGATGAGGACCGAAGTCAGTTAACGCCACGGCGGCTGGGGGGTTACTGGGTGGCCGCAAACTGAGGCGTCAGCAAGTTCTGTGTAACTTGTTAAGATAAAGGATCTAATTTAAGGCCGGAGAAGACTTTTTCCTCCCTTGGTCTCAGATTCTCTACAGATACCATCATTTCCTAAAAGCCAGTAACAAGGAAAAAAAAAAAGTTTTTCCTAGGCTCTCCTGTCCCTGCAATGCACCCAGTGACTCAGTATAAAAAAAGACGTATTCAAGACAGATACAGTAAGGAGCTTCAAATATTTTTAGATACCACGCCGTGCCGGAAAGTGGGAGTGTTGAGAAAAGCCACTGGTTCATGATAAACCCAACCAAAAACACCCTTAAAACAAGAAGTCAAGCAGGGGCTCTGCTGTAAGCAAACAGGTATGGAGACATCTGGAAAAATACCCGATTCAACTTATTTGTAAGGAGCACATCCAAACTGTCCTCTGGAAAGTGACAAAACGCCCGATTCAAGTGCTTCCGTTTAAACTTTTCTGGGAAAACTCGGAGCCGTTTTCTCAGCTGCAAATTGTCTCCCTGCAAGTTTGTTGACAGCATGAAAATTTCCTACCCGGTTCTGGTGATATGTTCGGATTCTGGTCCTGGGAAGAGAGAGAGAATTATTCTTTATCGAGAACCCTTCTCTTATGGAGACGTTTATTCCAGAATTAAAATATACCCACTGTATTTTTCTTGTTAAGCAAGGCACACAGATTCATAAGTACTATTTACATTGCTGAAAACGGGTTGTGTGATTTCCAGGTATCTTACGGTCTGCCTGTGTACGTGGGAGGTTTGCTGTTATGATTTTTAAATGTTAGAACATTTCCTAAGAAAAGGCTGCTCTTGTCAATCCAGTTCCAACACACACACACACACACACACACACACACACAATCGAGCAGTCTGATTGTATTGTTCCTTCCTGATGCTGATTGTATGTACAAAATGATGTGTGGACACTAACGACTCCAATTTCTTATGAGGAGTTTTGAAAATTGCATTTCACTTCAAACAAAAATTACAAAATGCTCACTTGCCTCCAGTTTTCTGTGCCGTGGTTAATTATCAGCAGAGGCAACCTGGAGAAAATCCTCATCATCTCTTGCCTGGTTCTGGTGGAAGGAATAGAAAACGTAGCCTTCCCTCCTGCAGCTTCCAGCGACTATGTGGCACGACCTCTCATTACCGCGTTATGGGGAAGAACGCGGCCTTCTTTCGGGAGGGACAGATGTGGCTTCTGCACGCACATCACGCTAGAAGGTTAAACCGAGAATGCTGATTTTCTTTAAAGAGGAATTCGCCTTTTTTTTTTTTTTTCCGATGCAGAGATGCAGGGGAGTATTGGGGATTTAGAATAATCTTCCTGAGAAACAAACACGAGCGCTGTGCCAATAGACACGGTGACGGTGCACGCCCGCCGCCCCGCTGCCTCGGCCCTCTGACGCCTCTTCATCCTGCAAACAGCTGTCGCGGCTGCAGGGCCCATTTGCTCGTGGGGATGTTTCCACCCCAAGGCAGAGACCACAGACCCTGTGTCTCCTCTGCACGTTGAAAGATTAATGCACATCCTCCGAAGGAAGGGCTGATGATGTCTACATTCCGGAATGAAATGGGTATTCCTTATGACTTCAAAAATAACCGCCTGATCCTAGATCACACCTACCCATGGATTTATGCGTGAAGGTTTTGGGAAAATAACTGTTAAAACTAATTGGTGTTGGGGATGGAAACGCAGCCCCGGGAAAGCATGACAACAAACCACTAAGATCAAAATGGGAGTTTTCAGTGTGGCCAGGTAGTTGTATCTGAAACGTGTGCGTGTGGGGGTGTGAGTGTGCAACGGGGGGTTCAGAGGAGGAAGCTTTGGTCCTAGGGTCTAAATGCATGTGTCTTAATATTCTTTATGTTGGTAGGAATTTCATTGTCACGCTGCTACTGGTTAACTCCTTTGGTTGCACTGACAGAAGTGGAAGGAATCATTTGGCTCGTAAAGCTCTAGGTGTAAGGATGGGTCCAGCTTCAGGTACAGCTGGATCCAGGGGCTGCTATATTGGTATGCTCTCCTCTCTGCGTGTCTCAGCTCAGGTCTCAGCTTGCTGTCGTTACCCCTGCAGGCTTTCAGACTTCCAACGTGTGGGACAAAGTAAGCGACAGCAGCGCAAGCCCTGCAGCCTCCCGCTTATGGGCCCAGCAGGAAATGCAGCCTCCACTTCCAGCCGAGGGAAGGTACCCACTCTGTGGTTTTCAGCAGGGTGTCTGGACCCTTGGAGGCATTTCGCATCTCTTGCATCACAATAATCAGCAGGTGCTTCTGGCGTCGGCTAGAGGAGTGGGGGACTCACGGACACCTGCTGTCCGGCCCTGTACAGGGGTGCCCAGCACAAGCCCTGCACCCTTCTGCCTCATTCACACATCCAGCCGGACAATCGTGTAGGAAGCAGCTTGCTAATGATTGTCTGAGCCTCGTGTCCTGATGCCGGTTTTCAGATAACACAGAACATCTGCGATACACGCAGAATTTTCCGGGAACATAACCTCTGGGTGAATGTGGGAAAGACTGCACTGTTCCGTGGCGGTGGGGCTTCACCAGGGCGTCGCTGTTTTGGACTCGCATCTCCAGCAGCAGCAGGGCTGGCGGGTTTGGGCTCCCAGGTAACCAGTCTGCATCCGTTCTGCCTGGGGTCTGCCCTGGGAAGGACCCTGAGTGTTCCCGGGTGGCTGTTCCCAAACATTTACATTTTAAAATACGTATTTTATTATAAATAACTTTCCTTCCTGTTGACCTTTATGGTACAGCGAGGGCATAAAATTGATTTCTTATTAAATTATGTGTGTAGGTAGGTTCTAGTATTTCATTTGGGGAGTAACATATACCCTTGACTAATCGCCATGGCATGACCCAGATGAGATGTGGGTGGGAAATGATCGAGCCCCCTCCCCAAGCCACGGAGAGTGGACAGGGGTTGGGTCCCCCACAGACGGAATCCTGGTTGTCAAAACAACAAGAACAAACCCTGGAAGCCACACCTACTACACGTAGTCAGAGAGAAAATGCCGTGAAAAAAATAGAAGCGTGTTCAGAAATAAATGTGGATTCAAAAAATCAATGCATGTGTATTAGTCGGGGTTCTACAGAGAAACAGACCCTACAGGACACGAATACATACGGAAAGAGATCTATTACAAGGAATTGGCTCCCACGGTTATAAAAGCCGAAGTCCCACGGTTGTAGTCAGCAAGCTGGAGGCCCAGGAGAGTGGACGGTGTGGCTCCAGTCCGAGAGCCAGCTGGCGTGATGCCCAGGGAGAACTGGCAATTCTGTTTGAGACCGAAGGCCAGAAGAATGGTGTCCGAGTCTGAAAGGAGTCAGGCAAGAGAGGAGCCACCTCTTTCTAAGGGAAGTTCAGCTGCTCTGCTCATCCAGCTCTTCAGCTGATTGGGCAAGGCCCACCCACACGGGGAGGGCAATCTGCTTCAGTCAGTCAACCACTTCAAAGGTCAGTCTTATCTGAAGTCCCCTTACAGACACAACCGGTGACACGTTCGACAAATATCTGGGCACCCTGTGACTCAGTCAAGTTGACACATCAGCTCAACCGTCCCAGCACGTAAAATTATAGTCACAGACTGTATCCATGGGAGCGAAAAGCTTCCTGCTATCGAAGTCTATGCAACTTGGGGTGCCTGGGTGGCTCAGTCGGTTAAATGTCCAACTTCAGCCTAATCTCAGGGCTTGTGGGTTCAAGCCCCACGTCAGGCTCTGTGCTGTCAGCTCGGAGCCTGGAGCCTGCCTCGGATTCTGTGTCTCCCTCTCCCTCTGCCCCTCCCCCGCTCTCACTCTCACTCTCTTTCAAAAATCAAAATGAAAATCAAAATCAGTGACTTACGGGGGCGCCTGGGTGATGCAGTCGGTTAAGCGTCCGACTTCAGCCAGGTCACGATCTCGCGGTCCGTGAGTTTGAGCCCCGCGTCAGGCTCTGGGCTGATGGCTCAGAGCCTGGAGGCTGTTTCCGATTCTGTGTCTCCCTCTCTCTCTGCCCCCTCCCCCATTCATGCTCTGTCTGTCTCTGTCCCAAAAATAAATAAACGTTGAAAAAAAAATTAAAAAAAAAAAAATCAGTGACTTACGTAAGTCAGCACTCCTCCACTGTGGCACCAGTGACACTCCGGGGCAGAGGACCCTCGGTTGTGGGGTGTCTTGTGACCTGTGGAGTGTTGAGCAGCATCCTTGGCCTCCCTGCTAGGTGTCCCCCCCCATTTTGACAACCAGCACTGACAGGTGTCCCCTGAGAGACAAACCTCTCCCTGCGGAGGTGGGACCGCGTGCTCAGAAGGGAGCACCTCGAACCACGCAGGGCTGGCTTCTGATTTTGCCACAGCTTAATGGGGACAATGGGCCGTATGTGCCGTTAGAGACAAGCGGGGACACCACGGATACTGCTCTGGACGCTTCCCAGCTCCGGGTCAGGAAGGCTTCTCAGCACCTGTGTGCAGAGACCCAGGAGAGTGGACGGTGTGGCTCACTCGGTCCCCCTGCTCACCTTCACAGTGGCGTCAGGGTGCAGGCTCCCCCTTCCCGCAGAGGCGGGTGCTGGCCGGGGTGCGAGCCGCTCGGTGCCAGGCAGAGAGTGACGGCCGGAGCTGGTTGACAAGGTCAGCTCTCAGAGCACAAAGACGCACGTCTCTTTAAACTCACCTAACGACGTTTCAGAGTAGGATTTGATGGACACTCGCACATTCAGTGTGAGAGATTTAAGACTTGTGATTAAATTGGATCCCATTAAAGATTAATATAAAATTAGATTCAAAAATAGCTTTAAAGGGCCTTTACATTCAAAAGAGTTAAGCAGGGGGGGAAAGAGGAGTTAAGCAGAGATTCAAAAACAGAATGTGGTCCAAGGCACAGAGACAGTGACCCGCATTCCTTCTTGGGCAGGAAGTTTCCAGCACGGTGCCTCCAATCAAGGATGGGTGCTTCCTCTGAGCCCCATGCGTGCAGGGTAAAGAGAAGGCACCAAAGGACAAACCAGACAAACGACCTTTCCCAAGGTGCGGCTGGGAGCTCCCCATGGAAGCCCATTCTCTGGCGGGCCTTGGGCACCGAGGGCTCTGGGGCCCACATCCTCCTCTGCTTCCTCCCATTCTTCAGGGTCAAGTGCAGGGTCTCTTTGCATGGGAGGCTCTTACTGTTAATAATGCTGTTCACCTAGGGCTCACTGTTTGCCAGGTACTTGGTTCACAGCTTTCTTCGGATGGTTGCATTTAGTCATCTGAAGGTCCTTCACCCCTTCTCCAGCTGAGGAAAAGCGAGGGGCCGTGCTCTGCCTCTAGGTGACATGGCCAGGGAGGGGCGGAGATGCACCGAGATCGGAGCGGCTGGACACGTGGCTCCCAAGGCTCTCCCACACGAACGCGAGCAGACTGAACCCACGCTGGGCCTCTGGGTGCGGGAAGAAGGAGGTGAAGGCAAGAGACCCGGCTGAGAGCTCTCGGTGCAAACACTCCAGCACCCAGGGGATCAGTGCTTCTACTCCTAATTCACTGGGGAGGGTCTGGGTGGTGCACCGCCGTACCCGCTGCTGTCGATATGCAGAAATCAATGGCGTTTCTACGCCTGAGCAACAAATCAGGCGTGACAAAATATTTTAAAAATACCATTTATAATAGCTTCAGAAATGCTTAGGCATAAATTTAATTAAGGTGCAAGAACTCTCCCCCCCAAACTAGAAAACATTACAGAGAGACTACGGTAGCCTGAAGTAAATGGGAAAATATGCTGTGATCAATTCCGTGAAGACCACAGGTCCCCCTAGATTGATTACAGCCCATGAAATCTTTATAAAACCCTAGCCGTCCATTTTGTAGAAACTGAGAAGCTGATTCTAAAATATATATGGAAATGCAAAGAACTTGGAATAGCCAAAGAAATAGAACAGGAGGAAAAGGAGGAGGAGGAGAGGAAGAAGAGGGAGAAAATGCTGGCGATCTCAGTCTATCCCCCTTCCTCATTTATTACCCTGTAATAACCAAGACCGTGTGATATGCGCATAAAGAGATAAACTGGTTGATGCAAGAGAACAGAGACCAGAAGGAGGCCCACCCATGTAGAGAGAATGGGTTATTTTTCTCACAAAAGTGTCAAGATAATTCCTTGGGGAAAAATTCTCTTCCACTGCCAGGGCCAGAATAACTGAATGTAGAGACATCATCATCATCACCATCATCATCGGCACCATGATCTCAACCCCTGCCTCACACCATACGCAAAAATACACACAAGACAGATTATACACTATCAAAAACGCTAAAACTATAAATCTTGTAGAGGAAAACAGCAGAGATTGGCTTCGTGAGCTGGGGAGAAGTGCCGATTTGCCTCAACATCATCTGAAAGCTACAATAATTAATAAATCAGACCTCCTCGGGGTGAAAAACGTCTGCTCTTTAAAAGAGATTGTTGAGAAAGTGAAAAGATGAGCCAAAGACTGCTTTGGAAATATTCACAGCACACATACCTGAGAAAAAGCCTGTACGGATTAAAAAAAAAAAAAAAATCTTCTCTAAATCAATCATAAAAAGACAAACAGTGCAACTTTTATAGGTAAAGACCTGACTAGGCATTTTACAAAAGGACGTGTACAAATAGCTAAGAAGTACACGAGGTGGTGCTCAGTGTAGTCAGTGATCAGGGAAAAACACATCTGGTCCACACAGAAAAGCCTGTTCCCCCCACCGGAGTGGCTCTTCCGTGGTGGCCACGGATGGAGTCACCAGAACTCCCTGCACTGCGGATGGAAATACAAAATGACAAAACCTCTTGAAACACAGATTGGCGGTTTTGTGCAGGTCTAAAAAAAGCTATCCCCTCACCCAACTCTTCCGTTTTACCCAAGAGAACTGAAAATAAAATATACCCCCAAACAGACTTGTTTTATCCATCACCAAAAACTGGAAACAACCCCAGCATCAACAGGTGAATGTACCACCCATGGAATATGACGTGTCAGCAGAAGGGACCCATCCTCTGGTACCTGTAGCAAAAGGAAGTAATCAGCACCAAGCTGTGTGAAAGATGCCAGGCGCAAAGAAGTACCTTCCGTCTGATTCCGTGTGTGCGAGAGTCTGGAAGGAACACCACCGGGCCGGGACAATCGGAAGCAGACCTGACTTCTTATGGGCCTGGGGGACAGGGACTGCCAGCCAAGGAGCATGAGGGAAAATTCCGGATGGATGGAAATGTTCTGGGTCTTGTTCAGGGTATGTATGTTTGCCGAAACTCATACAACTGCTCACTTGAAATCTGTGCCTTTTTTGGAACGTAAATTACACCTCAATGAAGTTGATGAAAGTATAACCATTTCAAGGCAAGTGTTCATTACAAGTAAGACGTGGTATTTCCTAGTCATTAAAGATTTGAACTCGGGAGCCTGGGTTCTTTCCCTGGCTTTACCATTCATCAGCTTGGCAACTATGGATAAGTCACTCAATGTTCTCCTGCCCCAGTTTCCTCATCTGTAAAGTGGGTATGATGGCAATCCCTGCTTCACAGACGGTTGTTTGAAGGATTCAAAGTGTTGATACATGTAAAGTACCCTCAGCAGGGAGCAAGCACATTCTGTGGTCTGTGTGCCCTTCCCCCATTGGCCTTCAGAAGGCTGATGTTCTAACAGCACATCACCAGGATTCAAAGGAACAGCGATGAACTTGGGGCCAGGTGACCGGGGCTCTACCCTCAATTCTGCTAATGGCCCATCGGGCAGGCTTAGGGAAGCTATGTGCCTTGACTCTTTTTCTCCACCTGCCAAATGAGGTCAAATTGCAACTCTCTGTGGACCTCTTTCTCCATTTTTGCCTTGTCCACACTGCACATATCTTATTATTTGCTGAATATTTTCCTTTAAATCAACTTGTGTTTTTTTAACTCGAATATATATAGCCTCATCCTAAATTATAATATGAATCAAATTAAGGGTTTGATTTGTTCATTAGAAGTTTTTTCTAAGATACATTTAAGGAGGGGGCGCCTGGCCGGCTCAGTCGGTTGAGCGTCCGACTTCGGCTCAGGTCATGATCTCACGGTTCGTGGGTTCAAGCCCTGCGTCGGGCTCTGTGCTGACAGCTCAGAGCCTGGATCCCACTGTGGATTCTGTGTCTCTCTGTCTCTCTCTGCCCCTCCCCCGCTCATGTTCTGTCTCTCAAAAATAAATAAATGTTAAAAAAACTTTTTTAAAGATACATTTAAGGAGTCTTTATTTGATCATTGGGAGAAAAGAGCCCAACTGTGTGTTCACGGACTCCCTAAAATCATTCTGTGCGCCTCCAGCCGCGTGCACATTGAGAGAGACAGAGCGAATGACGTACGAACCTTCCCCTGCTTGCTCTCCCAAAGCCAGTATGGCTCTGCGAGTAGACTCGCATCTTGGCTGTGCTGGGGAGAAGCAGCCACCCACGCAGCTCCAGGCGGCGGCTGGGAGGCGGCTGCGGCCAGGATGCCCAGCGTCTGGGTGGTGACGAGGATGGGCTTTCCACGGGAGACACTACCGAGACGTAGAGACAGCAAGAGAAACGGTCTGTTAGTCTGTGTGGACTTCCCATTCAAGACTCCGTATTCTCTCCACCCAGATGCTGTCTGCTGCTGCTCGGTATTTCCACTGGGAAGACCTATGGGAATCACAACCTGGGACTCGACTTTTCACATTAATAGTAATGACAACCCACGGGTGTTAAGTAAGCTAGAACCAAATTGACGTGCAGGCCGTAAATTGGAAGTTCTCTGAAACACGGATGTCATAATTCTTGTCTTGTCTTTGCTCGACAGACGCTTTACTTTCTCATAAGCCAAAAGCACAGAGAAATCACATTTACCTAATAGGCAAATGCTCCTTCCGGATTAAACATCCTTGTCCAGAGAGTTGCACCCCTTGTCTCAAGACATCGGCATCTCCGTGTGGTTTACTGAGCTCTCAGGCAAGGTGAGAGTAGCATGATGTGAGGCCGGAGAAAGGGGAGAGAGCGGGCTCATTTAGAATGGAGGTTGACAGGGGCGCCTGGGTGGTTCAGTCCATTGAGCGTCCAACTTGGGCTCAGGTCATGATCTCACGGTCCGTGAGTTCAAGCCCCGAGTCGGGCTCCATGCTGACAGCTCAGAGCCTGGAGCCTGCTTTGGATTCTGTGTCTCCCTCCCTCTCTCTGCCCTTCTCCCACTCACATTCTCTCTCTCTCTCTCTCTCGTGCGTGCTCTCTCTCTCAAAAAATAAACATTAAAAAAAAAGTGGAAGTTGACAACATTTTTGTGTCGAGGGCCAAGAAGTGAATATTTTCATCTTTGTGGACCTCTGTCACGACTGCTCACTCTGAAAGCAGCCACAGACAACCTGTAAATGGGTAGGCATGGCTGCCCCCCAGGCACACCCGGGCATGGCCGTGTGACTCCATCCAGTGACCTCGGAGCACACCACAGAGGCCACCGCCTGCAGCTGGGTCCAGTCCTCAGGGGCTGGGGGACCGGGTCCTCGATGAACTGAACGCACCCGGAACAGAGAGGGCAGAGTCTTGCCTGCCTAAGCTCCAGTCAACTTTGCTTTCCTGACCCACGCTCACAGAACTGTTCTCCACTCAAAACCAAGAGCCCCAGGACACGGGGGCCGCGTCCCCCTCTACCTCTGTGCCTTCCATCCCCCAGTCTGTAGCCCAGGGCTCCAGGAAAGCCTGTTAGTTCTCGATGAGCTAGGACATCCTTTTCAATGTTGCAGACAAATAGCCAAAGAACAATTTCTTCTTGCTCCTCAGTGACCCCCAAATAGAACCTGGTCGCAGCCTTTGTGACACGGTTGGTTGAACACAGCAATGCCACCCTGTGAGGGATCTACCCAGTGAGGGCTGGTTAAATTGTGCTAGATAGAAGTACACGTTCAGTCGGATTTCCTCAGCTAATAAACAGGGCTATGTCACAGACGACTTCAGAGACCCCACTCGCCCTCAAAATGTAACGATTACGTGTAACGAGGGCACAGATGTCCAGTGAGTGGAGCGCCCCAAGGCCCAGGGCGGCTCGTATGAGCAAAAGACCTTCAGCATATCATTGTTTGCATCTTTGATTTATAGCTTTTCAAGAGGTAATTGAAGTCTAGAACAGCTGTTTGGGCTGGAGATACAGGCAGAACAGAAAGACGGGTCTCCAAATGTTTCCAAATGTCTGTGGCACACTTGGAACCAAATGGTAGCATTACCAGATCTTTTAAAGGGAAAAGCAAAACGAGACAAAAACAAAAACCACCCCCTACCCACACACAATAAGGAGCTAGCTGCCAAATCGGTTTCTGGTTGAAACAAACACCCTGAAAAATCTCCCTCCAGCCCGACTTCCTTGTCAAGGTCAGAAATGGCGCTCAGACCCACCAGCCGGTGAGAGGCCCCGCCCTGCACCCCCCGTGTCTGTCTTCACATCAGCTCAACCTGAGTTTTGATTTACCTTCTGCTTCGTGATTGAGATGCACGCTCATGGGTCTGTGTTTTCCAGGGAGGGCATCTTGCGTGTGGAAAGGGCATCAGTGGGGAGACCAGCTGTGAGAGGAGGCTGTGCACGGCATCCAGGGACAGTGGGGCAGGGACCACATGTGCTCATGTCCGGAATGGAGGTCGAATGCAGGTCACATGGAACACCTGTTAGAACCCAGAACAGCATCGAATCTGGGCACTTAGCTGTGGATCCCAAGTGACTGTGGGTCCGGAGGGAACGAGGGCAGCAGAGTGGGGTGTGGGCACGCGAGGGGCTCACAGCAGAGGCCTCTTGCCAGCCAGTGTGAAGGTATTTCGATCCGGGAGTGGGTGGGAGGGGTGGGGACGTGGGGACGGGGACAGAGACTCAGCGTGTGCCATATAACAGAGTGCTTTCTGCTTCGGGATGGTGACTGTCAGCTTGACCCCCATCGAGGTATGTCCAAGTGCCGGGGTCACCCCAGGTGCTGTGCTTCCTGGAGGACTGAGGCTCGCTGCCCATCAGCTCGTCTCCCTGACAAACACGGGTCCTGACCCCCAGGCCACGGCGGATCCCAGGAGGGCCGGGGACCCACACTCGGCCAAAGGAGGTCCCGCCAAGACATTGCACGTGGTGCCACGTGAGACTCGTGCCCGTCCGTGGAAGATGGCCCCCCGTGGGCTTAGTGGTATTTCACTACCCGGTACCCCTTCCACTTTCTTTCTGGAAGGTCCCGGCAGGAGCTGCCCTGCTTCCTCTCGTGGCCTCTGCTGATTCTGGTGGACCTGAACACCCTGTTCCCCTCTTCTGGGCCTGGCCCTCTGGGGCCCGCAGCCCCCTGGCTCCAGAGAGGGCCCTCCTGCGACCCGCACCAGACATCGGTCTCTGAGAGAAGATTCCCCACCTTTCCACATGCCCTGGCATCGTGCATCGGCCTGTGGCCCCAGGGGGACAGCATGACTGAGGACGAAGTCCACCGACAGGAAACAGAGCTTAGCGGCACTGTGACATCTTGGAGCCCCCAGGTACCGTGCGGCCAGGGGCTTTTCAGTTTGGATTTTTCAGTTATGGGAGTCTACAAACTCCTGTGATTGTCTCCTGGTCTCCACAGTCACTCACAACTGAAAGAGCCCTGTCTGGTCCGATCAGTGGGGACACGGCCGTCTTCGGGCCTGGCTGTCCGACAGGTTTGCGGTAAATGGTGTCACCACGGCGACCTGCCAGCTGTCTGCTGAGCAGAAGAGAGGACGCGAGGTCCACGGTCTGGACATTTCCTGCAGAGGGACGGCATCATGTCGACAGAGCAGCGGCACCCCCGGCAAAGCCCACGGCCCCGGGGGACCCCACACCCTCCTCCGTCCCCCCTGCCAGGGCCGTGGGCATGGCAGAGAGCCAGGCGGGGGTAGGAGGGCGCAGGAAGGCAGCTGCTGACCCATTTCAGCCAAGTGCAGCTGGAGCGCTCCCTTATTTGTGCCTCTCCGACTATTTCAGGAGACCGCCTACAGGCCCAGCGACACCTAGATGGCGGTTAGCCAGACCTGCTGGGAGTCGAGTGCCACCCTCACTCTATAAACAGGCCGTGGGCCAGTCCGGAGAACACAAACTCAGACCAGGCCAACGCGACGCCTGTGCGTCCAGCTACGGGGCCGACCCGCCTGAAGCTGGAGTCGCGGCTCCTGGCGGCAGCGAGCGTGAACACGGAGCAGCGGGCACCCCCTCGCGCCCGCCCGCACCCACGCCACACTTCCTTCTTCAGGCTGTCTTGTCGCGTGGGTCTCTGGCGCTCTGCTTCCCAGGAAATGTCATCCGAGAACACCATGTGAAGGGAACGCTATGTTTTATTCATTTTCTGGAACATTCTCTGAAACATCGGTGATGTGCCAGTAGCCAGCGCCCCTCGTTTTTTGAGTGAAGGGAGAGAATCATCCAATGCAACACACAGGGTTGCTTTTATTTTCCCGACACGACATTGTTGAGCTGAATCTCACATATTGTAACATTCAAGGGTACAATTCAGTGATTGGCTGTGATGTTAGCAAGTGGTGGGACCGTCACCCCGAATCAGTTTCAGACGTGTCCATCCCACAGAAGACCCTCGTGGTCAACCCCACATCCAGGCAGCCAACAGTGTGCTTTGTGTCTCTGTAGATTTGCCCTCTCTGGACACATCCTATCGACAGAATCGTACGATGCGTGGTCCTGGTGTCTGGCTTCTTTCGTCCACCCCAACTTTTGAGGGTCCACCCATGTATTAGAACTTGGTTCCTGGGGGTGCCTGAGTGACTCAATTGGTTAAGCGTCTGACTCTTGATTTTGGCTCAGGTCATGATTCCAGGGTCATGGGATCGAGCCCCATGCTAAGCATGGAAATTGCTTGGGATTCTCTCCCTCCCTCTCTCTCTGCCTCTCCCCCACTCATGCTTGTCCTCTCTCTCTCTCTCTCTCTAAAATAAGAAATGGGGTGCTCAGGTGGCTCAGTCGGTTAAGCATCTGACTTCTGCTCAGGTCATGATCTCACGGGTCGTGGGTTCGAGCCCACATCGGGCTCTGTGCTGACAGCTCAGAGCTTGGAGCCTGCTTTGGATTCTGTGTCTCCCTGTCTCTCTGCCCCCCCTCCACTCGTGCTCTGTCTCTCTCTGTTTCTCAAAAGTAAGTAAATGTTAAAAAAACAATAATAAAAAATTTTTAAAAAGAATTTCATCCCTGTTTATGAAAGAACCATGTTCCCTGGCGTGGACATGCTATATTTTGTCTACCCGTTCACCAGCTGATGGCCACCTCAGTTGTTTCCAGTGTGGGGTTACTGTAGGTTTGTAAGCAAGTCTTTGCATAGATAGGCTCATTTTTATTTCTCTTGAGCAGGTACCAAGGACTGGAGCTGCTGAATGGGTCATACAAACTCAGTGGCTTGTGTCTTTGCCTCATACGTCCATACAGTGTGCGAAGTTCTGAGCACACATTCTCAGTCTGAGCCCTGGCTGGGTCACTTTCAGGCAAGTCTCCACTCAAGCCAGTCCTATAAGCCTTCTGGACCTCAGAGTCCCCATCTGTCAGATGGGGTGATAACAGGGCCCCTGGCTCTGGCTCCCTGTGGAGAGAACGTGGATGAACATGTCCTAGTGCCCAGCACCTGACCCCACAGCAAGCACCCAGGACATGAGCCCGTCATGAGAACCAGCTGCACTAGGGGGGCCAGTGGGGGGGGGGGTTTGGGTCAGCGTCCACACCTGCGTCCTCACCCTGCAGAACCTTCTGTGGAGCTCCACGTGCAAGTAAGCGGCCGGCTGGGGCAGCAGAAGGGCCTGACTTCACCCTCCAGGTAAGAGCTCATGGTCCTGCTTTGCTCATCACGGAGCAGGGATCCAGTCTCCCCCTAACACGTGCGTCCTGGGGCCCCGCCCGTGCTCATCCCTCGACACTCCACAACCCTCGCTCCACCTGCGGCCCCGGGGCTCCAGGGTCACCCCCAGTTCCTCCAGCAGGACCCCTTTGCCTGTTGTCACCTGTCACTTTGTGTGACTTACCCCCTGTGCTGACACCCGTCTTGCAACCTCGATGACACAAGCCCAAGAAACCCTGTTTCTTCTGTGTGCCGCCGTTTCTCCCGCTTTTCTGTCTCCTGCCAGAGAATGCCTGGCTTTCTCTTCTTTTTTTTTTTTCAATTCTATGTAACTGAATTGCAACCCCTATCTAGTGTCAAAAACAATACTTCATACAAAACCAATACACTTAGATCTTATAATTTCACATTCCAGATCCACTTGATGGAGCTGACCCACAGAGAGTGGAGGGGAAGAACCGATAAATGGGAACATTGAATCGAGAAGCTTTCTTTGACCCTCAACCCTGAACTCTTAGACACACAGAAATGTGTTTTCGGCCCCAAATAAATCAGAAACTTCTCATTTCTCAGCAATGAGGAGAAAAACAAAAACAAAAACAAAAGCGAAAACTTGTGTGCCACAACTATTGGAAGGACTGCATTCATGGTCACCCTACAACACTGAGACACGGGCTGGTATCATTCCCATCTTACAGATGAAGATGCCAAGGCCCAGAGGTTGAAGAATCTGCCCAAAGTCACACAGCATCACGGTCCAGCCGTCCCAGCCCGCAGCCTACAGGCCTCACAGACACGTGTGGACCTTTCTATCATCCAGAATCCTGCAAACATTCCAAAGACCCACCAGCTGGCCGGCCTTCTCACTCCTGCTAGACGGGAAATGTTAGCTTTTGCCAGAAAGTATTTATGTTACAAGTTTTTCACCTAGATTGTTTTCTAATCTTAATTAAAAGAGCACACATGAAATAAATACTACATGGGACAGACCAAAAGGCAGCACACAATACGTGTGTATTCAATCAGAAATGGTGATTTCATGCTGAAGTTAATTTCGCTTATGGGGCGCCTGGTGACTCCGTTGGTTAAGCGTCCGACTTCGGCTTGGGTCATGATCTCGTGGTTCCTGGGTTCAAGCCCCACGTCGGGCTCTGTCCTGACAGCTCAGAGCCTGGAGCCTACTTCAGATTCTGTGTGTCTCCCTCTCTCTCTGACTCTCAGCTGCTCATGCTTTTGTCTCAAAAATGAATAAACATTAAAAAAATTGTTTTTAATAATTTCGCTTAAAGCATAAGCAGTACCCCACCTCCGTGGGAACTGCTCATCACTTCCCACCATTGTCTTGTCCGTCCTTTTGCCGAACCCATGCTCCCTGGAAGGTCTCTTTGTGCCAGAGCCGCGGTATTCCTCGGGTCAGGCCCTCGGGTCAATGTTATTATTAGGATCCCCTTTTATAGAGAGAAAATTGAAACTGAGTGGTGAGTGGGGAGCTCAGGTTTGCACCAGGAACTTTGGATCAGGGGTTAGGCTCATGGTCACCCCTTTAAAGAGCCAGACCACAGAATGGGAGCAGGGCGCCTCTCACACCATCACCAACATCTGCTCATTCGGTACAGCTTTCTTCCCTTCCCACGAGAGCCAGCGTGCTGCTGGGGGCACCTCACAGACAACTGAGGCCACCCGGGCCCTCGTGGGCTCTGCACGGAGCAGGGGGACCACGGACATCCCGCAGGTGCCTGTGCAGGGGGGAGGCAGGTGGATGAGAGTGGAGGAGGGGGGGTGGCCGGCAGGACCGAGGGAGGGAAGAAAGAGTGACACGATCACTCTGGGAAGCAGATGGGGAGGAACTGAGGTTTGGGTGAGTTGGGGGGGGGGCGGTGAAATAGGCTGGAAAGATTTGGAGACCTGCCAGGAGCCAACAAAAACCCACCCACTCCACCTCCAGTTACCCCGACCTTGAACCCCGGCCTTCTTGGATTCCCACTGCTCTTTCAACCCCGGTCCCCTGGGAGGACACTGAACTGACCCCCAAGTCCACACTCCTCCCACGGTCTCCAGATCCCCCCACACTTCACCCTTGCTGTCCATCCGTCCATCCCTCCACCCCCCAATGTACATACTCTATGTCCCATTCTCTGCAATGCTGGACACGGTGACAGTCCCTGCCCCAGTCACCACGCAGAGCAACGCCCGGCTTCACGGTGGCAGGAGCCGGCCCCCTGGTGGGGGTGGGGGGAGGCAGAGGCAGGTCTGGCCTGGCCAGAAAGGCCCTGTCTGTGGCCTCCCGCCCCACCCCGCCCCAGAGAAGCCGGGCTCCATCCCCCATGTGCCCTTTGCTTTTCTCCTCCGAGTTCAGCCTGCGACCACAGGCCTGCTCAGGACGGCCTGCAGCTCCCATCATTGGTAGTTCTTCATTCTCTTGCAGACCCATCATGACTGATCGTATCCATCGGGAGCCCTGGGGACATCACAGTCACATGTCTGAGATAGGTGACCTTGGGCTAGGAACAGCGTCCCTCTGAAACTCCATTTCCTTATCTACGAAATGAAAAAGCTGGAGAAACCACCCTTCTGATGTGGGTAAAAATTGCTGTGATAAAAATTAAAAGGGTAAAGCATGCATCGCCAGGCACAGAGCACACGCTTACACGACATTAGTCCTTGTTGTTTATTATCTTCCTGTCCCTTGCGTGGAGCACATTCGGGGCTGACCCTTTCCGAGGCGTGTTTACCTGGTGAGAGAGAGCGCCCGAGTGACAGGTGCCTCTGTGGAGTCTGCTCCGTAAGAGAGGCCGTTACACACAGAGCCGGGGTCCTGAGCTCTGGAAGCCGCGCACGGTGGCTTTCCCATCAGAGATGAGCCATCTGGGCCTGGGGGTGCTGGCTGACCTTGCGTGACCCAACTCATTTTGTATCCCCGTCACACAGACTCCCACGGACCGAAGCAGAATTAACTGATCCCTCCAGGGCGGGAGAGGAGCCTCACTCTACTCTCTGCCCTCTTCAGGGGGTTTGCGAGGCCTCCCGCAGGGACAGTCAGAGCCAGGGGAGAAAGCACATCGCGCTTCCGTCCTGAATCTGTCCACCAGCCGGAACAGGTGTTACCTCCCTCCTGGATGAGCCCGTATGAGCTGGCCTCCCTCACGAGCCCCTGGAGCCCGAGGTCAGAGGGACAGTCCACAGCCCGATTCCTGGAAAAGGCGCTTGAGGGGCAGGGGCTCAGCAGAAATGGCAGATTTCCGCAGAGAGGCCGCCAGCCCATCGCCTCTCGGGGACACATCCACTCCAATGGACACATTCTCCACACTGCTGTCTGCGTTCAGGTCAACATGTTTGATATTGTTCATGCTCACGACCTCGAGGACCAGCAGAGCACTTTGCAATCTATATCTTGGACGGCTGATCTCATATGTATGTCACCTGACTGGCCACGGGGTGCCCAGATAAAATGTATTGGGAGTCTGTGAGGGTGTCTCCCACAGAGGTTAGCCCTGGAACTGGTGGGCTCAGGAGAGTAGCTGGCCCTCCCCTGTGTGAGTGGGCCCCGTCCACTCAGCTGAGGGCCTGGGTAGGACAGGAGGCGGCAGGGGGTGGGGTCCATCCCTTCAGTCTGACCATGAGCTGCCCCCAGGCTGAACCCGACCCCCTGGCTCTCCGGGGGCCCCAGCTTACAGACAGCAGCCCGTGGGGACTTCCCAGCCCCCACAGTGATGTGAGCCAATGCCTCATCATAAATCTCTTAGATGATAGATAGATGATTGATAGATGATAGATAGATAGATAGATAGATAGACGGATAGATCAATAGATCCTATTGACTCTGTTTCTCTGGAGAACCATGATAAACACAGTCCTCACCTTATATTCAGCTTTCCTTCTATCTGTCCATCCATCCATTCATCCATCCCACCATCCAACCACCCATTCGGCAATAGTCATGGGTGTCTGTTGTGCTCAGCTCTGCAAGGAGATGCAGACAAAATGTGAAGAAACACCAGACTCAAATTGTGCACTCACAGAGCAGACAAGTTAAATGGGGAAGCCAAACATGAGTCTAACAAGCAAAAGACACAATGACTGTGACAAGAGCTACCAAGGAGAGGGACATCGAGCCCTGAGGACACTTAATGGGGACTTGACCTAGTCAGGGAGGTCAGGGAGGGCTTCCTGGAGGAAGTGGCATTTGAGTTGAGATTTGAAGAGTTGGTAGGCCTGAACAGTGAAGAAAAGAAGGAACGTTTCCTTGAGGGAACACTTATTCAAAGGCTCTGTGGCAGGAGTAAAGGAGGGGCTGACTAAGGCCGTGGCTAGAAGGGGAGCTTCCTTCTGGAGCAATGGTCTAGTGACCTAGACCATTCACTGCACACACTGTTTGCTCCTTCAGTTTCCTCCCATCGGCCTGGGTCATCCCTCCGGATTCCCTGATCATTCCAGCCTGTGGTCTTGCAAAGGCGTGCATGGAATATACAATTCCAGAAAAGGTAACCGTCAGGTGTTCCCCACCAATGAACGCGCAGATGAGTGAGTGTCTGGGACACGTGTGGACCTGGGGTCACGGTGAGCGCCTTGAGCAGGAATGTGCAGCTTCACGTGGCTTCTGGAGCCTCAGGTGAGAAGTGACACCTTCTCTGGCTTCAGCTTTCCCACTTGGCTGTGGGCACGACTGCCAGGCTGGCCCAGCCATTCACTCGGGAGCTCATTCCTCGGGCAAGTATTTACTGTGCTCTGACTACGTGTTAGGCCCCGGAGATACAGATGACAACAAACCCCATAAAAAGTCCTGTTCTCTTGGAAATCATGGTTTCAGGGGACGCATCAAGAAACTCAACACGTAAGTGAAATACACGGCCCCCAGGATGGCAGGAAGTCCAAGGTAGGAGCTCGAGCAGGTGGGCTGGGTGGGGAGGGAGGGCCTCCCTGTGAAGGTGAGTGTGTGTTCATTGGGATTTCTTCCCTACATAGGGCGATTTCCAGCACGAGTCACATTCAGGCTATTGGAGAAGGAAATTTATTCAAACTGCTGGATAGTCATTCAATGGAATACTTCTTGAGTATCTGCTTTGTTTTGGGTACTTAAGATCCATCGAAGCAAAGATGTCTGACTCTCACAGCCTGGGCAGACAGTTCCCGTGTGGACAGACAGAAAGCCATAGACAAGGTCAGAAGCCTCCCTGAAATGCAAGGAGACCCACGTGGTAGACGGAGGGCAGGGCGAGGGGCAGAGAGGGTCCGGGATGGGCGGTGGGTGGGGCCTGGAGGCCTCTTTGAAAAGGTGGCAGCGGGGGAGCAAACATCTGGAGGAGAGGGAGACGGGCACGTGGGCATCTGGGGTGGGGGAGGTTCTGGGCAGGGGACACAGCTGGTGGGTGGGCGGGCTTGTGCCGGCGTGTCGTGGAGTAACCACGGAGCCAGAGAGATGGTGCTGGGCAAGCAGAGGGGGGCGGCAGAGAGGACGCGTGGCCACCTGTATTCCTCAAACATCGAACACACCCGGGGCACCGAAACTGCGACCTCGCCCTTCAGTGAGTCAGTCCCACACGCCGGGAACCAAGGCCAGAGTTTGGTGTCTTTCAACCGTCTCACCAGCAGATTCAGGCACCGCACGGCGACTGAAGTGTTTGAAAGGTGCTTACAGATTACATCGTGAAACTTTTCATCACAAGGGAAAAAAAATGGAACTATGTACACGAGGTGATAGATCTTGGATCAACTAAACTTACTGTGGCAATCGTTTTGAAATACATACAAATATCGAACCACCGTGGCGTGCACCTAAAACTATTAATTATACTCTATATGTCAATTACATCCCAACAAAACCAGGGGGAAAGGCACGTTAATTATTGGGCTCATTTTACAGACGAGGGAACGGAGACCCAAGGTGAGTGTCCCGTCCAAGTTTTCACAGACGGAACGTAGCCGACTCTGGGCGCAAGTGAAAGCCCCCATCACAGACTGGGTGCCCCAATTCCACATGCCCGGGCATCCATGCAGCCGGGGACGGAGAAGTGAGAGGTGATGCTCCTTCTCAGAGCCCCCGAGGCGGCCGTGCGGGCAGGGCAGTGGGGGAAAGGGCAGCAGGGAGGTGGTTAAGATTCCACAGTTGAATGGCTTGTTCCTCGGGCCCCAGAGAGCCGGACTGACACCAGTCTAAACACATAACGCAGATGGGCAGGGTGAGCGTGGCATCTTTTTTCTTGACTCTGTTGGGAAGCAGACGGAGGCGCCCCGGGAAGGCGTTCCCGTCGACCCCGGGCCCCTCCCTGGCAGGAGCCGGGATGGCAGGCGAGGCCCGGGCCTCCGACGAGGGAGAGGCCTGTCTATTAGCCCTCTGCCTGCTGGAGGATTTTATCTCTAAAGTATAGTGTTCCTGTTAGAAGGTACACATTTCCACATCCATTAAATTGCTTTGCATGAAAGTGTACCTTCCCGGTACCATAGCAACCGTGCTTCCTAATCTGATTTAAATTTTTGTACCTTGTGCTGCAGAAGCTGATGCCGGCTTTCTGAAATCAGCGGTTCTGCCATGCGCACGATGTACGGTTTTTTAGAAAAGGAAAATAATCGTAGGCCGAACATCACCCCCCTCTGCCCCGTCGGCGGACGCTCCCCGCTAATGGTTACAGACAGGGCACCCGTACCTCCCTGCCTCCCGGCCGGCTGATTCTGAGAGATTTATTGAACCTTTCTGAACTTGATTTTCTTCATCTGGAAATGGGAAATTATAATGTTCTACCCCGCGGGGCTGTTGGAAGGATTAAACGACAGACATCATGTAAGGAGCAGAGTTCTGTGTCTGGCATTCATTAAGCACTAAGTAAACACTAACTCGCGCTCGCCTCACGCGAGCCTCTTCCCTCATTAGTGGTAACAGTTGACCACGGAGGACGTTACGAGTCTCAGCCTGAGGTCTGTGGCTCCCGGCGGCTGCTGCCAGCTGGTCTGCCGTCCGCCGCTTGTCCGCGGCTCCGTGATGCTCCCCGGAGGTGCCGGCTGCCGCTGGAGAAGCACACAAAGCGGAGACGGGCTCTCCGGGCCGCTCCCCGCTGTCCAGCAGGCTGCTTCTTCCCACATCCGCCTCCGTGGCTCGGTCCGGCTTCCTTGAAGACACCTGCTGATCACGGGGCGGTGGGAGACACCGGCTGCCGTCCTTACCCCCTCCCAGGAGAGCAGCCCAGGCCCAGGCAAGGCTTGGAAACATGTTAACTAACGACACGCAGGGTCATCAGGGCTTGGCACGACCACAGCCACGAATGTCCCACCACCCGGCTGCAGGCTCCATCTCTCAGGCTCCAAAGCGACAAGCAGCTTCCAGCCACACACGGCTGCCGGTTCTGGGAACGGGGGCTCCTCCCTCGGGGGCTGAGAGCGAGGGGTTCCGGGGGTCTTGAACTAGAAGGTGCCCCAGATTCTGGGGGCGACGCGTTCAATGTACATTCCAGGACTGTGGCGACAGAAACCCGGGTTCGGTGGGTCCAGCCGGGGGCCCTGGAATCGGTGTGTTAGTCACCCAGCGGCCCTCACGCGGCCGTAGGTCCGTAGACTGAACATGTTACTGCGTTTATTGTAGAAGAGTCCCGTACGTCTGCAGCATTTAAAGAGAAAATGCCGAGGTGTCTGTGGCACACCTCGATAACCGCAGGGAGGGAGCAGGGGAGGGGGCGGGGGCAGGGGACATGGGGGCCCGTGTGCTGCGGTTCGCGACGCTATCCTCTCTTCTCTTCTGTACGTGTGAAATTTTTCGTAATAAAAATGCTCTTGTAAGCTCAAGATCTGAGAAACTCGGAGATCCCTCCGGCTCTTCGTGTCTCCAGCTCCAGCCAGAAGCTCGGAGCATTCGGACGCCGGCATTCACCTTCTCTTCTACGTGAAGAAAATGCCATCGCCAGGAAGTCCTACTCCTCCGGCCTTGGGGTCACTTGATTCTCCCTCTTCACCTTCCAGCCGACGCCCTGGGGCACAGGGCCAGCACCCGGGGACCGGGGCTCATGGGGGGACCGTGCAGCCAAGTGTCGGGTGTCCCAGCGACTCTGCGGCTGGAGGTTCTGGGGGTCTCGTTCCCCTTCTCCTTCTATGAGCTGTGGCTTCCACCCCCTCAGGGAGGGTTTGAAAGGAGGAAAGTGGCCTTTTCTCACCGGCATACACAAGTGCAACCCCATGCAGAACGTAGGGCCTTCCTCCCACCTACGCGGGCTCCCAGGTGACCCTCTGGGCGTGAGGCCTCCCCATGGCGTGGGGCGCAGAGTGGGATACAGGCGACGGGTCTCCTCGCATCTCCTGCGGCCTCCACAGCTACCCTACACACGGTGACAAAGCCCCTTCGTCAGGTTCTCCAGGAGTGCAAAGCTGATTTAAGTCATTTAATGGCTGAAGACTTAAGGCCCCAATCGGGAGGCACAGTAACGAGAAGAGTGGATAGCGGCCCGGATCCACCGCAGGCGCCACGGCTCACTGTCCGTGCAGCCTGGAGGAGGCTTCTTCATATCTTGGAACCTCAGTTTCCCCATTTGTAAAATCAGCAGGTGATAACTTCAGGGCCATTTTGGGTGGCTGGATGACAAAAGCCATGTAAAGTATTGCCCCGGCATGGAACTAACATCCAGGAAGTGTAATAATTACTTCTGTGGATTCATAGCCACACACACACAGACCCATCGACACCCCGGCGCCTTCAGACTCCCCTCTCTGCTGCCCACGTCCCCCCTTTGCACAAAGCCAGGGGACGCAGACGGAGCCCAGTGACATGGCGAATGCTTTCGTGGAGAGTGTGGAATTGTGGAGCCGAGAGAGGCCCCAGGAACACTAGGTGCTGGCACGCACGTGCACACACACACAGTGCACACACTCACACACCTGTGCACATGCGTGCACACTCACGCAAGTGCACACACGCTTCACTTCTTACCAGCTTCCAGAGGCTTCCTGGAACACTTAGCAGAAATCCAATCCTCACTCGTGAGGCCCTGTTGGGTCCAGCCCCGCCTACCTCCTGCCCTCAGGTGGACCTCGCTCCCACCTGCTCAGGGCCTTCCAGCCACCCTGGTCCCTGGTTCCTCCAATGCTCCCAGAGAGGGCCTGAGCCTCTGCCCGGCCCCGCTGCCCCGAGTGAGCCACACACCGGAGACCCCCCTCTTCTAGGCCCGTCCAGAAACAGCCCCCAGCCCTGGTTCTAACCCCACCCCCTCCGGCCCCCCCTTGCATGCACTGATCTGCTCGCTTGTCCCCAGGCTGTGAGCTGCTCGGAAGCCACCAAGAGGGTGAGTCTGCTCACACATCTGGGCCCAGGATGTGTCATCCCTCAGGAAGTTGGGGGTAGGTGAAGGAATAAATGACAGCGGATACAAAGAAACCGGAGCCCGGGGCACGTGGGTTTGCCCAGACCACACAGCTGTGGAAGGAGGTTCAGCCTCTGACTCTCCAGCGGGCCTCAGACGTTGTCTTTGCAGGGATGAGGCGACGAGACTGCCCCACCCGGGAGAGCTCTAAGACACACGGAGGGATGTCGAGGGGCCCCTCGGCCGCAGCGCTGGCTGGCTGGTGCGTGCGAGTAGCTGAGGGACATAGGATGCTGCCTTGGTCTGAGCTCCGCACCCCTGCTGGTCTCTGAGGCAGCAGAAGTCCTGCCATTTGCACCCTGGAGAAGGAAAACCTCGGGGTGGGTCCAAATGCAGCCAGGGGCTGGTGACGGACACCACAGCACAGAGACTGTGGCCGGGGCCTCTGAGACGCAGGGGGTGCGGCAGAGGCCCGGTCCCTGACAGCCGTCCTCCCTCTGGTCTCCCCACACCACCTGCCTGGCTTGGGCAAGGCGGCCACCAGGACAGAGGGGTCCTGAGCGGCTCTGCTTTCCTCCGAGAGGCCAGCGGGCGCCGGGTCTTCCCGGGCTTCAGTCAGGCCGACGAGGGCCAGGTCCCCATGCCACACCCACTCCTGTGCTGTGACGACTCTGGGGTCAGGGCGAGGATATGCCCCCTTCCAACCCACACGGAGAATGGGGACAGGGACTCTTTCTTGGGACACGTGGATACTGTCACCAAAGGGACAGGACAGGGGCCGCTGGACTGGCCCTCACAACACATTTCCACCCGACAGCGCCCGCTCCAGCAGGCCTCCTGTGAGGATTCGCGTTCCAAGGGGCGTGCACAGACCTGGGGCACCTTGTCCCCCATGAGCTCAGGCCACTTGTCCCCGAGCGAGGCTTCACTTTCAGCAAGGAGGTACCAGCTCAGCTATAACCGCTGCAGAGGTGTAGCCCGGAGGGGACCCTGCCTCTGGCCGTTTCCTCCCGGTCACGTTCCCCTTGGAAAGGACTCAGCCCCACTCCCCGTCTCGTGTGCCGAGGGTGGGGTCTTACTTCTGACTTGCGGTGGTTGCGAGGCCGAAAATCCTGTGCAGGTGAAACAGTCCTTGAAGCTCAGCCAAACTGTTCGCGATGGACCAGTGGGACAGACGGCCCCTGCGCGGGCCTTTCGCTCACCCGCCTCCAGGAGGGAGCCCCCGCTACACGCAGACACGGGGGCGTTCAGACCACCCTGCCCAAAGCAAGCGGGAGGCCCTAGGGGAGAGTTCCTGAAGGCCTCCCGGCCTGTAAAATCCTCATCCTTTCGTTGGCTTGTGAGTCTCTTTGTCTCTAGTACCTTCATGGATGTGTGTGTTACGAAGGTAGTGAAGTTACTCGTAGGAAGAAGCAGAACCCACGGCCTCCCAGCCCCAGCCACCTGCCGGGAATGGCCGCCTAGACACTCAGGCGTGGGTTGGAGCTGGGTGTCTGCCGGCAATGGCCGGCTTCAGCCTGGAGCGGCCGGCGGCTGAGGTCCGCCCCACGCCTCTCCATCCGCAGCAGGCCCGCCCCCCCAACGTGCCCTTCCCAGCTTCCACATGCTTTGGGCTCACTCTCTGGATCTGAGTCCGGGCCGGGCACTGTGAAGTGACCCGTCCAAGGTGGGGAGTCAGGCTACGGCAGGGACCAGGAGTCGGGAGCCACTCTGTCCGCCCTGATGCGCAGGGAGGCTCGGTAAAACCTGTACTCACTTCAAACCTACATCTCGCTTGATTAGACCCACATACACTTGGCTCTTGGGGAAACTGCAGAGAATTTAGCCAAGGGGTGTGTCTCCCCATCCCGTTTGTCAACTCCAGCACGGATGCCTGCCTTCCACGCAGGAGCTAAGTCCTGGAGGGCGCAGGCCTGCCCATCCTGCCCATTTTCCTCTGTTCAGCAAGGGGAAGAGAGGGCAAGATGCACCCACTGATTGTCAGAAGAACGGATGGATACTGCACCCCAAGCACCTGTCACGTCCTAGACCCACGCTAGGGCCTTTGGGATGATGTCAAGGTTCTCAGTGAAGGTAGTAACAAACACTAAAGAAGAGAGGGTAGCACGATGAACCTCCATATGCCACTCGGATTGAGTGAGTATTACTATTCAGCCATGTTTCCTCAACTGCTTTTTGCTTAAGCATTTTAAAAATGACTTACTGACATTTTTGCTTTGGTTTCCGTTGCCCTCGGTGACGTGTCCAGTAAGAGCCGTTCTGGCCGAGGTCAACGAGGTTGCTGCCTGTGTTCTCCTCTAGGAGTTTGATGGTTTCCTGCCTCATATTGGGACCTCATCAAGATAAAAAGCTTCTGCACAACGAAGGAAACAATCAACTAAACTAAAAGGCCACTGACGGAAAGGGAGAAGATATTTGCGAACGACATATAGGATAAAAGGTTAGTATCCAAAATCTGTAAAGAACTTACCAAATGTGACAGCAAAAAATAAATAAACAAGCCCGTTAAGAAATGGGCAGAGGAAATGAACAGGCACTTCTCCAAAGAAGACATCCAGATGGCCAGCAGACATATAAAAAGATGCTCCACATCACTCATCATCAGGGAAATGCAAATCAAAACCACATTGAGATACCACCTCACACCTGTCAGAATGGCTACAATTAACAACGCAAGAAACAACTGGTGTTGGTGGGGACCCTCATGCAATGATGGTGGAAATGTAAACTGGGGCAGCCACTCTGGAACACAGTATGGAGGTTCTTCAGAAAACTAAAAGTAGAACTACACTACAATCCAGCAATTGCACTATTAGGTATTTACCCAAAAGATCAAAATTACAGACTCAAAGGGGTACATGCACCCCAGTGTTTATAACAGCACTATCACCAATAGCCAAACCATATATATATATATATATATATATATATATATATACACACACACATACATACACACAACAGAATATTAATAAGCTATGAAAAAGAATGAAATCTTGCCATCTGCAACTACATAGATAGAGCTAGAATGTATTATGCTAGGCAAACTAAGTCAGTCAGAGAAAGACAAATACCATATGATTTCTCTCATATGTGTAATTTAAGAAACAAAACAGATGAACACATGGGAAGGGGAGGACAAAAGAGAAGAAAGGGAAACAAACCATAAGAGACTCTTAAATGCAGAGAACAAACTCAGGGTTGATGGAGGGAGGGGTGGGGGATGGGCTAAATGGGGGATGGGCATTGAGGAGGACGCTTGTTGGGATGAGCACTGGGTGTCATATGTAAGCGATCAATCACTTAAATTCTCCAATATCGCACTTACGTTAACTAACTAAAATTTAGATTAAAGAAATGAATTACTGACAGGATGACATTTTGGCTGTACTTGAAGCCTTTAGGGCACATCCCTTACAGAAACAGACGTTTGCTCATAAACCACAACGCTATTATTAGACTTAACAAAATCAACATCCTTCCTTCATCTCATCCAAAGCACATCCATGTCCAAATTTCCCCCACCCCCACCAAAATGTCTTCTTGTCACTGGTCTGTCCACATCCAAGTCAGACAACACGCACGAGTCACATCTGTTCGTCAGGTCACTTGAGTATCGCTTACTCGAGAAAAGTGCATGCCTTTCTCTCCGTGTCACTGGCTCGTTGGGAGGACAGGTCTCATCGTAACCTGCACGGTGGCCCTGCAGTGTAGTCCCAGTCCTCTCTCGCGAGAGAACCGGCTAGAAAACCAAGGCTCCCATCTCTCACAGGGCTCGAAGCAGCTGCCGACGGTCACAGAATTGTTGGCTTTCACAACGAGATTTGTTTTCTTCTCAAAACCACACTCTTTCTGCCATTGTGTCCGTGTGAAGGGAGTAGTGGACACTACAACTTTTTCTTTAAACTTTAAAAACCACCTTCAGTACTGGCTTTCCACACATTTTGACCGAGCTTGCTTATTTCTGCGAAAGAAAGAGGATTGGCCAGGGGACGGGAGAGGATGGTACGTGAGGGGCAGGGAGTGATATTTTCACGCTGCTCTGGGCCAGGCAGACATTATCTAGCACATAAGTAAAGAAAACTCCGGGTTTTATCTTCAAAAGAATAGGGGTGTTCAGACTACTGGAGCAACCCAAATCAAAGACCAGACCGGCTTCACTATTTACAAACAGAACATCTAATAAGCGATTTGCAGAAATGACTGAGCTTCTTGTGGCTCCTTTGATATGCAAATGTGGGTTCCGCACCCCTCCCCTGCTCTCCTTCCCAGGGCCTGTGCTGGAGAGCTCCTTAATAATATGGGGGAAATCCTGGAAATCGCCACCAGGTGAATTAAGGTTTACCAGGCTCTTCCTTCCTGCAGGTTCTTTTGGTGAGGTTGCTCTGCAGAGAGAGAGGTTTGTAGAGCACTTCCTCTAGAAGCGCGTGCCGGCTGCTAAAAACTCCTTAGCGCTGAGAAGGGTTACAGGCTGCCTCCGTGGGCACTCGCCAAGGGGGCCACCGAGCTTCAAATTCCCATTTCTTCCACGTTGCCAGAACTTAGGAGCTCACGTCTGAAACCCTGATGTCTGAGCAGTGATTTTTTTAAATATATGTTCCCAGAATACCCCGTGGGTATCTAATAGTAGATATGAAAAACTCCAACTACACGAATGTTTCCTTTTAGATCTAGTGGGCTCTTAGAGTGCACTCGGCGAGATCACCCATAAGAGGAGTTTTCCAGGAGGACCTCTGGGCAGAGGAAGCAGGCAGAGGACATGTGCACCACAGAGGAGCACACACGCTCTGGGAGCCTCAGAAATCTGAGGCCGGTCATGTGCACTCCATAAACAACGCAGTCTAAGGCGGCCTCAGAAACTCGGCATGAAATTCCAACACCTCCCTGCTCAAAGGATTTTTTTTTAAAACAATTCTTCAGCCCTCTGTTCACATGTTCAAACTTCTTCCAATGAACATTTGCTTTTATACGTATGAACTAGAAGACGGCATGAGAATCTGTTTAATAAAAATAGAGGAGACAGAGAAAACTGCGTTGGAAGCCAGTGCGAGTCGGATAAACAGCAATGATTGGGAGTGGAAAGGTTTGCTGAGCGAAACCCGCCAGAGTGGGCAGGTTGGTTTTTCCCTGGAAGGAGGGAGGTTCACTTTGACTGATGATGTTGTGCCCACGCACCCGCTGGCAGGACGCTGAGTCTCTATTACGGTCGGCAGATCTGTTTCATTCTCCTCCAATTTTACAACACGACCCATTTCCAAACAGGATCTAAAGACTAATACCCCCTGACAACAGTCTGAGAATTCCAACCAGAGTGTTTCTCAAAGCCAGGATCCCAGAAAAGCTGACTCAACCCTTTACATTCTAGCCTTTCAATCCACACCGTACAGAGTGTTTACATGTTGAAATTTTTCACCAATGGGTCTTTGGAATGCAATGGAGTATTTTTAAGCAAAATCAATAGCAGTCGTGAATAATACAGAAAAAGCTTTATGGACGCCGTCTTTGACTGGTGTCCGGAGGCTCCCAACGCCATGGTCAAGCATGACCACGTTCTGGCCCGTCTGCTCGACACCGTCCTTCCGCTTAAGTGCCAGCGAGTTGCACCCACAGCATTCACTCAGCCCCGATGCTGAGCTTCGATCACAAAGAGGAGGTCACCCCGTGAGCCTCCCGATATTGGCAGAGTGGTTCCTTTGCACCGCATTCCCGGTCTGAAGACCTATCACTGAAAATGCAGCCTCAGATTCGTCCGTGGGGAAATCAATAACAAATCAAGGAGCTACACACCCAGATTTATTGGCATAACCAGGTGAGGCAGCCCAAAATCTCCCTGAGTGGGTTGTTGATTACAAGCCAGGTAGTGGGAGACAGGCTCCTGCTGGATTCCATGCTGGTGTGATAAATTCACCCACAGCCACAGATCGGACAAGTGGTAAGTCAAATGGATGGTTCCTGAAGGTGCAAAAGCATATGTCATTCCACTTCCAGCTTGATGCAGCTAATCTGTCTTAACCTCAGCATAACTCACGAGTCCGGGAGAGCCTTCTGGAAAGCACAGGTATGATGATGCTCTTTTTGAACAGACTTGTAATTTCTGGGCACTAACATCCTTTGGGGAATTTTCCTTGACTCCCGGATTTGAGAAGTGGTTCATCTCCAGGATATTTGTGTGGACTCTCCTAATGATACTCCAGCGATTGGCATCGAGGTTGCTATCATTGGCACACTGGGTGTGTGTCAGAGCTAACTGAATGAATGCAGAGTGGCTCTGAGATTTAGACCCTCAGAAATTCTGCAATTGGGGAAAGCGGTTTAGTGAGAGCTGACAATATGGTACCTTTACAGACGCTAACATTTATTTTAAACTCAAGCGTTCCAATTTCCAAAAAGAATGTATGAAAATAATGACGATTAAATCAGTGCCTTTTCTTTCCTCAAGATTCTATATTCCCTGCCTACGGTATCACCACGGCACTGTGGGTTTTACAATCTAGTTTAGAACAATCTAGTTTAGAACAAACGCAGCTGGTCACATGGACATTACTGTTAAATGCCCACTTCGTCCCTGAGAAAAGAGCTGTCTTCCTTTTCAAAGCTTTTACCTTTCCTTAACCATTTTTACAGGTGCAGCCATGTATCAAAAATTATTTGAAGCTGACTGGTGCCACTCAAACTTAACACTGCTGGGGCTCTGTGGACCCTCCTGCAGAATGTTATGAACTGGAACATATGGGAAATGTTCAAATTCTGTCAGCACGATGCACGTCTCAGAGAGCAATCTAAAGAACCTGAATTGTCCTTGATTCCGAGAAAAATAGGTTATAATTCCGAACATCTGTTTCTTAACAAATAACACCACTTAAGTGAGAAGTACAGAGTTCATGTTGTGCAGATGAAGTCTGATGTTTGCCTAAAACAATTGCTCTACTCAGAAAACGGCCATCAGTGGTGATGATCGCCGGTCTGTGCCTCTTGGGCGGAGGACAGGTGTGAGACCTGAGTGACAAACAGAGGGGCCTGTGTGACAGTGGCTCAGAGGGAGGTGGACAGTCTGCAAAGATGGCTTCACTGGGTGCTATAAAGATGCTCTTTGCTGTGTGAACGTGCAGCCCCGCCATGTCAGGTGGAGTCTACACCCTCAGCCCTTGACAGTGGACTGGACTCGTGACTGGCTGGGGTGACTCTGAAGCCTTAAGAGCCTTGAGAGACTCTGCTCACTCTCCTGGACCCCAGCGCTATCCATGGGAGTAAGCCTGGCTGCCCTGCTGGAGGAGGAGAGCCGAGGTACGTGGCCAATGCCAGCCAACCCCTGAGGACAGAGCTGCCGAGGTCCCGGTGGTGGACCTCAGAGGGAAGACAGCCCGGCTGTGACCACACGAGCCACCCAGCTAAGTTCAACCACCAAGCCTCAGAATCAAGAGTTAGATAAATCGTTTTGAAGCATCTGAGGCAACTGTGTCTTTTGTCTTTAAGAAAAAAAAAATAATTTCATCCAACCCCTACTCACCTCCCCTCTGGCAACCACCAATTTGTTCTCTGTATTTAAGAGGCTGGGTTCCTTTGTTTGTCTCTTTTTTCTTTGTTCTTTTGTTTTGTTTCCTACATTCCAAACATGTGTGAGATCATACGGTAATTGCCTTTGTCTTATTTATTTCACTTAGCATTAAACCCACTGCATCCATCCGTGTTGTTATGAGTGGCAAAATTTCATTCCTTTTGGTGGCTGAGCAGTATATCCACCACACTGTCCTTCCCCATTCATCAGTCGATGGACCCTTGGGCTGTTTCCATAACTTGGCTGTTGTAGCCAATGCTGCTATAAACATGGGGGTGCGTGTATCTTTTTGAATTAGTGTCTTCAGATTCTTTGGGTAAATACCCAGTAGTGGAATTACTGGCTCGTAGGGTGTTTCTATTTTTAACTTTTTGAGGAGCCTCCACGCTGTTCTCCAGAGTGGCTGCACCAGTTTGCATTCTCGCCAACGATGCACATGGGTTCCCTTTTCCCCCACATCCTCGCCAGCACCTGTTGCTTCCTGTGTTGTCGATTGTAGCCATTCTGACAGGTGTGATGTGGTATCTCATTGTAGTTTTGATTTGCATTTCCCTGATGATGAGTGATGTTGAACTTCTTTTCATGTGTCTGTCGGCCACCTGGATGTCTTCTTTGGAGAAGTGTCTGTTCGTGTCTTCTGCCCGTTTTTCAATTGTCTGAGGTGGTTGTTTTAAGCCATGAAGTGTGGGAATGGTTTGTTATACAGGAAGGGTTAGCTAGGGAAGACCCCATAACAGCCCCCGATCTCCCCCTTCTTCATCTCTGACTCTCTGTCTCTGTCTCTATCTCCATCTCTCCACACAGTGTCCTAAATCCAGCCAAGGAGGCCCTGGTCTGCGGCTGCCCTTCCAGGGAGAGAATGGGTGGTATCTGGGCAAGAGCGCAGCAGATACAACTTGGCTCATGTTCTCAGGGCCTGTTTTCACTCTCACAATTATGAAGAACTCCAAAGAGCTTCTGTTTTTGTCTGTCAACACTTACCACATTAAAGCTGAGGAAAGTTTAAAACTTGAGAGAATTGCAAGCACACCTGCCCTTAAGCGTTGGAGTGATGATGTCATACGAGCTGACGAGGTCTCCAGAAAACTCCACTGTGCACTCATTTAAAACATGAGAGAAAGGTAGATGACCTTTGGTTTTGTTGTGAAAGTAAGTTTGTCCTCACCGATCCTGAGAATCCGTGGCCTAGATGGAAATCAAAGAATCAGCTGGACCATTGTCCCAGATGTCCCCACGATCCCAATGCCGCACTCCACCCCGGTCTGCACGACTTTGCTTATGAAGAAAATAGTCAGAATACAAACATTAAACGGCCTGCTCATTAGAAGGCTCAGAGCTTTACTCCACAATGGTAAGTGCATATGGTTACAAAGCATTCATATAGAGTAAACACTCTAAAATTATTATAATCATTGCATCTCCATGGTAATATTTATTTATAATGAATTATATGCTTACAGGGGAATTATTGAGCTAAGCGGAGAACTAATTATGGGAAGCGTATTCAGATCTCAAATAAAGTAGCTCCCGCCCTTTCTAAGTGATTCTTGTCTAAAAAGCTTCCGTCCTTTTCTTCCGGCCAAGGTGCAAGTCCAGGTGTTGCTCCCAGGGAGCCCCACCGGGCTCCTTCGGTGCCTCATCCAGCTCTTTGGACCTCTTTGTCATCAAGTAAACTCTCCACCCATCGCCACCTCCTCAAGTTCAGACGCATCCATCGAGTCTCTGCTCTGTTCCACCTGCCTTTCCGTTGGTCATGGCGTTGGCTCCTCACCACACCCGTGACTTGGGCACTTCCTTCATCACTCTCGCGCATAATATGAGGAAGCTGCCAACCAAAGCCATTGAACAACCTGCTCAAAACGAGGCAAATAGAAAAGAAGACAGAGAAGATGTGTGTCACTCACTTACTCAAGTACTCACTCGCTGGTAGAAACCATGTGGCTTACCTGTCCCGCCAGGCAGGGCTGCTCACAGATGGGGGTGGGCAGGCTGGGGCGTGAGGCAGTGACCTGTGGAGAGGATCTCATTGGCATGTGGTGGGTGTCCTCCGGAGACGCGCTGGGCCTCCCAGGAGCCCCGAGAAGGCGCAGTCTTCTGGCTGTGGAGGTGGGTGAGGCTTCACGGAGGAATGTGGCAGATGGCACTTTCCAGAATTGGCTGCAACGATACTCCACAGGCTCTTCTTATAAGGTGACTTCCAGGCTCCTTCCAGCAAGGAGGAGGGTCTATGTTTCCTCCCTCTGAATCTGCTCAGACTGGTGACAGCCAAGGAAGGGATGACTCCAGAGACAGGCCCCAGAACGTGAGGCCGCCTCCACACAGGTCTCTGGAGATGCCCCCTCTCGGCATCCGGCCACCATGCGGGGAAGGCACCCAGGTCGCCCCGTGGAGACGCTGGAGTGAGGGGGCATCAGCCAGCCCCGCTCACCTGCCACATGAGAAGCCATCTTAGAAGTGAGTCTACCAGCCCGGGCCAAGCCACCTCTGCTGATGCCACGTGCAGCAGAGTCAAACTGTCCCCTCCGCCTCCTCCCACATAGAAAGTTCATGTACACAGTAAATGACTGGTGTCACCTAAAGCCTCTAAGATACGAGTGGTTTGCTTCACAGCAATGGGCGACTGGCAAATGAGGTGATGATGAAGACGGGGAGTGGTAGCCAGGCACAGGGACGGGCTTGGGGGGCTGCTGGGGTAGGAACAGCCACGTGCACGAAGCCACGGCAGGAAGTACGTAAGACCTCAGCGCCACGTCACCCCGCCGGCCACGGGGTGGCAGAATCTGGCAGGGGCGCGGCCACGGGCCAGAAATACCATGATGGCTTAGAGGCTATCGTTCTGGGCCATTGGTCTCCAAATATGCTTCCCCAAATGTGAAACCTGGACCCCGAAGTCAAGGCTATTTTCACAGTTACTGCAAAAGTGTTTACTTGCCTTTCCAGACACCAGTGGTATGTGTGGAGGCGGCCTGGACGAACCCTGCAGGTGAGCAGACGTACTCGCAAAGAAATGCCAATTTCACTTTGAAATGCCCTTGATGTAGCCGGAAAAAAAATGTTACTTTTATTAAACCTCAACCCTTGAGTACACATCCTCATTATGTTTTGTCTTAGAACTTAGGCTTTTTTCTTCATGAAAAAAAACAAACGTTGTGTTAAACTGTACTGGGATTCTTACTTTTATTTTTAAATAAATAAATATTAATGCCACAGCTTTAACTTCTAATATGATAAATACCAACATACAGAGTCCACATAAACTGAGAAAAAGATATAACCCATATAAACAAAATCTCTCTGGGTCTTAAATAATTCCCAGGAGTGTAGCTGGATCTTGAGACAGAAATGTTGGGACCAGAGCTTGTGCTACATGGAATATCAGAAGGTTATATTTATTTATTTAGTTAGTTTTCGTTTTTTATTTTTTAAGGCTTCCCACCCAGTGTGGAGCCCAACTTGGGGCTTGATTCAAGACCCTGAGATCAAGACCTGAGCTGAGACGAGAGTCAGATGCTTAACCAATCGAGCCACCCAGGCACCCCCAGAAGATTTTAAACAGGAGCCCGGTCATCTTAGAATTTGGAGGAAATCATGGCCGTGTCCACCGCTGGGTGGTCTCCTAGGGGAGGGTTTGGGGCAGAATTAACCTTTTTAAGAGACTCTGTGCAATGCAGCAGATGGGTTAAGAATTAGGGATGTCGAACCTGCTTCAATGCCTAGCCTCACACCCATGCACACATATACACACCCCCACACACTCATGCACACCTGCACACACCCACAGGTGCACATGCATACACATGTCACCTGCATATGCACACACACACACACACACACACACACACACGGTGGGGCAGGGGACACAGTTTCTGGCTGAGACAGAGTCAGTAGAGATGGGGTTTGCAGACAGGGTGACCCTGGTCCTTGGAGGGAACCAGGCTCTGCACACAAAGGCAGGGACCTGACCCTGGACAGGAAGACCCATGTGAATCCTGGGAAGCAGAAGAGGAGAGGAGGGTGGGAGCAGTCGGCCATAAATTTGGGAGCTCAAGAGGTTGAGTCAGGATTCCTCTGACGGCCTGCATTTTTTCTGAATTTTACTGAAAAGTAACAGTGGGAGGAGGCCATCTGCAAGCCTGTCCACAGCATCCCCGTGTCCCACTGGAATGTTCTATCAGTATCAGCCCCTGGACCCCGGCAGGCAAAGTTGTGCTGATCACCACCGCCCTCTCTGAGGGGACTTTCTGCACCTCAGTGACGAAGGCCTGACGGTACCGATGACCCTGGTCAAAAAGAACATGAATCAGCCTGCTTCGCCTGCTTCTCCAAGCTGGTCTCCCCAGACGCTGAGCTGCTGAGGGCAGGAGTGACACCCCCACCACCACGGAAAACCCAGCTTGCCTCCAGGAAACAGACTCCTGAAACCAGCGGGCAGTGCCATAGGGTGGAAAGATAGGGTGTCCAGAAGCCAATGCACCCGCCTGAGTGGGGAGGTAGTGGCCCGGGAGGGGTGTTCTCCGAGGTCCAGGAGGTGATATCAAAGTAGAAACCCAGGACAGGTGAGAGGGTGAGCCCTGAGGGGGGGTCTGGAAAGGAGTGCTCCCAGCGGAGGGAAGGGCAGACTCCAATGCCCTGGGAGAGCCTTGTGCCTGCCTGTGTGGGAAAGAGCCAAGAGGCCGGATGCTTTGTGAAGGAGGGAAAGGGGCAGCCAAGGACACAGGGAGGAGGCCAGACCCTTCAGGGCCTTGTGCTCTCTGGCCAGGACTCCAGTTCTGACTCTGAGTGGGGTGGGGCCGCCACAGGGTCTGGAGAGCAGGGGTGTGTGGACTGCCTTCGGGAGCCTCCCCCTGCCAGCTGCGGAGAGCAGACACAGGGACAATGTGGACGCCACTGACCAGTCCAGGGGTCTCTGCAGCAGTGTGGGTGGAAACAGTAGTCAGTTCCATGCCTGTCACAATATATTTATGGATTGAAAATCAGTGTGAGAGAGAGGCGCCTGGGTGGCTCCATCAGTTAAGCGTGCAACTCTTGATTTCAGCTCAGGTCATGATCCCAGGGTCATGGGATCGAGCTCCGCATCAGGTTCTGTGCTGAGCGTGGGACCTGCTTGGGATTCTCTCCCTCCCTCCCTCTCTCTCGGCCCCTCTCCCACTGGCACGCATGTTCTCTCTCTCAAAATAAATAAACTTTAAAAATTTTTTTTAAAGTCAGTGTGAGAGAAAGAACAAACACCTCTTGATTTACATTTTTCCGTGGAAATTTCATGCAGGCATAGGAACTTACCCACCTTCAGACTTGGGGTATTATTTCGACATCAGTTAGCCACGCCGTCAGGGGCCAAACAGTCTTGAATTAATTTGCGTATTAATTACATTAACACAATAGAGGTAAATGCCATTTTAACTAAAAAGTCAGACCCAAGAGTTCAGTGGACTTGGGTTTAAAATGTGACGTTGTCTGTTCCCAACTGGGTACTCTGGGAATTACTGCCCCTCACTGGCCTTGGTTTTCTTCATGGTAAGGTTGTTTGGATGCGACAGAAGATTCCTTATGTGAGCACAGAGTGCTCAGTGGGGGCCCTAAAAAGGGAGACTGTCAAACATCTTCATCAATATCACCATTGAAATTTTATTCCTGAGAAAATATTGTACCTTAGGATTGTGTCTCCAGAGAAGACATGTTGTTCTTTAAATAAGGTGCTGGTTCCCCCTCCAGCCTCCCAGCCCTGGAGGTATCGCCCACATGAATGGCTTTGCTAAGACAGGGAATTTGGGTGCTGGTCCTCTGCGTCAGGGGAAGCCATTTTCATGGTGGCTTTGCATTTGCGACAGCAAAGTTCATCCTTCCAGAGTTCATTTAATTACAGCCGTAAATAATTTGGACGTTAGAAATCCATTTATACCATTAGCTTTTACGGTGGAATTTTATATTTTTTCCCCTAGTCCCCATTTCAATTAAGAAATTTCAAGTTTTACAATAGATCGATGGGTGTGTACCACATCATTAATTTAACGGGATGGCCTATATGCACTTGCAATTTCTTTGTCGATCCCTCTCCTTTAATTTGTAAAATTATTAGGAAAAGAGGAAAATTCAAATAGAGACAGAACATTTAAAAGCATAAAGAAGAAAATTGTATAGATCAAATACACACACACACACATACACACACAAATGAGCGAGTAAGCTCAGGGGGAATGTGGAAAGATGGGTGAATCACATCCACACTGACATCTTGCTTGCGATCTTGTCCTCTGATTGTGCAAAATGGTACCATGGGGGAAACCAAGTGAGGACATAGGGGATCTTTTGGTGTTATTTTTTTTTTAATTTTTTTTCTTAATGTTTATTTATTTTTGAGAGAGAGAGAGAGCATGAGCAGGGGAGGAGGGCAGGCAGAGAGAGAGGGAGACACAGAATCCCAAGCAGGCTCCAGGCTCCAAGCTGTCAGAGCCCAACGCTGGGCTCAAACCCCCACGAGCCATGACATCATGACCTGAGCCGAAGTCGGACGCTCAACCGACTGAGCCATCCAGGCACCTCATCTTGGTGTTATTTCTTACTCTGCATCTGAACACATTTAAAAATGTATGTATGAAGCCATGCACATTTTTTTGGCAAAATATCAACTCTTTGACAAGATAAAACTAATAATAATTCTAATACTTTGGGGGAAATGCATTTTTTTCCCTCGGATTAACAAGTCAGATGGCCACACATTCTAAAAAGGATTTAGTCCTTGTGTATTTCTTCCAAACCTGGTCCTCTGTGCTTGCTCCCTCCTTCAGAAAGGCGACATCTTCCTTCCCACAAGCCAGAAAGCCAAGGTCATCCCTCTGTCTCCCTCATTCAATCCCCATTACAAATCCCGGAGAAATCTTTCATACCCTTGCCTGTGTGCATCCCTTACACGGGTCCACTTCTGCCTCTCTCCATCCAGAAGCATCCATCACCTCCCACCCTGCCGGCTGCAGGAACCTCCTCCTCCCTGGACGAGTCTCCCAAGCCTGGTCTGCTGTCAGCAGCCAGGATGATCTTTTAAAAATATAAAGCTGGCCACAGCCCCTCTGTGCCAGAAGCATTGCCTTCCCATACTCTTAGGAACAGAATCTTCACCAAAACCCTGGATGGTCAAAGGCAGCCCTGTGCCATCTACTCTCACCACCAAACACACCAAGCTCCCCCGTGCAGGACTTTAGACGTGTTACCCCTCCCTGGGCAGCAACCCCCCCCCCCCCCACACAGCAACCCCTCCCCCGGGCACCTGTCTGAGCTGCTGCCCAGACCTTCTGACATCTCAGGACCAGGTTGCTGCTCAGGGAACACTGGCTGATTCCCCACTGTAGGCTTCCAGAAACACATTCCTTCCCTTCCCAGTGCTGCCAGGTCCATTCGTTTACGACTCTTTAAAAAAAAAAAAAAAAATTGAGAGAGAAACAAACAGACAGAGCGTGAGCAGGGGAGGGGCAGAGAGAGAGGGAGACACAGAATCCGAAGCAGGCTCCAGGCTCCGAGCTGTCAGCACAGAGCCCAACGCGGACTCGAACTCACGAACCATGAGATTAGGACCTGAGCCAAAGTCGGACACTCAACCGACTGAGCCACCCAGGCTCCCCATGTGACTCTCTTTTTAATCAAGGTATACATTGAACACATTAAAGTGTGTTTCCTTCACTAACTTTTGATCACTGAATGAACCCATAAAGCCACCCCCCCCAAACAAGCTTTGGAATGACTTTATCCCCCAGAAAGTTCCCTCTTTCTGAAAGACAGGCCCCACCCCTGCCCAACAGCAGCTACCTTCTTGATTTCTATCACCACGGATCAGTTTCACCTACTCTCACTCAAATTCCACGGAACCACGCAGCATGCATTCTGATTCGTGGACCCGTCCCCGTGCTGCCGCAGGTCCTAGCAGCTTCTCCTCACGAGTGCGTGAGGGGTGGCCCACGGGAGGAGCGCAGTGGGACCCCTGCACCCGTCCTCCAATGGGGGTGTTCCTTGTTCCTCGCCCCTGGCCACCAGGAACAGCACAGTTCTGGGAATTGCTGTCCAAGTCATTTTCTGGACATATGATTTCATTCCTTGTGGGCAAATGTCTACAAGTGAAATGGCTGGGTCATAGGGCTGACACGTATTTAACTTTACAAGAAACTGCCAAACCATTCTCCAAAGGGTTGTGTTATTTTGCTCTCCTACCAGCAGACTTCCGTCTGATTCGTATTCACCAGATCAGGGTTTGGCTTGGCTTGGTGTTTAACTTTAACCCTTCCAATGAATGTGAAATGACATCTCACTGTGGTTTTAATTTGCATTTTCCCGATGGCTGATGACACTGAACACCCCTCCTTCTGTGCTTATTGGCCATTTATGCAGCTTTTGTCATGAAGTTGCTTGGACGCTGTTATGCCCTTTTGGTGTTGAGCTGTTCTCCTTGTGGTTGTCGATCTATAAAAGTTCTATGTATAGCCAGATAATCGTCCTTCGTCAAGTGTATATGTTACAAATGTTTTTTTCTCTGTTTGTGACCTATTTATCATCTTAAGGGTCTCTTTCGGTGGCATTTTTTTTTTTCTCACTTTGATGAAATTTTTTAACAATCAAGTTTTTCTTTTATGGCCAATGCTGCTTGTGTCCTGCTTAAAGAATCTTTGCCTGACGGCGTCCTGGAGATTTTTTCCTGTGTGTTCTCTAGAGCTGTGCTATCCAACATGGCAGCCACTAGCCACAGGTAGGGCTCCAAATTTAGTGGCTTAACACAACCGCTACATTCTACTCCTGGTTTTGTATACCACAAATTCAAGAAGGGCTTACCTGGGTGACTCAGCTCTGATCCACCTGGGCCCAGTTTGGGCCTCCTCACTCGCATGGCATTTGGGGGCTCTTTGACATCCCTTCTGTCTCTTTCTCTGTGTCATCTTCTGGTGCTTTTGTGTGTGGTATAGTCTTCTCATAGCACAGCGGTCTCAGGGTGTCTGGCCTTTCTATGGTGGTTGGACACCCCCCGCACCCCCAGAGAAAGGGCTTTTCTTATGACCCAGCTCTAGGATGTCACTTCCACATTTTATTGGCCAAGTTAACCACTAAGGCCAACCTAGATTCAAGGATGGGGATCAATAGACTTTCCTCTCAGCGGGACTAATGTGGAAGGAAAGACATTGATAGCGGCCACATCTCACAGCAAGAACAAGTCCCCATGTTGGCCTTGTATCTTGAGCCTCATTAAACCACATATTAGTTTTAATGGCTATTTTTGCACACGTTATACTGTTTTGTATGTACACAATCATGTCCGCTGCAAATAGCAACAGCTTTGCTTCTTTGTTTCCATTCTGTGTGCCTTGCATTTCTTTTTCTTGCCTTATAACACGGGCTAGGACTTCCAGACCAGTGTTAATAGAAGTGGTAAGGGCAGCACACCATACCCTCGTTCCCAATCACAGAGGGAAAGTGTCCAACGTTCATCTGTGTGGCTATCTGATTAATAATTGATCACAAAGCTGAAAGCCTCAGAAGCACAGGAACCATGCCAATTTTGGTTCATCATTATATCTCTAGAGCCTAGATCAAAGCCTAGCCACAGTAAACACTCAAAGTATGTGTGCTGGATAAACGACCTTAAGGTTATCTTGGTCTGATATGAAATGCTATTCAAATTATCTAGTTGTCAGTTAACACCCTCAGAGGGTTTAGTGTTTGTTATCTATCAACTAGGAGCTTTGATAGCTTGTGTTTCTAGAGCACAAAAATGAAAAAGAAATATTGCAAACATTCCAAATGCTCTGTTTTTTTTTTTTCCACTTGAGAGGAGACATCTACGACTTTTCTCCATGCCGTGACCCCCTGCCGAGGAGTGTAAACGGTACGTCCCACTTCTACTATGTCTAAACGCCAGCCACAGTGAAGCCCCTTCTACCATGAAGATAAGTGTGTTTATGCCTGCTGCCGTGGAGACAGACGCTCGTCTTCATGGGTAGACATTACAGGAAATGAGACTTCCCCGTCCATCTGCTGGAAGGAGAGCTCACACCAGGTTCCCCCCAGCCCTGTAGTCAAACCAGATGAGGCTTTGGAGGGTGATGGAGTGCTGTGCTGTCTCTGATCACTTTTTTGTTTTTGATGCATTGATGGCTGACAATACGAAAATGATAAACCAGGCTGTAGACCCTGCGATTCCTATAAAGGGGGCACCAGACACTCTGACCCTGGCAGCCTGGGGCCTCTGCGCCTGAGCTCTCTCATGAAGCACAAACACATCAGGAGGGTGGCAGTGAAGAGTGTGGATGAGACAAGAGCTATGCCTTCCCGAGGTTCTGGGTTAGAATCCCTGCTTCCACACTTTGCAGTGTGTGGCCTTGGGTAAGTGTACGGACCTCTCCGAGCCTCGGTTTCTTTATCTTAAAATGAGGATATGTATTCTGAGTTGGGTGGATTGGTGTAATGAAAAACTGATGTCGCCTTCATTTAAAAAAAACCACTATCACATTGCACACATAACAGGTGCTCCATAAATGGCAGTTTTTGCTATGATTGTCATTATTCTTGTATATTACTACCAGGGAGATACTGGCATCCCCCACTAGATTTTGAGTTTTCCTTCTCCTTCCAAAATCCCTTTGATTAGGAGAGATCAGTGCCCTGCTTTGGAATCTCTGCTCCACTCCTCCCTTGTGGTTATGGACCTCCTTGACTGGTTCACGGCCTTTCGCTTCTTCTCTGATTAGCCCTTGAGAGCTTCTATGATCGACCGCACAGGTGGCCGACCGATGCGCTGGGGGAGAAGTCGTTCAAACCTGCTGGGCTAAGAACCAGGGAATTGTCCCCCAAAGTCACGGCTTGGATGGCACCTGGTCCCCAGTCAGCCCTGCAGGAAAGTCTAATTAGCAAACGCCCTTCCCCTCTACACCTGGGTTTCTAGCTTATAACTATTTACATGAGATTTCCCGCCCTCTCCGGAGCGTCTGCCTCTCAGTTGTGAAATGTGGGATCAACCAATGGAAAATACACATCAGAATCACAGACATACTTTAACCGACTGGCTGCCTGTGGTCAGGGCCACAGCTTTTGTTAGAGAGCTTGCTGGGGCTGGTGGCAGCAAAGCCACAGAGTGTGTGTGCAGATTTCTGCCCTGCCCTCCCGGGCTCTGCGGCGGGGGCCCTATGGGCTTTGTGGTAGGGTGTTTCTCTCTCGGTTGCAGGCTGGAATGCCGAGCCTCCCTGCTGTCAAAGGGAGCACCCCCCAGCCACCGCGAAGATATTTGCAAACACCCTCCAGTGACTGAGTGCCACCCCCGGGTGGGACCCACAAGGCAATGCTGGTCCCTGCTGAGGACAAATACGTTTATCTTTTAGAAACATATTCCCACTTTACTGTGCCATTTTTTTTTTCTCAATCTTGTCTTTTGTCTTTTAAGGTGATAACTGACTAATGAGTCTATGTATGTTCTGGAAATACGATAAACCAGCTCTCGAATCACGTGGTGAGTCTAACTTGCCTGTATCCGAAGCACACTTGCGCACCAGCTCCGTTCTCTGGGAAGAACACGCACCCTCACAAGCCGCCCGGCCAGCCTTGCAAAACACTGCCAGTGCCAGTCCCGGTCACCCTAGCGCCGGGTATTAACGACCTTCTGTGCAAAATCAGGTAAGAATGGCGGGCAGGCAGCGAGGAGGACGGTCTTGCAAACATTGCTGCGGAACATGCTTACCTTTCCGTAGGACGCGTGCGGGCGTCTGCCCCCCAGCTGACACGGCCTTGGAAGCTGATCCCCAGAAAGCCGAGGAGCCTTCTCTATCACGCACACCTTTGGAGGGGCGACCCCGGCACCTGTCCTGGGTTTCTCCCCACTCGGCACCAAGCCGAGAGCTTCCTGCAGCCCCAGTGATCACTTCCCAGCTCTGTGCGGCCCGGCTTTGCCAGCCAGGGGTGCCTTCTGGAAGCCGGGCACCCCATGCTTCCCCAGGGTCAGCTGAGCAAGAAGGCAAAAGCGCCCCCCCCCCCGCCCCCGCCGGCCGAGTCATTTTTACGAGGGCTTCGTGATTTGTGTCTTCCATGAGCTATGTTCCTTATCAGAGAGATAACCTTGAATCGCACCTGCCTTTTAAACATTTTACAGTCCTGACAGCCTCCCGGCAGATCCCCACAGACCCGTCTGCCCCCACCCCGTGCCCACAGTTCGGTGGCAGACGCTGCCCCTAAAAGATTTGTTGCAAGATATAACTCGGTCGGAACAGACTCAGTAGCGGCCACCCGACAGCTCCAAAACCAGCCCAGATTGTCCCACGTCAGCCCGACTTTCATGGAGGGGGTAACCTGTTCATAGCCGGATATTTCGTCTTGAGGGTGGTCTCCTGCCCTCTGCGCGATGTCAGGCGGGGGCGGGGGGTGTCAGGCTGGGGCAGCGGGTGGGGGGGAGAGGGTCTATCTTGTGGAGAAAGCGGTAAGAGTGCCCCCCACCCTGCCAGCTGCTTGTTGGGGCACCATGAACCCACCTTGGCACTAAGCCTGCTGGATGAACAAACGAAAATACAAGGCACACAGTTAAATCTGAATTTCAAGTGGACAACAAAGACTTCTTCAGGGACAGTGTGTCCCAGCTGCAGTTGTCCCAGAGTCAAGGCACAGGGAACCCCGTGCAAGTGGAGAGAGTCCATGGGAACCGTAGCTGCCTTACCTCCTCCTAGTGTCTCCGCCAAACACAGGCAAGGCTCCACTTCCTCTTAATGTGCAAGAATGTAATAAATAATAACAATAATAAATAACAGTAAATAATAATACATAAATAATAGTAACAATAAGAAAAAATAAAAATAATATAATATAAAAATAAATAAAATATAAAACACGGTCCACTTTTTGGCTTTACTACAACTATGTGCATCTGTCCATGTTGATTTCGTCTTGCGCGTCATTGAACAATCTATTGAGAAAACATCATCATCTCCTGGGTAACTTGTTGCCCTCAATGGTGTCTTTCTGACGGTCAGCTGTGGCTCAGGGACCGGTGTGTTCACTCGTTTGCACTGTGACCCCCACGATTTAAATGTCCATTCGGACGCTGCTGAACATCTGGGTTGTGCCCAGATTTCTGCTCTCTGCACCGCACGGTTATCAACGGGGGTCGTACCTCTCCCGCCACACGTGAACGAGTGTTTCACCAGGTGCTCACGTGGGAGTGGAAGTACAGGGTCACGCGTGGGTGCTTCTACCTGACCAGGTAGCACTGACTTGTTTCCAAAAGGGTCATTTCTGTTCACACGCCCGCCAGCTGTATGTGAGGACACAGGCTGTCACATAGCCTGGCCAAAATGACCTGTCACGGCCAGCGACAATTGGGGAACAGGATGTGAAATAGGATTTCTCTAGAGTCTCGTTTTGCATTTCTTTTTGAGCTATTTTTTAGTAATAGATCCTTTTCCCGGGCATTTTTCTGATCTTTAGAATTTCAAAAAGATAAAAAGAAATTTGCTGTATGAAAGACAGCAAGATTGATGAAGAACAAGGGGCCACAGCGAGATCATTAACAACATTAACATTAATTAGCTAACCAAGGGACGGAGGAAGAAGCACAATGCAGATTGAAAAGACAGTAAGAAAGCAGTGCAGTGACCCCTTGCGCCACGGCTGAGCCCCGAGAGCACCCGGGGATGGAGTGTGGCCAGGATTCCTGGTGGCCCTTTCCTTGCACCCCCTCTGCTCAGAGCTGAGGCCGGGACAGGTGTCTCCCTGGATGAAGCGAGTCCTCGCCTCATCTCCTCTGGTTGCCCTCCAGAGTCTGATGTTAGGCTGAGTCCCCCAGCTGACATGTCCACTCTGGGGGGGGGGGTCAAGATTGGCACCTGTCCCCTTTGCCGGGGACTCTCCATCAGGGCTCTGGGCCTCAGCGGCAGGTGTAATCCTAGAGGAAACACCAGCTTGGGGCTCACTTACTTCTCAGGATTAATTTGTTGTCAGACTTTCTAGCAACCCTTCATGTTCCAGCTAATACCATTATACACTGAAGAGGTTTTTTTGGATATAGAATACTTTCTTTGATTTTTTTTTTCCATAACACCTGGTTCATGCTAGCAAAAGCTTTTCACCACTTAAGAAACATGAAATGCAGAACCTAAAAGAGCTAAAAACAATCTCATAAGAGAAGCACAAAGTGGGAGGAATCACCCTACTCACTAAGACCCACTACGGAGCTGTGGTGACCAGGACTTGTGGATTTGGCCGGGGAACAGACGCACGCAGATCAAGAGAACAGAAAAGGGAAGCCCAGAGTAGAGCCACATAAATATACCCAAATGGATTTTGAGAAAACGTACAGACATAATTCGATGGCGGGAGGATGACTTTTCCAGCAAATGGTGCTTCAGCAACTGGACAAGTGGGAGCCACAGGCAGACACGCAGGCGTGACCGAAGCCCCACCATGTGCACAACTCAGCTCAAGTGGGTCGTGGACGTCGGTGTGGAACATCAGGGTACAACATGAGCTACAAGAAAGCAACAGCACGAGAGAAAGTTGGACCTGAGGTTAGATTTGACACCAAAAGCACGTTCCACAACGGGATAGACTGTAAATTGGACCTCCTCACATTAAAATTTGCTCTAAGAAAGTCCCCGGGAAGAGGACAAAGTGATAGGCTGCAGGCTGGAAAACCCCACGTGCCAGCCACACAGCTGGGAGAGGACTCCCACCTAGAATGTACGAGTAACTCAAAATTCAACAGTAGAACACACCCTCACACACAAACCAGCTAGAAGGTGAGCAAAAGACACGAAGAAGCTGTCTCTGAAGAGGACATTCAGATGGGGAAGGGCGCTCAGAACCATGTTCAGCATGGCTGGCCATCAAGGAGATGCTGAACACAGCCACAGGGAGAAAGGAGTAGGTTCCTATCGGAAGGGCTGATTTAAAACTAATAATGATGATAAGCCAAGGGCGGTTAGGATGTGGAGAAGCTGGCTCTCCTAGCTATTGCTGGTGGAAACGTGAAATGGTACAGCCTCTCTGGAAAAGTTTGTGGGGTTTTTGCTATCTGTTTGTTTTCTAGAACTAACCATGTGCTCTAACATATGACCCAACAATGGCACTCTTAGGCATTTATCCCAGAGAAATGGAAATTTGAGCTCACACCAAAATCCACACATCAATTGCCAAAGGAATTTTGGATGCGATGTCCCCAAACTGAAACCACCTCAAGGTCCTTCATGAGCACATGGTTGAGCAAACCGTAAGCACAGAGATCCACACCGTGGAACGTGACTCAACAATCAAAAGGCGTGGAATCTTGATGCAGTCACCAACTTGGATGGGGCTCAAGGGAATTACGCTAAGGAAAAAATGTCAGTCCCCAAAGGTTAGCTAATGTCGATTCTGTCTATAAAGCTTTCTTGAAATCACAAGAGTATGGGGTGGAGAACAGATTAGTGGTTGCTAGAGATTATGGAAGAGGGTGAGAAGGAGGGAGGTGTGGCTATAAAAAAACTGCACCAGGGATCCCTGTGATGGATGGTTCTGTTTCTTGACTGTGGTCAAAGGGATTCATGCGTGATAAAATTGCAGAAAAGTGAGCACGCACGTGCTCACACAGCACGTGCAAAAGTAGTGAAATCTGAATAAGGATCGCTTAACGTCAACATCCTGGTGTGACCTCATTTTGCAAGATGTTCCCGTTGGGGAATTTAGGTGAAGGGCCCATGGGATCTCGTACTACACCTGAATCTACAATGATTTCAAAATGGGGTCAAGTGAAAATGGGTGATGAGCTATCACCCAGAAGATTTTCATGGGGTCAAGTGAAAATGGGTGATGAGCCATCACCCAGAAGATTTTCATTGTTGGTACCTTGCATGCTTCCCTCCCCTCTCTCAGATAGAAGGATGAATATTGAAAAAAAAATAAAATGAAACATTGCACACACTATTTTGGAATCATGGGGTCAGAGCATCCTTCCGTTACCTTGTCCACATTGTTCCCTTTGTCTCCATTATAAGCGGTGTTGGGATGAACATCCCAGTGGATCCACCTGCCAGCACATCCATGATGCCTCCCTTCAGATGAAGCCACTGGTTCACTTCTGACATGTGCTTGTCTTCGATGAGTAGTGCGTTCCGAAGAATCAAAGTGTAATATAAAGAGGACGGCACGTCGGTAGAGGGTTGAGAACGGACTGCTCCGTGGGGTGTCTGGGCTGCTTCCTTTCAGGGGGGAGACAAGTGGTTTTTCGTTACTCATGTGTTGTAAACACTCACAAAGCCAGTTTTGTTGATGTGCTCATTGACTGGCGACCCCTCTGATGGGTGGGCCTCAAGTGGGTGCTGTCTTTGTCCACTTTCCCATATCTATTTGGAGGCTCTGGAGAGGTAGACACGGTAGAAAACAAAACATAGAATTAGCACAAAATGCAGGACAGAGTCCTCGGCTTCACATCCAGCCCCGGGGAACAGGGAAACCCACCGATGCCCTTTCTCACTCACTCTGGTGCCGGAGCCCAGAGACAGATGGTCACCCGGAGGCCAGGGTGTCTTTCCCCATGCTCTATGAAGACCAAGTGACCAAGGGAGGGGACGGAAGGGAAGGGAAGGCAGAAAGGGTCGGAAGGACTAAGGGGCACCGCCCTCATCTAACTTCAAAGCTGTCTTACTATGGTTCCCATAGAAAATATAAAACGTTTCATAATTTAAGACTTGCTTTGCTCATTCACATAATCTTTATTTCAGGCTTTATTTCAGTGAACTGATTTTTTAAATGAAATTAAAATTAAAATAGGATGTGTTTGAGAGCAACTGATTGCCTCCTTCTATGATCTATCCAGGACAGATTATGAACGAGGAATCTACATCCAGATGGTTGGAAACACAGACACAGGTGCACACACAGAAAATCTCCTCCACTATCAGACTTGCTGGACCTGTACCTTATCCTTGAACCTTAACTTGACTGATCCCATTTAATTCTCAAACAAGTTCCATTTCCACCCTTATTTACAGACAGAAATAGGCAGAAAAAGGACTTGGAGAAAAGATTCGTGACAAGTAAAACAGTTCACTTGGAGGACAGTGGACAGCCTGGGCCATCTGTCTTCATGGGGACAGCTTTTCTGGATCCCACGTGCACCTGCCCAGCCAGTGGGAAATAAAGGATGTGAGGCAACAAAATCGGGAGCTCTCCCAGCAGAGAGGAAAAGTCTGGGCGCGTGAGAATTTCCTCTGTTGTTGAAGCAGGCCAGATTCGCAAGAGCCAGTGGCCCTGAGCTGACGTGAAGCTCCCCTTGGCATGAGTCCCTGAATCGACAGAACCAGCCGGCAAACCCACGGAGGAGAGGCTCAAACGCAGAGCTGGGAGACGCTCATCTCACTGGCCATCTTGGTGGATGGTGAGCCACGTGGCTGGGGCGGGGGAGGGGGGCAGACAGTGGCATCAAGGTGAAGTTGATCATCTCCCAACAAGGAACAAGATTCGATTTCCAATGGCACCTCTCTCCGGGCACTAGTGCAGCGGCCGCGACATCCCCTCGCCTGCAGGCGCTCCCGGGCAGCCCTGGGTGCCCACCGCTCTCTGGTGGCACATGCTCTCACGTGGGCAACGTGGGAGGCTCCGGGCAATGTCACGTCTCGGCTGATGGAGAGGTCAAACCGCCCGCGGTGACCCTGAACGCCGTTCTGGGCGTTGTTGTAAAAATCAGAAAGATACCGCATCACACGACAGTGCCTGTTCTCAGAGGCCACAGTTTTATTTACTGCTGGGCTTCCATCATCTATTTCTTTTTCTTTCCTTTGGCTTTTTTCAAATAATTTAACCTTGGGCTCTCAGTCTCCCTGCAAAATCCCGTAACAAAGAATGGCAGGTGTATTTCGTGCTTTTATCTGCACTCAAGTGCTTTTGATCCGTTACCTTGGAGGGGTTATTTATCCACTGGAGGCTTCTCTCAGGGGAGAAGGGTCCAAGGAGGCCAACCTGGAACTGCCTGTACCTTCTAGAAGGAGCCCGGCCCCTACCCCATCCCCCGTACAATTTGCATTTTATCTTTCACGCTGCCGCTAAGTGCTATTTCATAAAAATGTTGGCTTTTCACATTTTATCTCCAGAGATTTTGCTCATCTTCTGGGCTTCTCGTACCTTCCGTCCTCCAACGTTGGCGTACCTGGGATGTAACTTCTTTCCTGGAGGGACGCGGGGCCCCTACCTCCAGGCAATGACGGAGACGAGGCAGTGGGCTCAGCGTCCCGGGACCCCGGCAGAACGGCAGTCACTGGGTCCTGTCCGCAGACGGGGCGCGTTGCCCAAGCGAGTCTGGGGTGATGCCGGAAGCACCACTGTTAGCCAGCTCCCCAGGCATTTGGCTGATCCGGGCGGTTGGTTCATCAGTGAGTCCCCTCGGGTGGCTCTGGCCTGAACCCCTCTGACAGGCACACGTCTGGTCTATTTATGTCACGGAAGAATTCTTTCTTCACCTGCAGTTCCTGAACGATCACCGGTAAATAACCCCCGAGTTCCCGTTTGGAATCAAGCCCCGGAGGGAGTCATGTGGGGCCGACCACGGGCTCAGCGGTTGGCCAGCGTGGTGCGTGTCTGGAGGCTTCCTCGTGCCGGCTGGGAAATACTTGGAGGACGGACTTCACCTCCCTGGGCCTCTGTGTCTGCACCTATGAAATGGGTGATAGGACAGCACCTGCATCGTGCGGCTGACTGCAATGTGGCCGGAATGCGACAGGAATCACCGGGCGCTCGGACACGGCCCTTCCATTGGCATCGCAGCTTTGCAGGGCAGTGGGATTGGAAAATAGCAAAGTCCCGGGTTGAGGAGTCCCGCGAGCTCCCCGCATGCTTCACAGGATGCAGCGGCATCCGCCCACAGAAGGAAGATCCTCACCGTCAGAGAGAAGGTGGGAGTGCGCTCCGAAATTCTGGGCGCTTTGCGGGCTCCGGGCTGGAAGCCTGGGATGGTTGGTCGAGGGGGCTCTGCAGCCCAGAGCCACCAGCAGGCCTCTGAGAAGGGACGAGCCCTTCCTCCGTCCCCGCCTCACGCTGTCACAGCCTCGGCTGGGACTGCCAGATAAGGTGTGGAGTGGGCTGAACGTCTCTTTTGTACCGCTCCCCACTTCCACCTATCTGATCTCCCAGGTGATTCAAACCCGAGGAGCGTCGCCTTTTAGAAGGAAGACAGCAAGATCTCAGCAATCAGAGGAGGCAATGACCTCACTCCCAGTGCAGAGATGAACCATCACCTTTCCGCTCCCCGCCCAGCAGACTTGCAGGAGGGGAGCCGGGAGGGCTGGCAGCTGGGGAGAGCCTGGAGGTGGCAGGTGGGGGGGAGGGCTGCCTGCAGAAGGGGCGCGCGGTGAGGCCGTGGGTGCCTGTGAAGCACGGGGAGGGGTCCTGCGGGACCCGGGATGGCCAGGAGGGCCCCACCCCCACAGGCAGGAGGGCCGGACCCGGGACAGCGTTTGCTAAGCTGGCACCTCTGGGGTCTGCCGGTCTCCCGGAGCTGCCAACCCAAAGCACCAGAGACGAGGTGGCTTAAAGGAGTAGAAATGGATTCTTTCACGGCCTAGAGAGCAGAAGTCAGAAATCAGGGTGTCACAGAGCTGCTTCCCCCCAAAGGCTCCAGGGGAGGCTCCTTCCTGCCTCCTCCGGCTTCTGGCGGCTGCAGTGCTCGTTGGCTTGGGGTTTCTCAGCTCCCACCCCTGCCTCTGTCTCCACGTGGCTTTTCCCCACGTGTCTCTCCTCTTCTGTCTGTCCAAGGTCACCAGTTATTGGACTTAGGGTCCACCTGGTTAGTCCAGGATAGTCTCACCTTGAGATCTTTTTTTTTTTTTTTAACTTTTTTTTTTTTTTAAAGTTTATTTATTTTTGGGACAGAGAGAGACAGAGCATGAACGGGGGAGGGGCAGAGAGAGAGGGAGACACAGAATCGGAAACAGGCTCCAGGCTCTGAGCTGTCAGCCCAGAGCCTGACGCGGGGCTCGAACTCACGGACCGCGAGGTCGTGACCTGGCTGAAGTCGGACGCTTAACCGACTGCGCCACCCAGGCGCCCCTCACCTTGAGATCTTTAATGTAATCACATACATTGGGGCTCCCTGGTGGCTCAGTCGGTTAAGCGTCTGACTTTGGCTCAGGTCATGATCTCATGATCTCATCGTTCACGGGTTCGAGCCCTGCGTCAGGCTCTGTGCTGACAGCTCGGAGCCCGGAGCCCGATTCGTATTCTGTGTCTCCCTCTCTCTGTGCCCCTCCCCCGCTCAACACTCGCTCTCTCTCTCTCTCTCAAAAATAAATAAATGTTATAAAAATTTTTTTTTAATGTTTTTAAAAATCACATACACAAAGACTTATTTTTCCAGGTGAACCTATCTTTTTGGGGAGGGTTGCCATCACCCCCAGCAGAAGGTTTCTTCACCTCTCTGAGACTCAGTTTCTGCATTTTGAAAATGGAAGCAGTAACGTTGCTCTCCTCACGGAGTCTACCAAAGTCTGTAAGAGATCTTGCTTGTAAAGCCTTAGAACGTCGTTCTCCAGGGTGTGGTTGGAAGACAAGGAGGTTCTGCCTCAGCTGGGAGCCTGGTAAGAAGACAGCCTTCAACCAGCTCCAGACGTGCCGAATCAGAACCCCCATTTTTTAAAAACGTTTATTTATTTTTGAGAGAGAGCGACAGAGACAGAGTGCAAGCAGGAGATGGGCAGAGAGAGAGGGAGACCCAGAATCCGAAGCAGCTCTAGGCGCCAAGCTGTCAGCACAGAGCCCGACGCGGGGCTCGAACTCACGAACTGTGAGATCATGACCTGAGGCGAAGTCGGACGCTTAACCGACTGAGCCACCCAGGCGCCCCCAGGACCCCCATGTTAACAAGGCGCCAGGTGGCTCTGATGCACCCCAACATGTGGGAACAGCGGGCCAGGCACCTAGTGAACACTCAAACCACTGGCTTCTGCCCCATGACACTTCCATAAAGGATTCTAGTCATCCTGGAGATTCGCCACTTAGCCAAAGCAAATCAATGAAGCCACTGTCCCCACACAGAGCTACCGGATGGATTCTTCTACGGCTGTCATTTTTTGGGGGGAGAACAAACTCAACTACTTTTAAAACTTCTCTTAAGGAAGAGCTTATTCTGGAGGCATCTGTGTGGCTCAGTCGGTTAAGCGTCCAACTCTTGGTTTCACTCAGGTCATGATCTTGCGGTTTGCGAGTTCGAGCCCCTCATTGGGCTCTACTCAGTGCAGAGCCCGCTTGGGATTCTCTGTCTCCCACTTTCTCTGCGCCCCCCGCCCCGCTTTCTCTCTCTCTCTCAAAAATAAATAAATAAACTTTTAAAAAAAGCTTTTAATAAAAAAAGAAGAGCTTATTCTGAGTTATGACTTTTATAAGGATTAAAAAGATATGTTTATTTGCTTTTGTTCCTTATTAAATCCTTTCTGAGTTGAAAGTGCCTAGTCAATAATGGATGCATTAGCTGGAACTCTCTTTCCCTTCCCCAGGGGAAATTTTTCCGTGTAAAAAAGCCACACTGTCTCTGATGTGTGTGCTCTGGGTTTGGGTGACCTTCAGGCAGGTGAGGCCCACCCTGTGCCTAAGAGACAGGTGCACCTGAGAATTTCCCCAAAAGACTAGAGCAAGACGCTTCCCGAGTCAGAGCCAGCCATCTGGTCCACCTGATGAAGAAAGTTTTAAAAGAACAGGCTTCTTCCAGCTAACCCTGCACTTACTTCCATCATTAAATGTGTTTTACTCAGACCTCAAGTTAGTCAAGTATTTTGGTTACTCTTGGAACGCTTTATGCCGTCGACAATAAAAGGCTGAGATCCTTCCCTACCTACATCATTTGTCTCTTGATAAAAATTTCCAGCCTTTATCTCCTTCTCAAAGGGACATAATTTAAATATGAATAATGAAAAACACTTCCAGACACATAAACCCAGTAATGCTTTTCTGAGGTGCAAAGTTGGACGCAACACAAAAGAACCGAATGTTAGCAAATTGTGCTTTCTAACTTGGCGTGTGATAAAATCCTCAATGGGCCGGGCGCGCCGCTGCAGGGGCGGGGGTGGGAGAGATAAAGGGACGCCTGCTTTTCAGGCTCCCGGTGAGGGCGAGCATGGGCAAAATGTTCTGGCAAGCCTTTGGATTCAAAATGGCAATTCTAAATACCTTTTAACGACATGTTTAATATTACACACATGCTTACTCTTTTTATGGAGATGAATTTCCAGGGAGAACCCGAAAGCCGAGCTGTAAATTTATTCCTTTGCTATAAAAAAAAAAAAAAAATGTGACTTGCATGTAAGTTATTTATGGGGAACTAAGGGAATTCTAATCTAAGTCAGGCCTTTGGGACTCAGCTGACGCCCCTTCTTCTCTCTCTTTCTCTCTCCCTCTCCCTCCATCCCCCCAAAATAATAAACATGCTTGTGCTTTTCAGGATTCGATTCTACGTATAGCTGTATAGTGGAATGATTTACAAGGCTCTTGTTAGTCCGTTTTGCTGGGGACAGAGACCTTCCAGGCCGCCTGCCGCTGTCGGTCACCGACAGCACCTCCAGGGGCGTGCGGTGTATCTCTCAAACTCCCTGAGCCACGCTCGGATCCTGCTGCCCCCTTTCCCGCTCGCGCTGAAGGCACCGCGAGCTTAGACTGGATCCCCCTAAATCCACCCATCAAATTACATTTGCCATCGCTGCTTTGTAAATTCAGGCAGAGAGGAGAAAACTCACACCCGAAATACGAAGGTGATTGTCCGCAGACACGAGTGGTTGAGCAGGAACCGTAAGTGCTTTGCATTAACAAATCCCCGCAACTGTTTCCCGGGGCCCGATGTATCCGGTCTTATATTTAATCCCATTGTTTATGCAACAGTTAGGAGAGAGCGGATTTGTTTAGTGCTAAGTGTTTCACACCTTGGGTAAGGCAGTTCATGTTCAAATTCTATTTTGGGCTTTATTTATGAATTTGCAGCTTTCAAAGGGTTTGGGGGTATGAGAGCCAGCTGTGTGCCTCTTTTTAACAAGGCAGGGCTCTCGCTGACAGGGAAGGCTTGTTGAATAACCAATGAAGAGTACCACCGCTGGCCATGCCGCAGCCATAGGCTTCTCGCTCCCAGCAACAGACAATTTGCAGCTGGCATAAAATGTTTGCTCAGAAGATGCGCTCATTGTGATATTTAATGATCGAGTCAAAACAGCTTCCATAAGTCAGGAAGAGTCAGTCTTCCCCACTCTGCAATGGAGAGCCAGGGTTTCCATTCTGCAAGCCGCTAGCCGTGGGGATGACGGGGTCCCTCTCCCGCCGAAGCTGCTCGCAAGGCCCAGCCGTGGGCAGCAGTGAACGCCGTGTGCTTGCAAACTCGGATGTGTGTGACGTGTAATCAAGCTAAAGCCCAGCCTTTTCCGGGTCTCTCTCCGATCCCCGGGGTCCTGCAAAGAACACGGGGGATCTTAGGAAAAGCAAAACAAATAGCAGAGACACCCCCTGGTCTTCAGGATTTGCCACCCACAGCTGCTGTGATCTCTGTCTAAGCAGGTAAATCAAATCCTGGGCACCACTGCCTCTGGGCCACGTGGACGCACGGTACGTTGGCCCAGGATGGGAGCCACCAAGCCAGGGAGCTCCCACGCCCCCTAGAGGCCCCAGTGCCTCTGCTGTCCAGGAGCTATGGCCCAGGACCCCAGGCCTGCAACCCTTCTTCCCTGCCTCTGTGTCTTTCTCTCTCCTATCTCCTTGTCTCTTCCTCCCTTCTTTCTGTCTCCCTTCCCCTCTCCCCTCAGATGGTCTCTCTGTCCCCTTCTTTCTGGGTCACCACCACAGAAGCTGATAAGCTGCTGAGACTTTGATGCTGAATCAGAAACAAAATCATCCTCAGACTATCTCTATTTGCCCCAGCCCTGCAGGGGTCGCTGGGGAAGGAGACACATGGGCCCAGCTCTGTCCTTGGCCCCGACCACGTGATGTCCAGGTGATATCCGCGTCCAACCAGCCAAGGACCCAGACAAGCAAGGTTGTGAGCAGGTTGCGAGGGACACGGCCACCCTGGGGAGTCAGGACACTTCTATGAGAAGGGGACAGAAAGAACCACTGTGGGGCTGGGGGCTCGAGGGGGGCCTGAGGAAGAAGTCTTGCTCAGGCCTGGGTGTGGTCGGAAAGGGGGGCGGTTCTCCGTCTGGGGGCAGCCGGCAGTCATGTCCGTGGGCAGGAAGGAGAGGAGGGGGATAGAGCTTCGCCAGCAAGGCAGCGCCTGGGGGGGGGCCTGCTTGTGGATGCACAGTGCCTGCGTGGGCCGTGGACCTGGCCCCAGGTTGTTTATGTTCATGGTCGACAGAGAGCAAGGCGGCTTCTCTGTGAGCATCGCAACAGTTTGTCATAACATTGAGGTCAGATCAGCCCCGGGACCTCAGCAGCTGCTGTTTTCCTTTTTCAGATGCAAGAAGGAAATTTTCAAAAACTAAAACACACATTAACATCTCACTGAGATTTCCTGACGCGTCTACTCTATTAACCGCTTCGTCTGTTGAGGACGAGTGAGCAGTGGTCCTGTTAAGTCCCCATACTTGTTTTTATGCAGCAGAATGTTCCAGAGCAGGAAAAGAACGCAGCTCGTTACCTATAAAGGACAAGGCTCCTGGGAGCCTGAGAGTGGGGAGCACTGGGGTCTCCCATGAGCGTCCGGGTCTGCCCAAGCCCCGTGGTCTCAGTCCTTCACCCCCACAGGTTGAGCGTGGGCCCGGGCAGGACCCCGGCTCCCGCACTGCCAGCACCACCTTCAGAATGGAACGTCGGGGACCCAGGACCCGGCTATCCCGCAGCAGCGACCGTGGGCAGCGAGGCCAGCCGTGGGCCAGGGATCCACAATGGCAACCTCTGCCTGACTCTTTTTCTGGACCTTTCTTCGAAAATGCCAATAAGGCCTGAGAAAGACGGACAGAAAGACAAAATCACGTATAGACGTGTAGGCACAAATATAGGGAGGAGGGAGGGAGGAAGAAGGAGGTGCAGGGGGAGGGAAGACAGGGACAGAGACAGAGAAAGTCGTTTTGAACGACGAGATCAACTAGATGTGAGCCCAGGGGAGGAAGCTTCCTCCGACTTCGGATCATTAATCTGCCGTTGGAAGCGAGGGGAGATGTGTGCTCGGCATCAACGATGGCCCCGCAGCCCCTCCGGGAGGGCCGGGACCGTCCACAGACTCAGATGCGGCCAGGGGAGCACAGGCGTCCACGGAGACCCTGCAGAGCGCATGCCGCACCCCCTTGGGCCCAGGGCACCCATTCTACTCGGGGGGAAATAAAGTCAAAAGTGCCCAGGGAAATTCCGAACCAGGCCTGTGCTTGTCCGTCTAATCAGAGAGACAGTCTATTGCCATACTTCTGCCGCCGGGATGGACAGTCGTAACTGTTGCAATCCGTGTAATTGTATATCGTCACTGCCGTGAGAACCTGGCCAGCCCAGGCTGGCATCCTCGTTTTTGTCCCCTCTCTGAGTGGGCACCGCGGACACCAACGGCACTCAATGGATGCTCAAGGAGTGGGAGTTTCAGAATGACTGGAAACAGGGAAGGTCTTTGGTGTCAGGACAACGGATTCACCTGTGGTGTTACCCTGCTGCTTTATCCATGTGACAATTACAACGCGAATGTGCCCCAGACCCATCATTGCAGGTGACGGTGGATGAGTGCTGAGAAACTGCTTTTGCTTTTGCTTTTCTGTCTCACATCCGTACACCTTTATCTGGATGCCTCTTGGCACCTTTGTTCTCGACGTGGTTTTGATCCGGACTTCATTCCCTCTGCGTTCTTGTGCGTCCCAACTGGGACTGATCATGAGACTCGCCCGGGCCCTGACGCCCATGCACTCACCCCCAGACCCACCCCACCCCAGTGTGCTCAGGTGGGTCCAGGAGTGACAGCGAGCTCTGTGGGGCTGTGGGAAGCGGTCTACGCATCACTCAGCGGAATTTTAAACCCACCGGAGTATTAACCGGGTAGATTCTCAGTGGACTTTTAAAATAGAAGGCCATGTACTATACATTTAAAATCACAACTTTAAATGGCCTTTGGGCGATGGATTACTCTAGGCCTGGCTTTATTTACACCAAAGGATGCAGGATTTTGTCAAATGTTTTTTTCTGCATTTTTTTCTTCTTTAGCCTGTTGACGGGATGGCTTCCATTAATTGGTTTTGAATGCTGACCTCCTGCATACCTGAGATAAATCCCACTTGGCCATGGCGTAGGGTTCTTTTGATACATTGTTGGATTCTGTTTGCTAATATTTTGCTGAGAATTGTTGTGTCTATGTTCACGACAGATATTGGCCTAGAGTTTTCCTTTTGTGTAATGTCTTTATCTGGTTTTGGTATTAGGATAATGCTGGCCACACAGAATGAGTTAGGAACTGTTCTCTCTGCTTCCACAAGAGATTGGGGAGAATTGGTACCATTTCTTCCATAAATATTCGGTAGCATGCACTAATGAACCCACTTCGGTGCTTGTTTTCTTGGAAAGCTAATTATTGATTCACGTTCTTTTATAAATGTAGGCCTATGCATATTATCTCTCCCTCCTTGTGTGAGTTTGGGTGGTTGTGTGTCCTGAGAAACTGGTCCATTTCATCTGAACTACCAAATTTGTGGACAGAGCTGTTTGTAGTATTTGCTCATTGGCCGTAGGCTCAGTAATGATGGCCCCTCACTTCTCCCTGAGGTCGGTCATTTGTGAGTTTACGTCCACCAGGGTAGGCTGGTTACAGATTCATCTGCTTTAGTAATGCTTCCAAAGAAACAGCTTTGGGTTTCCTTGATTTTCTCTATTGCTTTTCTGTTTTAAATTGTATTAATATCTACTCTAGCTATTACTTGCTTTCTCCTGCTTGCTTTAAGCTTAAATTGCTCTTTTGGTCTCATTTCTTAAGATGGAAACGTCTGATTGATTTCCAATCTTCCTTCTTTTCCAGCACGGGCTTACAGGGCCACAAACTCCCCCAAGGGAGGCACCTCCATTTCCCCGGGTGTGGTGGGCCGGCCACCCTTCCCAGCAGTGACACGACAAGTCCACCCTCGAGCACTGTTGTCCGATGGGGACCTGAGCTCCTTGGGGACAGCATGACGCCCAGGTGAGCCAGCGCCCCCAGCATCAGCTTGGAGTCATCGGTCGAAAACACTGGGGTTGAACTATGTGGTTATTTGTTTAAACCCGGTTGGGAAAACAGCCAAATCAGAGTTGATTTATTCCTCGATAATAAGAGACTGCATCGAGCAGCACATTTATATGTACACATTCCTCCCGGCTGGGCAAGCTCCAGGTCAATAAAGCAAACGCAGAGTCTGAAAGGAGAAAGTGTCTGCGTGGGCAGATGGGCTGGCCCCCGTGTGTCAGTGTTTCAGACACCCTGCGAAGCCTAGCTCAGTGCCCAGTGGGGACGCAGGCTTTGCACATCCTGAAAGGAATCTTGTCTGTCCTCACAGTCACCCGGCCAGGCTACAGCCTCCGCTGCGGGACCCCCCAGGAGCCCAAACCCACAATTTAGCAGCAGGTCCGGTCGGTTGGAGTCTGGGGAAGGGTGGCCATCCTCCCCAGGGGCATAGCCCACCCCTGGCTCAGCACATCGTCTGTCCCAAAGGTCAGGATGCAGGGACACAAAGAGGGAGGAGGGGGTCCTATGGCTGGAGAGCGGGCTGGTCCACTGGCCGTGTCTTCACTGCGTGTGTGGCACACCCGAGCTGTGCACATTTGAGTCTGAGCCTCACTCTGACACCGTGGCACGACACACATTAATTCCATCAGCCGTAGCAGGGCCTGCCACGGAGCCGTGGCTGGAGGACTGGATGTGATGGTTCCCACAGAGCACAGCTGTGAGCCGACGTGTGCCCCCAAATCCACACGTGGCAATGCTAGCCTCCTGTGCCATAGGGCTGGGCCGGATGTGGAGATGGTCTTCAGAGAGGTGGTTAAGTCAGATGAGGTCACTAGTGTGGGTCTCGACCTAATATGACAGGTACCCTTACAAGAAGAGGAGATTAGGACCCAGACATGTGCAGAAGGACGAGCACATGAAGACGTGGGGAGAAGACGGCCGTCTACGCACCAAGGAGAGAGCCCTCGGGAGAAATAACTCGGCCGACACCTTGATCGCGGACTTCCGGCCTCCAGACCACGAGAGATGGGCGTCTGCTGCTGACTCTGCCCCCTCTGTGTCACCGCGGCCAGAGGCGGCACAGGCACCAGGTTCCACAGCAGAACATCACACAACCGGCCACGGCTGCTGGCGTCCTTCCACATTCACCAACTATCCTCTGTGGACAGAGTCACATGGTCGGTTCTCGAAGTCAGGGCTGGCGCTTTTCATGTTATTCACTCAGGACATGTTTGCTGAGCACCTAGCCAGTGCCTCGAGGTGCTCTGGGGCCCAGGACACCTGCCACTGAGTGAAAAGGACCCCCTGCTCACAAAATGGACAAGCCCCGCTGGCCCAGCTCTGCAGCCGGACATGCACCTGCCAGGGCGCTGGTTTTCCCGTGGGGCCCCGATCCCTTGCAGACAGGAGGAGCCCCTCTTGTAGGAGCTGAGGCCTGGGAGCACTTCGCCTCCACAAGTGTTTTCTCTTGTCTGAAAACAAAAACTATGTGCTGTAGCTGCCAGAAACTAGGCGGCCTGTGCTCTCCCGTGTCCTCCGATCAGCTCAGGGGCCGGCCCGCGGCCATTACTGCCTCCTTCCCTGTGCTCGGCCCTGTCTCCTCTCTTCTCGCACTGGGTCAAGCTGTCATCCACTCAAGGCCTTTATAGGAGCTGATGGGGAGTGTAGATCGCACACGAATCATGCCGTGGCTGCGGGGGCTGGGTCAGGGGTGGCGGTGAGCACCCAGCTTACAGAGTGACCACAACCGAGGCCTCGCCCAGACGGCCCACGTGCGGGGAGGAGGGGCCGGCCGCCAGCACCGTTAGGGCGTTTGCTGCACGAGTTCTCTGCACTTGTGCGGATGGCCTCCTCCGACCTGCCGGACTTGAAGCAGGAAATGCAGCCTCATCGGGACGGACGTCGGCCACCCTCCCGGAGCTCAGTGCAGACCGAGGAAGGAGGGAGTCACAGTGGGGCACGGGGAGGCCTGTGCTGGGGAGGTCGGGGCTGCGGGAGCCCCCGCACATTCGCTGCGGATCAGGAAACCTGGAGGAACCAACCCCACCGGGGACTCCGGGGATGGCGGGCAGGGGCAGGTTTGAACTTGGCTGTAGGGCTGTGATAAGAAGCCGGTTGCATACGCGCCCGGCAGATGTCAGCTGGGGAGACCGCACGCTCGCTGCCCTCCCCTAATGAGCACGGTGCCTGGGACCCGGCCACTTCTTTTTTGGGGCTTTCGCTGCAGGGCCGCCTGAGACCAACAGAGATTCAAAGCCTTTCTCCCTGGCTGCGGATCACAGAGACAGCGAATCGCCTGCTCTGTCCGTGGCACCAGCACCAAGGTCTGGGGGGCCCAGCAGGGTCCGTCCTCGCTTCTGTGTGAAGCTTGCACAAGATCTGATCAAAAACTTGCTCCTGAAAAGCCTGTGAAGTGGCGGGCGGTGACGCGGGGGCCGGGAGGGCGGCGAGGGCCCAGAACCATCAAAGCCCCCAGTGCCTGGTGCAAGGAAAACCAACCAGGGGACGCAGGAGCAGCCGCCACCCGCTGCAGGCACGGGCTGGCCCCCAGCCTCGCAAGAGCTGCCGCGCACGCGCGCCCTGAGTACCGCTTCTCTGCTCATTCAAATCCCTTGGCACGATTGGAAAAGACCCCTGCCCGTCCCGAGGGGCCGCACTGCTCAGCCCCGGACTCCCAGGCATCTCAAAGGGGTGGAAGGCAGCCCTGACTGCCGGGAGGGGATCATGGCAGGTGCAGGCAGGTGTGCACGGACGGCAGAGTACCAGGAGCCCCTGCGCCCTCCGGCTGCTGCCTGGACGGATGGACAGCCAGCACCCACCGTGCTACAAGGGGGTAGAAGCCGCTGCCCGAGCCCCCAAGGCCCCCCAGCAGCCAGGCCTCCCTGGATCGGCCCACTCGCCCGCACCCACTCCCTTGCACCGTCGTGCTCCCGCCCCAGAGCCTCGCCTGTTGACTGGCTCTGCCCCGCCACCAGTGCTGCCCCCCGCCCTGGTCCCCTGCAGCCTCCCCTCTCCCTTCACTGCCCCAGCTCCCCGCTGTTCAGCCGCACTGACGGGGTCTCGCGGACGCAGATGCGCCCACAGGTCAGGGCAGCCGACTTTCTTCACCTCCACACTGCGGCGTTTGGGGACAGGAGTTCGTCGTGGGGCTGCCCTGGACACTATCCAATGCTTAGCAGCACCCCGGCCCCCACTGCAGACCCGCCACACCCCTCGGTTGTGACAACTAAAAATGTCTCCTGACATGTCCAGATGTCCCCCGGGGACCCAGTTGCGATAGTGGGAACCACTGCACTACGTGCACTGACGATCCATCAGGGTTGGGGACAGAAGACGTCGAGACACTTGTGGGGACTTGGGGACAGAAGACGTCCAGACACGCGTGGGGACCATCTGTATGTGCATCTCGAAAAGGCTCCCAGGTGAACTCTGGGAGGAGGGGGCGGGCGGGGAGAGGGAAGAGGCTCTCGGAGCCTCGGCACCGAAGTGGGGCTGTTGCCGACATGGGGTGGGGCCAGGCTGGATACAGCAGAGCCCCCGGGTGGGGGCAGGGCCCAGCACACAGCCTGCCTGGGGGAGGGACGCCCCTGGATTTGCCGTCAATGAGACGGTCCCCTGGCTCCTCAGGAAACGAATTTCAGCTGCTCCCCTCTCGTCCCACCCACAGGCAACTCCTGCCACCTGCAAGGTCTCTGGAAAATATTTCTTGGAGTGAATCTATGTTAAAGGGCCCAGCACCAGCCAGCATGACCGCAGGCGACACCACAGTTGTGTTCTTCTGCGTAGATAACTCCGTCCGTAGACCGCAGACCGTGGTCCTTTGTCCTACGTGAGACTAAGGGGCCAGGAGACAGCACCCGCTGGGCTGCCACGTGCTGCTTCCCATTGCCTCTGTGACAGGCACAGAGGCCCCTGAGTCACTCCGCTGTCACCTGGGCTGGCCCAGCACTGTCCCCAGCCTGGCGACGTGTGCCCCTCACTGGAGCCCCAAGGGATCACGGAGATGTCACGGTCTGTGTGTCTCAGGTGGATGGCCGAGGTCACGCCTGCGTGGGAATCTCTGAATAACCCGGTCGTCCCTCTGCTTCACCCGTGGGTCTCGGCGAGGACGATGCTCCCTAATGAAATGCAGCTGTCGGGGTGGCTCCCCAAGAATGCCCGACGCAAAGGACGGCAGCCCGTGCCCCACCTGCCCCACCCCGCGGGCCGGCTGGGTCTGGGCATTGACTGGCTCTGACTGCTCATCGCCAAGGGGTAACACTGTGCCTTCGACCCGCAGGGGAGGTCTGAGGACTCGGTGGGATAGCCCGGGGCGGGGGCGGGGGGGTCAGCCGGTGTGGCCTGGCACTGTCCACTCGCCCGTCTCAGTGGACGGTGGCTCCTCCACTGCCCGGTGCCTGTTGCCCCCAACCCGGTGACAACAGCCCAGTTTTTCACTGAGAAACCTGCCCCCCCCCCCCAGCCCCACACACCATGTCCGTGCTGCTGAGGGGACTGACCCGTCCTGGGTGGGAGCTGGGGCGGGCACCTGGACCGCGGTGGCCCATCTGAGGTCCCAGGGAGACCTGAAGAGCGGGCTGGCTGGGAGCCGCGACCTGTCTGGACATCTTGCCCAGACTGAGAGGAGAGTCTGCTGGAGAGTCGAGCCCGAGCCGGGGAGGCCCCAGCGGGAGACCTGGAACCGGGTCAAGACCCTGTGAACCCCTGGGCCCCTGGTGTCTAAACAGATTCCTAGTCTGTGAGCAGCCCAGCCCACTTCTGACACAAAGACTATGAACTGTTTTCTGGTTTTTTTATTCCACGCGTAAGCACCCACTTTTGTGTCACAAGGCAGATCTCTTCCCCCAGATTCCTCATCGTCTCCGCTGTCAGCGGGGGCAGGCGCTACGTCACGTTCTCCAAAATTTGTTGCGGCAGGAAGATCTGAAGACAGAGACGTGGCACCAGGGAGGGGAGGTGCCGTGAGGGCTCTGGGCACCTGGCAAATGCAGCGTGAATGAATGAAGGAGTGAATGAAGGATGCACCATCTTCTGTTCGTGGAGAGTCTTCTCGACCCCAGTCTCTGGCCTGCCGGCCTCGACCGCGACGCGCCCTGCGGCCTCACGTCAGCACTCTGGATCGGAGAGCCCGTCCGGAGATGCCGGCTCGCTTAGCAGAGTCATTCCACCTCTGCCGGGGGCCTGGGGGACAGAGGTCCTGAGACTTGGCTGTCCGGTCGTGCGCTCCTTGGGCACAGGGCGCCTCTGCGTCCCCAGCCCCCGGCCCCCACCCCCGGGTAGCTGACACACTACACCCGAGCAGCGACGGGTTGGAAAACATGAATGGGCATGTCTTGGAATGCCGTTAACTGAGTTTCCCTTCAGACCTGCCAGAGCTCAAATCTGTCCCCTCTCAGAAAGGGCTTTCCCGTCGCACCTCCCAGGGAGGGCCGTGCACATTGCCAGGCTCCCAGCCCGGTGCTTGGCCCGGAGGCGCCCGCGGTAAATACCCTCTTCGTGTGGGACCGGGGTCCCACCCTGGGATTGCAGGGATGCCCCAGGTAGCCTCGTGGGCAAGGTGAGGACCACAGGTGGTGTCACGCACAGGCTGGCGGTCGGTCTTCTCTGGGAGGGGCCTCAGCGCTGGAGCTGTAACCGTCTGCAGATAGTGTTTGGCAGATGGGGACGGGCGAGGTGCCTACACTCACCTTGATGCTCCTGGATGACAGCAGCTGTGGGGCCTTGGTGGCCTTCCTACTCGCCAAAGGCTGTGTCTCTAGAGAATGCTCCGAGGCTCCACCAGCCCGTCCCGTTCCCTGTCGCTTGCCTGGGCGTGGACTCTGAAAGAGCGCCTGTCAAGTCTGCGAGCAAAGCACAGGTGAGGGGGATGGCAGCTCAGGACCACAAAAAGCACATCATCCTTGCAGGTCAGTGATGAACAGAAATAGACTGGAAGAGCCTGAGTCCAAGCCTGAGAAATCCCGGCCAGCCAAGAGCAGACACAAGAATTCGTGGCCAAGAATCGGCGTTTGAGAAGCACCTTCTGAGTTTTATTCAAGTCACCAACATGATACAGATGCCAGAAAATTATTTAATGGATGTTGGGCTTCATTAACAGAAGCATAAGCTTGGGAGAGCTGGAGATGATGGGCCAATGGTGCGGAGTGCTTGCTAAATCCCCCTAGAACACTCCGCAATGTCCGTGTGGGATGATCCCCGTGATGGTGCAACGAGCTGGCCAGTGTCCTAAGTGGCATGACTGGGGCAGCGTGGGGACTTGGGCCAGGTGATATGAGGGCAGTAAAAGAAAGTGCCTGTGCTCTGCAAGAGAGATTCTGCAGAAAAAGTAGGACAGCTCTTCAGGAGGCAGGAGGCAGGCGGGGCCGGGTGCACGAAGCTTCAGGGGGACGGTGTTCAGCGTGATGTACAGAGAGGGAAGCATGGAAAGCGTTTGGCCCTGGGTGACATTGGCAAGTGGTGTGTGCCCTGTCACCAGAGGTGGGAGCCACCAGGGAGCATCAGAAGAGGGGTGTGTGCACTCGTGCATTTGTGTTTGTGTGTCACAGATCGACTATCGCAGGTGTTCGTGAACGTGCGTGAAAAATGGGCTTCCTGGTAAGTGACATCCCTGGGAAACACTACCTCCTGTGCCCGCCCTGGAAGATTAGCACCTTGAGAAAGGCTCTGGAAAGTCCTGCGATCAACACACCTGCCTTCCTCAGTTTACGTTCCCAAATATATTTGACCAAAACACTTTTTTTAAAAAAGATGGACTCTCTCTTTCCATCTCAAAGCACTGGTGATTGCAATATCCATTTGCGACGCAGTATTTCTTTTAACGTTTATTTATTTTTGAGAGTCAAAGCACGAGTGAGGGAGGGGCAGAGAGAGAGAGGGAGACACAGAATCCGAAGCAGGCTCCAGGCTCTGAACTGACAGCACAGAGCCCGACGTGGGACCTGAACCCGCAAACCGTGAGATCATGACCTGAGCCGAAGTCGGACGCTTAACCGACTGAGTCCCCCAGGCGCCCCATGGAATGCAGTGTTTGCAGGGACTGAGCATGACCGGCCCGTCACCTCCTAGCCATCCTCACGTCCAGCGTCTCCCCATCTCAACCCTCCCTCCAGATGCGCACATCCAGTAAGCATACGTCTCCTGCTCAACCATAAACCGCACAAGGCTGGTGAATGTAGCTAACCCTCCAGCACCAAGCTGAGTGTAAAATTAAGAAAATGTGTGTTGAAGAAAGAATGGGGAGACAAGGGAGCAGCTCCATCCCCGGTTCCCAGAGCCTCTTTTCCGTACAGTGGAATATCATAGAGGAGCATCCCCCGCCGTGGATGGGGCTGGCTATCCGTGAATGTTTTCCAACAGAGCTCTGGCGTGCACGTCCTGTCCCAGGAGACCTTGACAATTTAAAGAAGCAATTGCTTCTTGGGCTCACCCTGCAAAATTGGAACTAATAGAGCCACGGTCTCCATCGAGGGAGCTCTGGGGAACTGGATACAATCCAAGAAAGACTCATTCCGGACAACATCAATATTTGTCCCATTAAAAAGTGTAGCCTAAAAATCAGTTGCGTTGTTGACAATGCTTTTCAGGTCCTTCCCAGACTAATCCGGTTAGGAAACCCGGTCATTCTCTCTGGCAAACCGCTCGGCAAAGGAGCCCAGACCTCTGGCCCGGGGTCTTCTGGGGTTAAGCTTAGAGGCCCCCAGATGAGTGTGTCCGCCCAGCCCCGCTTCATCGTTTACTCCCCCAGGACGCTGCCTTCCTAACGCTCTGGCCAATGCCAATTATGCACTTAAGTCCTCACACAAAACCCAACTGCCAATTTGTCCTTTTATTTCTTACACTTAAAGTAATTTGCCTTCAAATAATCTACGATGAACTATTCATTTTACTACCACAGCAAGTGATCAGTCCGTCCAGGGAGCCACCCGGGTCATGACCATTGACAAAGAACTCGCTCTCGGCCAAGAGGGTTCTCAGCAGCTGCTCAGCCATCCCCGCAGCGGTGACCCCCAGCCCCATGCCTAGTCCGCCAAGGGGCCAAGACCCAAGCCTATCTTCCCTGGCCTTGGGGTGGGACCAGCTTCTCCAGGGAGTCATCATTAGCTTTAATAGGGTCACTGCTACGCGGCAGTGTAGACTGATTTGGGCTTTGTAGTCCCTCGTGGTCGATGTGAACGCCTTCTGGAGGGAGGCGGTGGCCCGGGAGAGAAAGGTTGTCCCGTCCAGTTATGCGTGTCCCTCCCGCCGCCCCTCTCCCGCCCAACCTTGTGTGCATGGACCCTGCACAGGAGCTGGGTAGGCCCGGCCCGCAGCCGCCCCCTCCTGCCTTCTTCCCCAAGGGACCCACGTGTGGGTTCTCCACACCTCACGATGGGAGACACACAGGCATCCGGGTCTCTGCCGGAGGCAGTGCTGCTGGGCCGGGCAGGAAAAGAACCTTCCGTTCCAGAACCTCAGCGCCTCACGGGGCCGCAGACGGCGGAGTGCGCTGTGCCTGTGTGTCCTCTGCTCTGTCGTAGTTTCTCCCTCCGGGAAGCTCGAGGGGCAGGACCTGCCCTTGCAGGGACCATCGCCTCCGGTCTGAGGGCCATTGGGGGTGGGAGGAAGGGCGTTCCGAGCTGGAGAGCGTGTGCAACCTTCCGGTCAAGGCGTCGGCTGCTCTACCCCGAGGACGGGGCTCCTTAAACCGAGAGAGGAGACGATACAAACGGCACCCGGTGGAATTTAATTGGCAATTAGAGATGGTGGTTTCCAGCTGGCCGTCTGGATACCGTCTTTCAGGAAGAGAAAGCTGACAGTAACCGTGGAAGCAGGTGACATAAAGGATTGGGGCCTGCAGGGGACGCCAGGCCGCGGGCCGGCGCAGAACTCACGTGGACACAGGAACGCTCAAAAGGCAATGCATTATTTATTGTCATAAAAGGCAAGACTGAAGTTTTATCATAAAATGTATGTCTGCATAAAAGGACCTGACAGGGCAAATCAATAAAAGGGGGAATTGCTTGTCTGGAATGGCCTTTTTTATTGTTTTTGTTTGTTTATCAAAATAATGCTCAAGAAAAGAATGATGACCCCCTAGAAGGCAGGTCGGGGAAGGCACGGAAGTGGATACGGCTCCCTCAAATTAAAATATAAAAGATGGGTGCGTCCCCTCCACCCGCCAGCCTGCAGGGAGGGGGTGACAACCACAGGGCCTTCTCCTGCTCCACGGGGGTGCCGGCCACGGCCACTGGGAGGCGCACGTCGGCCCGTGGACTGCAGCAGCTGGGAGCCTGCACCCCTCCCCCCGCCCTGATGCTTCAAAAACCAAACAGGTAGGGGTGCCTGGGGGGCTCAGTCGGTTGGGCGTCCGACTTCGGCTCAGGTCATGGTCTCGCGGTCCGTGGGTTCGAGCCCCGCGTCGGGCTCTGTGCTGACAGCTCGGAGCCTGGAGCTGCTTCAGACTCTGTGTCTCCCTCTCTCTCTGCCCCTCCCCCGCTTGTGCTCTGTCTCTCTCTCTCAAAAATAAACATTAAAGGGGCGCCTGTGTGGCTCAGTCGCTTGAGTGACTGACTTCAGCTCAGCATAATCTCACGGTTCATGGGTTCGAGCCCCGCGTCAGGCCCTGTGCTGACAGCTCGGAGCCTGGAGCCTGCCTCGGATTCTGTGTCTCCTCCTCTCTCTGCCCCTCCCCCACTCACACTCCGTCTCTCTCTGTTTCTCAATAATAAAGAAATGATTAAAAAAAACAAAACAGGTGTGCACTTTCCTAAGCAGCCATCTTGGACTCTGTCTTCGGTTGCATTTCCGGAGGCTCCGCGTTATCATCATTTCACCAAGTTTTCATAGAAAATTCTTGGAGTGATAGCATGACACGCATCTGACCCACAAAACCTGAGACCCTGTGTCCCCCACGGGGACACCTCCCTCACCCCTTGCTGTGGGCAGTAGGGACACTATTTCTTCACCCAGGCCATCGTGCATGGGGCCGTTTTGACGAAGAAACCGGGACGAGCCCTGAGCCCGCCCCGAGCATGGACGGCAGGACTGGGCCATCTCAAGTGGTTCACCTGCCTCCACCAGCACTGGCGGCCTCCCTGCAGCCAGGCCGGCAGGGCTCCCCAGACAGAGAAGGAGGCGCAGAAACGCACGCTTGGACGTGAGCAGTCGAGAGCCTGCGTCCCTGGGGGGTCTCAGCAGGCCCGGAGCCCTCGCCCAGCCTCCCGAAGCCCCGCCTCATCCACTGCTCAGACGGGCCTTCGCTGACCAGCCTGGGAAGTAGCCAGGCCCATCCCTGAGCCGGAACCCGCACCACGACCCCCGCTCCTCTATTTGTGCTGCTTTTCACAGACGCTTTCATTTTCCGTTGTTCCCTGTCTACCTCCCCCACTCAGTTCGGTTTTAATGAGTGACGGAAGCTGCAGACCAACTACGGGTGTATTGGCAGCACTTGTTGAATGAATGAACGAACGAATGGACGAGCGATGGAAACCCTGTGTCAGACCACACGCTGGGGACGTGGCTACAGGAAAATGTCCAAGTCTAGAACTACGGTGCACGTGACAAAGGGGAAGGTCAGGGTGTGATTGAGATCACAGGGGCGGATGCAGGGGAACCCCAGCCTGGAGGCGCTCAGGGTTTGAGAGGCGGCCAGACAGGTGGAGGAGGGAGCCTGGTGCTCCAGGAGGCGGGAGCTTCAGGTCTGCGGGGAACAGTCCCGGGGCTCCGCCGGGTGTGGCCAGGGCGCTTCCCGTCAGGCTGACCAGGGCGTCCTCTGCCGGCCGGTCACTCCAAGTCACTTCCGGCCAACCACGCGGATCCAGACGCAGCGTGAGCGGGCGTGGAACTCGGTGCCAGGTATTTTGACGGCTCAGCCTGAAGAAGAGGCCCCAGCCTGAAAGCCCTGGCGTTCTGTCGCTAATGATCATTTAATACTGTTTGGTACCCGTTGTGGGCACACACGCCCAGACAGAGTAAATTGCATGTGGGTGTTTACGTTGAAGGAGAGTCTCTATGTTATAATTGATAGAACTTTAATTTCCATGTGGTCTCAACAGTAAACATGCAAATGGCTCTTTTCAGGATTACCAAGCCTTAGTTATTTTTAGGGAAGCAAGATGTTTTACTTTGGCCCCCAGACTGCAATGGAGTTAAAAGCAAATCCAGATGGGACGGGAACGGGAGAGGCTGTGCCGTGGATGGCACTGGCTGGCGCCTCCCCCCGCTCCTGCCTGGTGCCCCCGGCTGCACCTGGCCGTCTCTCACATCGATAACAGGGATCTCGGGTCATTTATTGGGAGATGATGAGGTTTATCTCCCGCGGTGGGATCCAGGACATCGTGCGGGGGACAGAAGAGACAGCAGAGGTCTTTGCAGACACCTGCCCGGAGGGAGGCACGGGGCGGGGTGAGACCACAGCCCCCCAGGGGTGGCCTGAGCTCAGCGGCCCTGGTTGCCTTGCTGGGACCCAGTCGGAAATGTAGAGTGAGTGGGCCCTCCCCGTCCCGCGGCTGATTGTTCCGGACTGAGAAAGGATGATACCCATGAACCAGCCTGACGGGCACTCCTCAGGGGGGTGGTTTGCCTCCCAGGGCACATGTAGCTGTATTCACGTGGTTGTCACAGCTGGGCGGAGGCTGGGGTTGCTGTGAAACCGCCTACAGGCACGGGCAGGACAGTCCCCTCCCCCATGCCAAATGTGCCAAGATGGGGAAACCGCCCTGGAGAGCACAGTATAGAGGTGGACCCCCAGTGGGTGATGATGGCTGACCCACCGAGCTCCTGGGCCCCCGGGGGGCCAGCCAGGGCTGGGAGGTTGGAGCTCCCTGGCCGATCATGACGGCTCCCAGCAGACTCAGCCTTTCAATTAAGTGAGCCAAAGAAGGGTTTTCGCGGTCTGTCCACAGCACGACTGGAAAGGTTTGGGGAGCGATGTTCTAGAACACAGGGGGCAATCAAGAACTTAGGTGGCTGTTCTCGGGAACCCCACTGCGTATTGTGGTTACGAGGTTGTGACACGGGGCTGTGACACTGTCTGTGAGCTCTGCCGTGAGTTCCACACCCAGCCCGGCTTAGTGTGGACCCTGCTCTCACTACTCATCTACCCCTCTGGACGTCCCTCTGGGGTGAGGACAGTCACCACCTCACAGTGGAAACTGAGGCCTAGTGTGGCCCCACCGCTTGTCCAGGGTCAGGCAGGTACTAGGGTTGAGCACCTGGAACTTGAACCTCTGTGCGCATCGGAAGCCCGCAGGCTCAGCTGTCCATCCCTGGATCCCCGCACAAAGCTGGAAGAGACTGGTCCCTCCCACATCTCAGATGGAGAACCAGAGCAGAGCTAAAGCACCGCCCCCCCCACCGGCTTCTCACATCCCCGCCCCCCCCACCGGCTTCTCACGCCCTCTCCCTGGCTTCTCAGGTCCTCAGATGCCCACTGCGGGGCATCTCCAAAAATACCCCGAGGACGGCTGGAGCTGAGAGCATCAGTCATCGGTCAGCACAGCGGAGCAGTTTTAGAGCCGGGGACGCGGCGGCAGGGACAGGCGCTGAACCCACACCGGGACCCTTCCCCAGCCGAGCTCACCCCTGGGGCACAGCCACCAGCAGAACGGACCCCAAGCCCCGCAGCGCCAGGAAGACGTGCTTCGCACTCAGGACCCTCAGGGGCCTGGCCGACGGCCACCTTGCCGGAACAGGAGGGCCCTCGGCGGACTGTGGTCGGGGCGTCCCAAGCAAGGGCCACCCTTCAGGGGCTCCAGCCAGAGCAGCTTCGGCCGCAGGCACCACAGCCAGGCCTGCCTCCGGAACGTGGTGGCCGCAGAGGGTTGCTGGATCAACCAACCACCCCCCCCACCCCCCGCCCAGGTGGCCAGCCCACGGCACAGGGAGCCAGATGCCGGAAATGGGAGCTGAGTCCCAGACCCACCTGCTCTGTCATCAGGCCCTCGCCTGCTGGTGTGTGCTTCCCCCTGGTGCACGGCCTCCTTCTCCACCCGCCCGGAAGCAGCACCACTACCCGGTCACGAGGAGCGGCACCGAGGGACCCAGCCGTGCGGCTCCGTCCGGAAAGTGCTGCGGAAGGGCCTGCTGGGCCAGCAGGTGCTGGGCTGCGGGCAGGAGCGGAGGCCACCAGCCGTGAGCACGGCTGCCCCAAGCCCACGCACAGAGGCAGGGCAGGGACAGAAGAGAGGTTGAGAGGGCCTGAGAGGCATGAACCCCTAGAGATTTGGGGGGCACTGATGTGCAGCCGTCATTTGTCACCTTGAAAAGGACAGAAAAGGAAAGAAGGGGCGAAGGGCAACAGGGGACGCGAATGAGGGGTTGCTGTCATTCCCCACGGGGCCTGGTGCTCAGAGGAGGCCACCGGCTTGGCCCCTGTCCCAGGGGCTGGGAATTCATTGGGAACGCAAGGAAAACACAACTAACCGGGCTCATCAGTGAGGCAGTCTCTAATGCCGTCTTCCTGACACTCAAGAGATGGGCTTGGGGTCAGACTCTGAGACATTGGGCTGACGGTCTCATATCCTGTGTCTGTGTCCCTGGTCATCTGTGCAGGGGAATTAAGGATGCTGATGGAGCAGTGTGGCAGGGTGGAGGCGGACCTCGCCCTGCTTGGAAGGGCCAGGCCCACTGTCCGCTTGAAGGAGCTAAGGGCACCATCCATGGGGAGACACAAACATGTGGGGCTGGGAGCTTCTGTCCCATTGTTTCCCGAGGCCACCACAGAGGGGCACAGAGGAGTCCCAGAGAAGCACCTTCCAGCCCATTCCAACCAGGAAAGTCTGGGCTGGAGAGAGGAAGGGAGACAGGGGGTTGTGGGAGAAGGTGAGACCCCACCCCCCACCCACAGAACAGCAACGCCACGTGGGATTAATTTTCCAGTGGCCACATTAAAACAGGAAAAAGAGGAGCCCCTGGGGGACTCAGTTGGTCGAGCTCAGCTCAGGTCATGGCCTCACGGTTCGTGAGTTCGAGCCCCCTGTCGGGCTCTGTGCTGACAGCTCAGAGCCTGGAGCCTGCTTCGGATTCTGTGTCTCTCTCTCTCTCTCTCTCTGCCCTTCCCCTGCTCACATTCTGTCTCTCTCTGTCTCTCAAAAATGAATAAACATTAAAAAATTTTTAAAAATATAACAGGAAAAAGAAACAGGCAACATTAATTTTAATAATGTATTGTATCTAGCCTGCTATATCCAAATGCTAAAGTACTTCCACACGTAATCAATGCAAAACTATTAATGAGATACTTTGCATGCTCTTTTCTGGGCTAAGCCTTCAATATCTGGTGTGTGCTTTATACTTACAGCATCTCTCAACCCAAATGTGCCACTTCCGTGGTCACCCGTGACCGTTGGCCACCATCTAGGCAGCACAGGTGGGCACAGCACCCTGGACCCCACCTGCCTGCAAGGAAAGGCACACAGGCTGAGTGTGGGGCTGTGGCTACGGGGGCCCGAGCGGCTGGGTCTCCCGTAGGAATTGCCTACCTCATGCAAGTGACCTGGGACCCCACCCCAGACTCGCTGCTCCCTCTTCAGTTTGGGTCACAGAGGAAGGTTCCGATGCCCTTTGTTCCGCAGGCAGAAGTCATTATAAAGTGGTTTAAAACTTTCTGTAGAACACTTAACGTTTTTAACATGTCTGCAGTGAACTTTAATGGGATTCCATAAAAATTGAACAGACATCAGAACAAGCTGGAATAGTCAGTGAATGACCTTGGTGTTTTTAATTAAACCCAAAGTGAAATTCAAGAATGTGAGAGTTTTATGTGGCCAGCTAGTCGAAAGCAATCAGGAGCACGGAAGACGAGACAAGGTGAGTACATGGGCCCCTCCTCCCACCGGCCAATCTGGGTTGATCTGGACCAGCTCGTTCCCAGGCGTGGGGTCAAGCCACATGTCAGTTGTGATGGCCTACTAGCTAAAGAATTTTCCAGAAAAGCAGAAAGTACTCCTGCTGGATGACACCCCCTCAACCTTCAGGCTTGACCTCGATCTTTCCTGGCTTGTGATGGCAAAGCCCACACACGTCACCATCACAGTCTGTTTAGCCACCTCTGCTTAGCGGGCACATTTCACCGTGATGATCGGCTGGTCACCGGTTGGCCATCAAATCTGTGAACGGCCTGTGTCATTATAGAACCCAGCCTGAATTATAAGAGGCCACAAACGGTTCGCGTCTTGCTTCTTGCTGTTAACTTGTGTCTCCATTCCCTCCATCCGGGAAATGTCCAGAAACTCACACATCAGCCGTGGGGCGTCAGTCAGAGAGGTGTGCACCGAGCTGACCCCGGAGCCCCAGCCCCAGCAGGGACGTGTCCTCAGTTCTTTGAACCTGCCAGTCATGCTTTCCCAACCTTTTCAGCCACATAGCACACATACCGTGCATCATAATTTTGCGCGTGCTTCTATTAGCCCTCCAGCTAGATTCGATTTTTAAAATTTTTTAAGTTTATTTGTTTTTATCTTGGGAAAGACAGAAACAGCCTGAGCAGGGGAAGGGCAGAGAGAGAGGGAGAGAGAGAATCCCGAGCAGGCTCCGTGTTGTCGGCGCAGAGCCTGACGCGGGGCTCGAACTCACAAAACCGTGAGATCGCTTCTTGAGCCGAAACCGAGACTCGAGGCTCAACTGACTGAGACACCCAGGCGCCCCTAGATTAGATTTTTCTTTCTATCTCCCAGAAGTACCCAGCACACAGCCCTAAGCAAAGGAGAAATTCAAAACCATTTGTTGAAAGAATGAATCAGAGCCACTGAGTAGCTATCCCTGCGGCATGGCCCCCGCCCTGTAATCGGTTCAGTCTGAGCCTCTCGGGCTGCGTGGACTCCCTCTTTCCCATCCTGTCTCTCATTTTCTTTACTGGCTTTGCAAGAACCACGGCGGAAAGTCTCAATTAACGGCTGGGCTTGGCCAAGATGTTCCAGTTAACCAAATGAATGAGTGATTAAAGTTAACTGAAGAGTAATCAGCAAACGTTTTTCTCGTTGCTCTGAAAATCCCTCTTGTCGAACATATTGCTAAATATAGAAGTGCCCACCTGTCTTAGGAACCGTCATACAACGAACATAACCGGACTTCTTGTTGGTTAGAGATTGTTATATGATCTTGATTTCTCCTGACAGGCGGCTCTCCAGGCTGCCCTGCCCCCCCCCCCACCCCAATGTCATGGGCACCCACCTCCTGCAATCGTCTCCTAAACATCGTACGGCTGTCAGGCACTTTTCATCCTACGTGTAAGTCAACAGTCACTTCCCCACTCGAATCCGAAGCTCTGTGACGATGTAGAGCCGGGTGCCACACTAAAGACCAAAAAAAGTCTATGGAATTGACTTTGTAAGAAACCCCCAAAAGAAGCTGGCAGGTACCGTGGATGCAAACACGCCCCCCCTCTCTTCCTCCTTGCTTAGAGAACAAACACCTATTTCGTCCACGCATCAAGTAACCATGTAATTTAGAGGAGCTGGGGCCACTCTCCAGCCGCAGGAGGGCAAGAAATCTTGATTAGTTGAACCCAGTCCTCTGGACAGTGATCAGTTTAGGTGTTCCTAAAACAATTGGCATGTGGACCACACAAATCGGGACTGAGGCATGGACAGTCAGCTGAGGGGCTCCTGGAGAAGGCTTTCTACCTCTTAAAAGGAGACACAACACTGTCGTCTCTCTCTGCCCTGGGATGATGTCTAAGAGTGAGATGTTCGGTGCTGTCGCAACCACCTTGTGACCACGAGGGAACTAACACCAACAGGATGGGGGAACAGAAAATGTGAGAGTCTTAAGTGTGTCACTGATCGCTAGATCAGTGATCCTGAAACCTCTGAAATGTTCCATTTTGTTTCAGTTTGTTAGGTCAGTCGTTCTGCGACTTAGGGCTGAAACCTTAACTGATTTGTAAAACTCTTTACCACTTTCTGGTCTCCAAGGAGAGGACAGCAGAAAATAAAGAGGAAAAACACAGTCTGGTTAATTAGACATTCTATATAGCCTGGTCCTAGTGAATCATAATTTTATCTTATATTTTTAACATCTGTTTTATTTTATAGGGGAATGTTGCAGCCCCGATTCCTAACCTGTAGGAACCCACACACTGTTTTCTCATCCCTAGAACCCCCGCGCTGAGAGGTCCGTGTTAGAAGCTCACGCCTCGACCCTGTGAAAGGACATCCGTCCGCCCAGACCTCTGCTTTCATCATGAGTCGTCACTCCTTGCTGACCACAATCCTCTGAACAATCTCAGTGTCCACTCAACAACCTAGCAGGATGGTTACGCCCACCCACGAGGAGGCTCATACCTAAGTGTGGAATTCTCTACTGGTCGTGCTGCTTAAGTGGAAGGAGTTGGACAAACTGTAAGAAACAAACCATAAGAAATTTTTCTTTCCCTGCTGTCCTCTAGGTAATTTTTTAAATTTACATACAATAAAATTCACATTTTTAGGTGTGCACTTCGATGGGCCGCTCATAGCCACCCCCACAGTCTGGGTGTGGGGCAGCCTCAGCCCCCTCCACACCCAGGAGCACTCGTTCTACGGCAACCACTGCCTACATTTCCTTCCTAAAGTCCTGCGTTGCCAAGAACGCCACATAGGTGGCTGATAGGGTACGGAGCCTTTTGTGTCTGGCTGCCTTCGCTCCCCATGACACGTCTGAGATTCACTCACGTCGTCGCGTGCATCAGGGGTGGAGCCTTTCCGCTGCTCGTACGCGTTCATCCAGTCGGCGCTCCCTGGAGAGTATTTGGGCTCTTTCTAGTCTGGCGTGATCATGAACGATACTGCCACAAACATTCACGTGCAGCTTTTCCGTGAATGTGAGTGTTTATTTGTCTCGGGCAATGCCAAGAAGTAGGAACCCTGGATCCCGTGGTAATTGTCTGGGTAACGTTTTTACGAAAGCTTCGAGGTGCTTTCCAGACTGCCTGCAACGTTCTGCCCTCCCATCAGCAACAAGTGGGCGTCCCGGGTGCCACACATCCTCACCAACGCTTGGTGTGACCGGTCTTTTGCATTTTCTCCACTCCAATAGATGGTTTTAACAGTGTGCAATCACAGCCCTGATTTGCTTTTCCCTCCTGGTTTGTGATACCAAGCATCTCGTCGTGTGCTCTCACCTTCTATGATCTCTCCTGGCGTGTCTGTTCAAATGGCCACGCAGTAACGTCGACCCTCTCGTCGTCCTCGAACGCCCTTCGTTCCCTCGCCTGGAACTAGAGTCCCTGCTGGAGATCGGAATTCTCTGGGACCTGGCGCTCAGGCTCAGGTTTTAACCAAGGGCTTAGGCAGGACGCCTGTAAGTTTTCCGTGCCTCTGTTCGACAGTTGGCTGCCAGGAATGACACATGCAGAGCTCAGTGACAAAGTCTGGCTCAGCAGAAGAGATCTCTGGAAATGTCTCCACTGCGGTAGCAGGTGCTGTAAACGGCAAGAACCGAGAGAACGCAGGAGAGGACGAGATCGCTGGTGACCCCAGACACCGGCACAGGCAAACATCCCCAGTTTGGGGGAGTGGGTTCCACGGGCTGCCTCGCCCGCCGCCGGTCGTGGAATAAGGGATTGAGGTTGTCACAGCAGTGGGAAGCCGGCCCCGCGAGGCCGCTGCGATAAGGTTGCTGTGGGAGAAGCTTTGTTGCTCTTTTGTTTTTTTCAACCCTCGTAAGCTTTTGCCAAATCGCTTTGGCTTGAGGAACGCTTATTCCCTGCACGGTGGGGAAAAATGCAATTTCAAAAAAATAATAAAGCTGATTACATCTGCTTATTCATTTTAGAAAGCGGATGAATTAATCTCCACTGTAGATTTGTTTTAAATTTAGGATGTGTTGTAGATGGACACATGGAGTCATGTTGAGCCCGAGAGGCCGTCAAGGTTGAGGCCTCTTGGCCGCTGACAATGTGTGTGTGTGTCCCAGAGCCCAAGAGAAAGTGAAGGTGGGAGAAGGGTCTTGACGGGCAGGAGCCCGACAGCACAGGCCAGATCGGGCTGCAGGGAGAGGCGGGTGGTGAACGCACCGGGGTGGAGTCGAGGCCGGGACGTGTGGCGGCCGGACCACCGTGCGCCGATTCCCTGGGCCATGTTGAGGGCCGCGGGGTCCCGAACTGACCACAGTGACCAGGCTCTGGTTATGGTGTTTCGAGAACAGGCATGAGCGGCCTGTGCACAAGCTTGGGGGGACAGTGTGTTGGTAACAGGCCGTTGGGGCCGGAGCGCGGGGGACGGGGTTTAGACGTGAGCAGAGGTGCGGACAGGATGTGACTGCTGGCCAGGCCGGGTTAGGAGTCCGCCACAATCCGGGACCGCCCGGCAGGCGGGAGGCGGGCGGGAGGCTAGAGCGCGTCCTGGGCATGGAGGCAGAGGGCGGCTGCAGAGGGCAAGGGCTTGGCCACATCACCACGGCAGTGGGCCCGTTCCCAGTGGCGCTGTGCCCTCAGAGTCCCTGAACCAGCCTTGTCCTCTCCCCGCCCCCAGGCCCCTCCAGGGGACGCTAGCTTCTCCCAAACAGGCCTCTTGTGTGAATGAGTAACGACTCAGAGCCGTTTCGGACAGCACCTCCTTACCATCACTGTAGACGCTTGCGTTCGGGCCCTTCCTGAAACCCTTACACGCCCCCCGGCAGCACAGGACCTGAGCGCCACGTCACAAGTGACGACCGAGGGCCCTTGTCCACCTTGCAGACGGGAGGGGCTGCGCCAGGACACCAGGTCAGGTGCCTGGTGGCTCCACGTTTCTCGTTCTTTTCGTGGTGCCAGGATGACACTGGGTGGCACAGCGGAGGGGGCCAGGGGCTCAGAGGAAGGAGCTGGGGGGCCAAGTGCTCCTGCATTTGTCCTGGAGCCAAAGACATTTTACCCCGAGCGCACTGCCACCCCCTGCACACACAGGCGTGCACGCGCACACAAACTCACATGCGTGTGCACACGTGAAGACATACACACATTGGGGCGCCTGGGTGGCTCAGTCGGTTGAGCGTCTGGCTTCGGCTCAGGTCATGCTCTCACGGCTTGTGAGTTCGAGCCCCGCGTCGGGCTCCGTGCTGCCGGCTCGGAGCCTGGAGCCTGTGTCTCCCTCTCTCTGCCCCTCCCCTGCTCGTGCTCTGTCTCTCTCTGTCTCTCAGTAATAAATAAACGGAAAAAAAAAATAAAAAAAAAAAAGACATACACAGATTTGCACGCGCGCACACGCCCCCTGCATATCCACGGCCACACCCCAAAGCCACGCTTCCGTCTGAGGGAAAAGGGGGCGTGTCCCCCTGCAGCCGGCCGCGTCTTGCAGACGCGCAGTGATTTATGGCGCCTGACAGCCTACGTGGCTGGCGGAGACCGAACTGATGAGAGTTGTCGGGCACGATCCCAGATGTGTCGGGGGGTGTACTTTAAAGGCAGAGCAAATGAGAAAGAAGCACTTCTTTGAAGTAAAACGCTCTCACATTGTAATTTGTGTTATTTCCCCAAGAAATAATCTCTCTAATTTTTCCAACTGAGATTTTGGAAATCAATCTCAGTGTTAGATGACCAGGCAGTTCTCAGCAAGTAAGATATACAAAGGTACACGTTTCTAATCTCCGCAGGCAAGAATGCGGTTTGAAATCTCCCGACAGGGCAGCCCCGAGCCGTAGTGTTCGGAGAGCAGACATGTTTTTAAGGGACCCCATCAGGTACCACGGGGTTGATTTGGTGACCAGGGCTTGGAGCTGGGGCCCCTGGGGACAGACAGCCTCAGAGCCACTGGGGGGCGGGGGGCCTTTCTGTCCTCACCCTGCAAGGACACGCAGACTTCTGTGGAGTCGGCACCCTGGCCTCGGGATGCACCCCTGCCCGGCCAGCTGCTCCCCAAGGATGAGGGTGATGGTGACTCCATCACAGTGACACAGGACATCACACCTAATGGCACAAATATCTCAGAAAATGGCAAGAAGTGGGCACCTGGGTGGCTCAGTCAGTTTAGCCTCTGACTCCTGATTTCGGCTCAGGTCATGATCTCACGGCTCCTGAGTTTGAGTTCTGCATCAGGCTCTGTGCTGACAGCTCAGAGCCTGCTTGGGATTCTCTCTCTCCCTCTCTCTCTGCCCTCCCCCCACTCATGCTTTCTCTCTCTGTCAAATAAGTAAAAAAAAATTTTTTTAATTGTTCTTTACAAAAAATCCATAGAACTGTTAAAAAATTTGTGTTATGGGGGCGCCTGGATGGCTCAGTCGGTTGAGCGTCCGACTTCAGCTCAGGTCATGATCTCGCGGTTTGTGGGTTCGAGCCCCGTGTCGGGCTCTGTGCTGACAGTTCAGAGCCTGGAGCCTGCTTCAGATTCTGTCTCTCCCTCTCTCCGCCTCTCCCCTGCTCCCTGCTTGTGCTCTCTCTCTCTCAAAATAAATGATAAACCTTTTTAAAAAGAAAGTGACAAGAAGCACACAGTGGCATTCCTCGGGAATGACGGGGACATTCCCCTCCCAAAATCCCCTCCCCCCCCCCACATCCTGCCATTCCAGAACGCTCTGACATATTTTCACGGATCCAGCCAGACCCAGAGCTCGGGGCTGGCCGACCACGGAACCCCCAGGGCCCAGCTCCTCCGGCCACACCAGCGGGCACACAGGCAAGTCCAGTCCTGACACCAGGCTCCACGGGCCTCAAACCCCGCAGTCACCAGGGTGACTCTCGTTTATCACGCATGAAAATCTGGACCTCGGGGCCCAGGACAGCCTCCCAGTCCCTCCTCTCGGCGCAGAGCCTGGTGGGCATCGCGGTCCAGGGGTGGCTCCACTGCCTGTGGCAAGAGAACCCAACACCAGCTCACGGGGAAACAGGAGGGTGGGTGGGGGCCGCCGGCCCCGGTCACCGAGGGGCTCTGGGGGCCCGCTGGCCGGCTGGGCTCCGCGAGGTGGGTCCGGGGCCCCAGAGATGCCAGCGGGCCTGGGGGCACACCTGGGGTCTGCAGCTCCAGAGTCACCTGCCCCAGGTGAACCCACCTATGAAAGCCTACAAAGCTCAAAGCGAGTGCCCCTCTTTCCAGGATCCAAGCAAAGCTGTGAGGGTGAGGTCCCATCATCACCCTGAGCCGTCGCAGCATCCAGGGGCTGTCCTGGTCCCCTGCTCCAGAAGAAGAAGGGGTGCAGGGGGCAGAGACCCCGGGGCACCCACCCCCCTCTCATCACTACTTAGATGCTCTGCTCCAGAGACTGACGGGTCCGTGTGGATGGAGCAGGTGTGAGCGGAAGACAGTGCAGAGCCTCTCAGGTGTCGCCACGCGGTCCCCACGCGGAAGCGGCCTTCCTCCACCCCGGGTCTGGCTCTCACAGGAGAGGGCGGGGTCGGGACCACAGCCGGGAGCCCCCCGTGCCCCCGGCCAAGCCCCTCTTGTGTCTCAGGGCTGCACCTCCACACGCGGGGCCCCTCCGGCCAGCAGTCCTCCCTGCACGGAACCCCTCCCTCCCTCCCGGTCCAGCGGCAGATCCGAAGGAGCCCAGTCCTGGGATCGCGGCGAGGGCTCATTTCACATGCCCGTGGCAATGCAGTGTTTTGAGAGTGTGGCTAATCTGTGGATATTAAAAATAGAATATGTTTGATCAATGAGCAACGTTTGTAGCAGAGCGGTGCTGGGTTCAGCCAGACCACCTCTCACAGCTTAATTACTGTCATCAGAGTGTGGTTTCGCAGAGGACGGGGGTATGCGGACACACATCGATCTGCCGTCACAGTCACAGGCACGCAGAGATGAATATCCACCGTCCCCTCTCCAGGCTGTATTGGGAACACGTCAGCCCATCGACACGGAACCACCCCGTATCGATAAGCTGGCGAGCTAAAAATGCCGGTGATGGCGTGAGTGATCGCTGCACGTTAACGAAGGTCCTTAGAAAAGGGAAATGGGATGTCCGCACAGCCTCCCGCAGCGCTCCGCCTGACAATCCGTCTTTGTGTCCCTTGTGTCTCTTCTTCCCCTGGGCCCGTTTCTCGTCCTCAGTTAATTACAGTCGATTAGACGATGAACAAAATGACTTTCACGGTGCACCTCAGTAGATCTCCTCTGGGGGGGGTGGGGGGGGTGTTGCTTCAGCACCAGATCTCAGCAGGCTGGGCTGCAGGCCTCCCTGCTAATGCAGAGACCTCGGGCTCCAGAAGAGGAACCGGGATCCGCCGTGGCGCCTTCCCCCGGAACCCGACGCACGGAGGGAGAGCTCTGCCGTGGTGATCTCGGAGGCCGCTTTCTAGACGGGCCTCCTGCACTCGGGTGGCCTCAGCCAAGAAGGAAAGGTCTTGTATCGGACTGCCTGTTCGTGGGAGCGGGTTTCCTGGACCCCAGAGGAAGGACCAGAGTCAAATCTCAATGGCCGGGTAGGCGGAAGAGGAGGGAGGCCTGCATTTCGAGGCACCAGATCTTCCCCAAGCATTGCTGCTTCAGCTGTGCCTCCTGGGTTACATGTCCCTTGGACGTAGCTCCGTCTTATGTTGTAGGAATACTCCTTGGAAACAAAATGGGGAGATCCACTGAAACTCAGGTAGGATTTACTCTTTCCGTAAGTGCTCAGTAAGCACCTGCTGTATGCACAGAGCGGCAGGTGGGGCCGCAGGGGCTGGAGCTGGGGAAGATCCCAGGGGAGCCATTCAACTGATAAGACAGTGGATACGGAACCTTCTCGAATGCAACTCACTGTCCTTGCATCTGGACAGGGCATCCGAGCCTCAGTTTCTTCATCTGTGAGATGGGGAAAGGGCCATTCTGTGGCTCTCGTGGTTGTGTCGACTCCAGGAGATCATCTCGCACGTGAAAAGCCCAGTCCAGCACGTTGCCACCAGAATACGTGCTCAATAAATGCTGAGTTAATTAAGGAAGACGGGCCCACAGATGACCCCAGCCAACGGAGTAGGGATGCATTCAAGCCGCAAAGAGAAGTCCTGATAACCGGTTCTTGAGGGCGACCAGCAGCTAGAAACGCATATTCCCGGGCCACACTCCAGGTCGGCTGGTTCAGAAACCCCACAGCAGGCCTGGAACCCTCAGACGGCGGGAGGCGGCCCAGGGAACTGCAAGAGGGGGTTCTGGAGGTCCAGAGAGAGAGAGAGGATACGCCAGGTCAGTGTGTGACCTTCCAGCGTTTCCAGGCAGGGAGCCCCTGGGGCAGGTGTGTGCCCATCACACCTCCCAAAGTCCGCGGTCCCACGTGTCTCTCTCACCGGTAGACGTGAGCCATCTGTGGACAGGGGCCGGGGCTGAATCCCTCCCGTGGCATCCTTGACAAATAACCACAAGCCTGAGTGCCAACAGCGCAGACTCGTGACCCCGCAGTGCAGGGGGTTCAGAAGTCTGCCCTGTCCCCTCGCAGAGGTCAGGTGTGGGTGCGGATGTTCCATCTGGAGGGTCTGGCGAGGGGGGACCCCTCTCAGCTCGGAGGCCGTCATCGTCATTGAAGCTGAAGTGCTGGTCGATCTCACGGTGCCGTTCTCCATGGGCACGTGTCCCCGACGCCCCTCACACCGACCCTCCTGCCGCCCTCCTGGCTTCCGAGGGAGCTGATGAGTCTGCCCACCTGCCCGTAGGCTCCAGGACCACCTCTCCATCTCAAGGTCAGCTGACCAGCAGCCTCTGCTCCGCCTCCAGCCTTCCCCTTCGCCTTCGTGACTGTAACGTAGGAGGGTCACTGTTCCGGCACTGGGACGTGGGCATCTTTGGGAAGCCGTCACGATGACAACCACAGGGAGTGACGGGACGGCCCATTCCTCTCCGTCTGTCCCCCTAGCAGCCTGACAGCACGGGACGGTGGTTAAGAGCATCAGAAAGATCAGGGTTCGGTTCCTGGGTTCTCCTGCTCTCTTTGCTGTGTGACCTGAGGCAAGTTCCTAAACCTCTCTGAGATTCCACGAGCACCCACAGTACAGAATGGTTTGTGCCAAAAGGCTCACGGCACCCCATCCCTGTCCCCGAATTACAGTCGAGCCTTTATAAATAATTACCATGTAATCACTGTGGCGTCGGAAGGCCACTTAGAGCTCGTGTGCTCGGACCCTGCTCCCCTGTGCCTTTGCTCGCTTGTCTCCCGCAGAGCGTGATGTGTGGGCTGCTTTCTCTTCAGCAACCTTCCCCGTTCCCCAGCCGCACTACCCATGCTTCCCCGGGAAAGCAGCCTGTCACAGCCGCACTCTGAGCTCCGTGGGCGGCCTCGGCCGGGTGAGCCTGGCGGCAAACCCCAGGCCTCAGACCACAGCGGTGGGGAGCCCGGGAAGCAGAGGACGTGTTCTGGAGGATTTGCTGGAAAGGGACCCTGACCTTGGACCTCCAGCCTCGAGAGCGGGAGAAGCACCCTCCTGTTGTTTGTGATGCCAGGCCCACGGGCCCTGGAAAGGGCAGCCCGGCCGGGCTAAATGTTCGACTTTTCCAATATCCCTTTGAAACTGGGAAGTCCTCAACAACTTGGGTTTGGGACGGGAGCCTGCCTCCACATGTGGCCCCACGACGCCAAATACAGGGCCAGTCTGTGGCTTAAGTGGCAAGTCCTGTTGACGTCTGACTCTGCCTGGGTGTGAAAGCATGGCTCTGAGGCCGATGGATGTTGGGCTAGCGTGGAGGGCACCCTAGTAAAGAGGCCTCTGTACTTGCAACTTCATGTGACACAGCTTCCTACTGAAGACGCTGGGAACACAGGGGAGCCACAGGGGAGCCACAGAAGAGCCACAGGGGAGCCACAAGGGAAGCCACAGAGGAGTCATAGGGAAGCCACAAGGGGAGCCACAGAAGAGCCACAGGGGAGCCACAAGGGAAGCCACAGAGGAGTCACAGGGGAGCCACAAGGGGAGCCACAGAGGAGTCACAGGGGAGCCACAGAGGTGTCACAAGGGGAGCCACACACGAGCCACAGGGGAGCCACAGAAGAGCCACAGGGGAGCCACAGAGATGTCACAAGGGGAGCCACAGAGGAGTCACAAGAAAGCCACAGGGGAGCCAGAAGGGGAGCCACAGGGGAGTCACAGAAGAGCCACAGGGGAGCCACAGAGGAGCCACAGGGGAGTCACAGGGAAGCCACAGGGGAGCCACAGAGGAGTCACAGGGAAGCCACAGGGGAGCCACAGAGGAGCCACAGGGGAGCCACAGGGGAGCCACAAGGGGAGCCACAGAGGAGTCACAGGGGAGCCACAGAGGTGTCACAAGGGGAGCCACACAGGAGCCACAGGGGAGCCACAGAGGTGTCACAAGGGGAGCCACAGATGAGTCACAAGAAAGCCACAGGGGAGCCACAAGGGGAGACACAGGGGAGTCACAAGGGGAGCCACAGAGGAGTCACAGGGGAGCCACAGAGGTGTCACAAGGGGAGCCACACAGGAGCCACAGGGGAGCCACAGAGGTGTCACAAGGGGAGCCACAGATGAGTCACAAGAAAGCCACAGGGGAGCCACAAGGGGAGCCACAGAGGAGCCACAGGGGAGCCACAGGGGAGCCACAAGGGGAGCCACAGGGGAGCCACAGAAGAGCCACAGGGGAGCCACAGAGGAGCCACAGGGGAGCCACAGAAGAGCCACAGGGGAGCCACAGAGGAGCCACAGGGGAGTCACAGGGGAGCCACAAGGGGAGCCACAGGGGAGCCACACAGGAGCCACAGGGGAGCCACAGAGAAGTCATAGGGAAGCCACAGAGGACCCACAGAGGAGCCACAGAGGAGCCACAGAGGAGTCACAGGGAGCCACACAGGAGCCACAGAGGAGCCACAGGGGAGCCACACAGGAGCCACAGGGGAGTCACAGGGAAGCCACAGAGGAGCCATAAGGGGAGCCACAGAGGAGCCACAGGGGAGCCACAAGGGAGCCACAGGGAAGCCACAGAGGAGTCACAGGGGAGCCACAGGAGAGCCACAGGGAAGCCACAGAGGAGCCACAGGGGAGCCACCACTTGGAGAAGACAGGTGCTGTGTGATCACATCCTTCCCTTCTGTTTGACGTTCATGAGCAACCTGTGGCTGAGTTGAAAAAGTGGTTGGTCAGCAAGATACCAGCTTGGGTTTGTCAAAGCGAGTCCCCCTCACCGCCCTGCCCCTGGCCATAGGGGCCAAGTGCCCCTGAGCATCTCTTGCCAGCTGAGCATCTCTTGGGTGGTACCTTACCCTGAGCAGGCCAGACACCTGCCTGGAAGAGACAGAATTCTCTGCAAGCAACACCTGGTAGTCTGGTGAACTCTGACAAGGTGCAGAACCTCTTGGAGCCTCCATTCTGGCACCAAGAACACGAGGGTGAGAGTAACCCCCACCACGGCCTGCTGTGGTCAGAAGTCAGTGGGACTTTCATGTATGTCTCACCTGCCCAGGGTCAAGCAAAGGTGACTTTCCACCTAGCCCCGTGTTTCTTTTTTTTTTCCTTTTTAAAAAATACTTATTTCTTTATTTTGAGAGAAGAGAGAGTGAGAGTGGGGGAGAAGAGACAGAGAGAGAGACAGAGAGAGAGACAGAGAGAGAGACAGAGAGAGAGGTGGGGAGAATCTTAAGCAGGTTCCACACTCAGCACAGAGCCTGACACAGGGCTCGAACCCACGACCCTGGGATCATGACCTGAGCCGAAATCAAGAGTCAGATGCTCACCTGACTGAGGCCCCCAGGAGCCCGTCACCCCTTCTTTCCTGAAGTGGCGAGGGAAGATGAAATCAGGGAGGGGGTTCCTCCAGGTGTCCTGTAACAGTTCTTTTTGCTGTTTTCATCTGGACAAGTAACACATGACCCACATCTGCGTGGCTCCCAGGCTCTGCTCCTTCCCACTGGAGCCACTCTGGAAACAAGGGGGCCGAGGCTCGTGCCCGCCCAGGACCCACAGCTGACAAGCAGCGGACGCAGAGCTTAAACCCCATTACTTGCCATCCAGGCTCTTCAGAGCTGCTGCCTCCTGAGGGGCTCGAGGCACCCGGACAACCTCGGGGTCAGATGGCACCAAACAGTGGGTGGCAGTTCCACAAACATCCCCCCACCCCTGTGCCCCTTGGGGCCAGGTGGCACCTGGGCCCTGCTGAAGCTTGATCATGTTGCTCGTTTAGGTTGAAGGGACATAAGCAGAGGCTGATCTGCTGACTCAGGAAAGAAAGTCTTCTTGTTCCAAGGCTCTGGGTTTGAGGGCAGTTTGTTAATCAGCATTATTCCAGCAGCAGCTGACTGGCACAGACAGGTCTCAGCTCGGAGGGTTAACAAATAAGGAATATTCCTCGAGAGTGCCGTGAATGGAAGGACGCTGTCCGATCCAGAAAGAGAGCGTGACCGGAAGTCCCCAATGGATGGCTCAAGGCCAACTAGAAACCAATACTCAAGCCAGCTCTTTACAGTTTAAAGGGACATTCAATGGGGCACCTGGGGGCTCAGTTGGTTGAGCATCTGACTTCGGCTCAGGATCTCGCCGTTCATGGGTTCGAGCCCCGTGTCAGGCTCTGTGCTGACAGCTCAGAGCCTGGAGCTGCTTCAGATTCTGTGTCTCCCTCTCTCTCTGCCCCTAACCCACTCGCATTCTGTCTCTGTCTCTCTCAAAAATAGATAAACATTAAAAAAATTTACAAAAACACTTAGAGACCTTCAAATTTGAGAAGGCGCCGAAGATGAAATAGAGTCTCCCACACGGCACATGACACCAGAGCGAATGCAAATATGTTTGTTCTTTTTTTAATTTTTTAATGTTTGTTATTTATTTCTAAGAGAAAGAGAGAGACAGAGCATGAGTGGGGGAGGGACAGAGAGAAAGGGAGACACAGAATCGGAAGCAGGCTCCAGGCTCCCGGCGGTCAGCACAGAGCCTGACTCAGGGCTGGAACCCATGAACTGTGAGACCGTGACCTGAGCGGAAGTCAGATGCTTAACCGACTGAGCCACCTGAGCACCCCAGAGACTGTTCCTTATATATATATTTTTTCATGTAATAATCAGAATAGCTCTATGATGAAGTTGCTGTTCTTTTTTTTGTTTTTAATCTTTTTAATTTATTTTTGATAGAGAGAGAGAGAGAGAGAGAGAGCATGAGCAGGGAGGGGCAGAGAGAGAGAGGGAGACACAGAATCCGAAGCAGCTCCAGGGTCCAAGCTGTCAACACAGAACCCGACACGGGGCTCGAACTCATGAACCGTGAGATCATGACCTGAGCCGAAGTCAGACGCTCAACCGACTGAGCCCCCCAAGCGCCCCTAGATATACTTACTCTTGACTTTACATGACCTTTAAAAGGCTTTTGTTTATACCAGATGCTTAACTGAGGTTAGATCATTCACATCCCTTAAGAATCTGATACGGCCGGTGAGGAATATTCAACTTTCTTTCCTGCAAATCGGCTCGCACCCACGGCGCTTCTGTCCAAGGCAGTCTCCACTGAAAACATTTCTTTCCAAATTGAGTTTATTGTACGGATTAATTTTGTTTAGGGGTGACAGCTAATCTGCTTTCTCCTTGTAATACAATCATTAAAATACTTTTTGCTCCACACTTGCGATTTTTCCAGGGTAATCCTTTCATTAAAAGCCATTTAATGTTTTTCTGCTCTGTTATCTGCTATATTTCAACTTTTGTGTTTTCCCTGCTCTTCTGTCATGTTTCTCATTAAATTTCCCCTTTTTGTTCTTTTGTTACGATGGCTTTCATTTTTTTTCCCCCTAACACAAGCTTTGAACTGAAAAACCTGAAAACCATGTTGTTTGGAATAAAAGAATCTATAGTGTCACACATTTGTCGGCTAATGTGTTACTTCTTATGTTTTGTTTTAATTTTTCAGAATGATTGTTTATGAACAAGGTCTCCTATTACTCCGAGGATGGGCTGGTCTTTGGGTCCGTCCCTCACACAAAGTGATAATCCTCTGAGAACACACTCATCACACAGCAACCAAACAGGAATATGACTTCCAGGACCCAGCTCTGCATCTTTCACCCACCACGCGAGTCCTGGCGCCCGTGTCGGCCCAGCTGCCCACATCGCGGGGAAGGGGTGCCGGGGGACTGCAGGCTGGCCTTCCGGGCTGAGAGCCAGGCGCCGGGGAACATCGTGGCAAAGCCCGAACCTGATACTGGTCTACAGCATCGCGCACGAAGTGAAACAGACTGTTTTGGGTTGTGTTCACCTGCGTTTTGTTGTGTCGCCCACCCTCCCCACACATGAGGAGCTGTCGTTTAAACCACAGGTTGGCATTTCTCAGGTGGCTGGCGGGCTGGGTGGGCGATCTGTCAACATCCGGGGAAGAAACAATGGGCCCACTGGCCTGCTTCAAGGGTAAGCCCAGCCAGGCTCAGCGGACCACCGCGTGGGCTAAAAGTCTGCACACAAGCCCTAAATCCAGCCTTTGACCAGGTCGCTTTCAACTTCTCCCTTTGACCTTTGACAAGGGGCTTCACTGACGAGAGCCTCAGCTTTGGCCACTGTAAAGGAATTCTTGCCCCTTTAATGTTGTCATGGAACCACTCAGCATATTCGGAAGACCGGCGAAGGGGGCCCCAGGCAGGGAAGTTGGCATGGGCCCACGCTGATGGGTGTGAAGTGCTCACGGAGTCCACAGACACCCTCACGTTCTCGGGGTCACTGTCTGGTCTTCCAAGCATCCCCAGCGGGTTAGGCAGGGCAGCTGTCCGCTTCACAGATGCTGAAACTGAGGCTCACGGAGTTTGCATGAAGCTCCGCGTCACTCAGCTAGAAGCGACCAGTAGCAGCAGGGTAACAGCTCAGACCCAGGCCTCCTGACTCAGAGTGGCCACAGCGTCAGCTGACCCTGACGGGTGGCGCAGGTGGGGGTTGGAAGGAAGTGGCCGGTCCCGGGAGGCTCGTTGACTGAAGAAGAGGGAGGGAACAGGGAAGGTGATTCCCTTCCGCCCAGCCCCCTGCTTGCACTGAAAATCTCCTTCTGTCCCCAATGTCTTTCTTTGCTATTTCTAGGGGCCACAGCGGCTCAGCCTGTGGGCCCCGCCTGCACGGGACGCCCAGCCGCCCACTCACAGCCGCTGTCGGGGGCTAATTCTCTCGCGTCTACGCGGAACTCAAAGACTGTAATTGGGTCTGCGTCAAAACAGCAATCCCCACTGCCTTAAAATATGCAAAATAAAAATAAATTAATCACCCCCATCAGCATTTCATGCTACATTTATAATTTTTTATTTAAATGCTTAATATCATAAAACAAGCTTGGCACGCAGAGGAAACTGTTGATTTCATCAGAAGAAATTTCCCTCTTTTAAGTGAAAGTAAATACTAATTAGGGCATCCCCAGAGAGGAAATAAAGATAAAGGACGCAGGTCCCGTGTTGGCCAAACTGGGCAATTATTCCCCCAAAGGCGGCAACGCGTCACAATAAAGCCTAACGATGCCCGAAGTGATCAGTGGGGCTGATTTATGGGGAACAGAAAACACATTGCCCCCCAAAAATGGCCTGCAGGTTAGAGACGCCTGGGAGCGTCTCCAGATGGAGGGAGGCTTGGGGGTCCGGATGAGCTGGAGGGCCCCCCTCCTCAGGATCCCAATCTCCAGTGGAGGGTCCTCCCCTCCAAGCGCGTGCCCCTCCGCCCCACGCATTCCCTCACCCACCACTCTCCCCAGCGAGGGAGGCGCTGCTCACGAGGACCCGTTGTTCAGACTCCGAAATGGGGGAGAGAGAGGCAGTTAACGTCTCGGCAGTGGGCAGAATCAACCACGCGTGACCATTTTTATTTAACTTCTCCCCAAATTCGAGGCTGGAAGACATTTATTAGTTCACACAAAGGGCGTCTCTGAACAGCAAACATTCAATTATTTCAGTGTTTACTGTTGCGAAATCTGCAAGCGAAAGCGTGCAGTCAACAGACACATTCTGAAAAGTCTTACAAACATGAGGCTTCTCCGCCATTCCGCCATCGAAGGCACGTCCCATCATGCTGTTTGTTCATTGTTGCAACCCACTGGAGGTGGTGTCTCATTTTCGTTTCTGCCCCTGTAGACCCTCCCCATAGGTCCCGCCCATCTGGTCCGAGCGGCTGCTTTATCACCAGTGCAGTGAGGTCCTGCCCCACGGTCCACCGTCACCAAGTCAGGCAGCAAAGCTGGACGAGAAATGACAAGCGGAATTTGCAGAATATCTTCCAGTTCGGAGTCCTTTTTCCCGAGAATGCGTGGTAACGTGGTTGCCTTGATAGCCCCCTTGGTGGCCCTTCCCAGTCTCTGCCCACAATTTGGTGGTCCCACCGCCTGACTCGGGGCTCAGCCAGGTCACTTGCGTCGGCCGGCAGGATGTCAGCAACTGTGACTCCAGCCAAAACTTGAAGAGTGTCGAGCATTTCCCTTCACTCTGTGACCCCTACCAGCGCCTTGCACAGATATGCAGAGTTGCCTACCAGGGAAACCGTGTGAGCGACCCCTAAAGGAGAGTGGACGCCCCTCAGCTGGCTGCAGACAGGAACCCCCACTGGAGACAGCTGAGCCTGCCTGGGATCAGCGTAACAGCCCCACAGCCCACACTCATGACTCACACTACTTCCCTCCAGCCCTTAGGCGTTGGGCTGGTCTGTTGCCCAGTGTCAAGGTTGCAGCCCATACAAACCCAACACAGTGACGGCTCCTTAGGCACCTGTCGCGTGTCAGCGTGGTGCCTGGTTCTTTACTGGCTCAGCTCTGGTCTTCCCAGGAATGCCAAGATGCAGGTGTCATTGCCCCTATTTTCATGGACGAGGGTGTGTGCCTTGCACGGTAGGGCCCACAAATAGGGGGAGCTAGGTGTGAACCCAGAGCAGTCTGTCGCCAAAGTCCCTCCTCCCCAGCCACTGGCCTCCACACAGACAGGCATTCACTCTGAGCACACGCAGGCCGGCCAATCCCTACCCATTCAACTCCACAGACCCCGAGCCATGCCTCCAAACTATCACCACGTCACGCCCTGGAAACGTTCCCTGGAAATGCTCTATGAACAAAATGCACTTTGAGTGTCTAAAAGCAGACACACCGGCTAAGCTATTTGTAGCCGCCCGCCCATGTTTCATCATCTTGGCTTATCTTCCACCATGTGATGGGATCTCTCCAAACAACCCCACGCATCAGATACCAAATTCCACCCCCCGCGCATCCTTGGGGATTACAGGATCCCCGACTGTGGGGGAGCGGCTGTCACCCTCCACTGCAAGTCTCCAAGCTGAGATCACCCGCCTTGTGGAGTCCACAGTGTGCCTCTGATGGGTCAGGTTCACCCAGTTCCTTTTGTTCAAAACAGCTTCCCAGGCAGAGTCCGGCCACTTTGAGCTGAGGAAGGACATGTTTCCCAGCGTGACAATGGCCTGGAAGCCACCCACGCCAGGGCCAGAGGCTGGGCAGTGTTCCCTGTCACCACATCAGGCATGGTGACAAATACAGTAAGTGAATATGGGTTGATGAATGAATAAAAACATGTCCGTGCAGGGAGATTTTCCAGGCATGCACGTATTTGCATATATCAGTGCTTCCTCACTTCGGCTGCACATTGGAATCATCCGGGGTGTTCAGAAAAACACACATGACCAGTCCCCATCCAGGACCAGCACCCAGGATGAGGTCTGGGTGAACGAATGTGCAGCCAGATTGACATCCCTTCCCCTGATTTCAGTTTAAAAAAATTTTTTTAATGTTTATTTTATTTTTGAGAGAGAGACAGACAGACAGACAGAGCAGGGGAGGGGCAGAGAGAGAGGGAGACCCAGAATCGGAAGCAGGCTCCAGGCTCTGAGCCGTCAGCACAGAGTCCGACGCGGGGCTCGAACTCACGGACCGCGAGATCGTGACCTGAGCCGAAGTCGGACGCTCTTAACCGACTGAGCCTCCCGGGTGCCCCGTCCTATGATTTCAGGTTAAACAGGGAGTTTCAGCCAGCTCTTTCCTGACGCTCGTGATGTGATGTCATCTCCCCGGGGAGGTCTTGTATGGTGCCCCCACAAGAGGATCCAGCAACGTCCTGTGAGTAGAAGTGAACCCCGATCCACACCTGCCAACCACTGAGCTGAATCTCGTTTTCCCTGCAGCTGTTCCCACACATAAGGACTTTCGGGTGACAGGTGAGCCGGGCTCGAGGAGGGGGGTTCCAAACCCACCTCTCAGCCGGAGCGCATTCCCCAGCAGGTCACACCTTGACTTGGGTTCTCACCGACCCCAAAGCACACCTCACGGGGCTGGCTTGCAGACCCCCAAACACAAGGGCCACCGACCCAGCCCAGCAGGCCTCAGCAAGCTTGCAGGACTGTTGGTCTCGGAGCAGAGCCACAGCCGGCGGGACGTATCCACCTCTGACAGTGCGTAGACCGTGAACGCTGTCCCTTCCAGCCCAGTTAATGAAGCATGCAAGTCATGCCAGCTTTCGTCTGTCAGACAAACAGCAGCAGGCAGGGTAGAGAGGCCAAGCCAAACCCTGCTTTGAAGCATGAACTTCATGTAAATCAGGAAACCAGAACCAGTGGCTAGTGCAGACTCATAATGTGAAATCAGCGGGCACTTGGCCTGAGCTAGATGCACAGCTGTATCCCCGGCCAAGAGGCCACAGGCATCTGTGGACCCGGGGTGGCCGACCCCACCTGTGCCCAGGCAAACCTGCCTTCGGGGGGGGCCCGGCTCCGCCACGGAACCAGTCGACAAGCAGCCGTTTTAAACCATAAAACAGCAATTTCACGTTTCAGCCTAAATAGGAGAAAGGACTGTCTGTTTTACTGGAAATCTCTTCCTCTTTCTCGATTAGGTGCCGAGGGACCCAGCTTCTAGGCCCACCATTGCCACGAACTTCTTACAGGACCGTTGGGTCGTTGAAAATCTGTGTCACATTAGCCATCTGGGAAAAGAAGGTATGGGGCTGCAAACATCCCACGTCTTTGAGCAACATGCCACATGAGTGGTTATTTGGAAAGCATTTCATGGATAAAAGCAATTATCAACCCCTCACAACACTAGAAGGTAAGGACTATCATTACCCCATTTATCAGATTAGGGCACTGGGGTCGGAGAAGTGATCTATGCAATGTGCCAGTGGAGACTTCCAGGCCCGAAGGATTGTTCATGACTCCATCATTCTGCCTCCGTCCAAAAGCCGAAGACCCTTCCCGCTATAGGATGCTATGGCTCCGAGGTTGACAGTCTGTCACTTCATAACCTGCCCACTATTGATGGCTCCTCTTTGGCGGCATTTGTAGAAAGTATCGTCTGAGCTGTCTCCCAGCCCACAAAGGCCTGCCTGTCAGCAGACACACGTGGACAGACCATCACGGCCTTTACCACATCCAGGGTCTTTCTCGAGACACCGCGTGTCTTTAATTTCCTCTCGACCCCTGGATGTGGTCAACTGGCACTTAGCCTCTATCCATTCTTCCTTGAGTGCCTCCTGTCCTGCCAAGGTTGACAAGCTGAAAACTACATTTTCTGGAATCTGTTGCGAAGTGAGTTGATTCTAAGTGGCCTCCAGTGACCCCCTTGAGGGTGTGAAAGTCTTCGAGGAACCAAGACCTCAGCCCAACCGCCTGGGGAATGAATTCCACCGGCGATTAAGTACGTTTGGAAGCAGGTCCTTCCACAGGTGAGCCTGTCCCTGAGACCCCGCCCTAGTCGGGAGCCAAGCCACACCCACCTGGAATGGACCGTTGCCCCACAGGAACCACGTGGTAATTTGTTAAGCAGCGACGGAGAACGAATTCACCTCGAACCCAGAGTTGCCAGTTAGATGTTCTCGTCGAGAGGGGGAAGACAGGAGGGGGGCCGTCTGCAGGCTTCCCTCGGCTGGTGTCAGCAGGGGCCAGTGTCAGATAGCCGGCTTGCGGGTGCGACAACGCGGGCGGTCAGGACATAGTCTGAGTGTCTTAGTTATGATGGAGGCAGCACGTTCTTGAGCCCCAATGCCCAACCAAAGGATCACAGTCTCCACATGTCGTTGGGATCAACAGTTCTGTGGTGGTCTCCTGACTTCCCACCTCCTCGAGGGTCGAAGTGGCCTCTGCCTGGCGGGCCATTGCTGCAGACCATGTCGTCTGTGCAGGCTGGCCCGTCTGCGACTCTCCAGCGCCCACGGCTCCTGCCCACCCAGAGCTTTCGCCAGATCCCATTCCCCGTATGAGGTCACTTTCCGCTTTTGCCACTTTGAGGGGTTTCTGTTTCCTGCACTGAGCCCTCACAGATCCACCTGGCATCTGGATCGTTTCCTGGAAAGAGAAGAAAGTCCTTCAGTTTTCTTGCCGTGTGCCGGCATGCTTCTGCTGCGTGCGAATTCGAGATTCTTTGCATCTTGGCCAAACACGAGTTAGACGACATAATCCTACCTCAAGCACGTACGGGGCCTTGCGGTGTAGCAACCTACGCCACGGAAATAATTTCCTTCACACCTCACAGCAACTCTCTGAGGCAGGTACGCCCCCAACCTGTCACATCTTATAGACGGGGAAGCTGAGACCCAGGCGGTGTCACAGGGGCGGAGCCAGGACTCCGTCCAGACTCTGCACCAGCTTTAGTCCTTCCTTCCGTATGATGGCATTTTCCTACGATTTCCTGTGCTTGTGACTTGCTGAATTCCAGCACTCTCGAAGTCTCCGCTTTCTACAAACACAAACTGCAAGGTGAAAATGTCCATTAGACCGTTCTCTCAAATCCGCTCCCACGGCGCTCGAATGCTCCGCCCAGTGGGTAAAAAAAACCCTGACAACCAGCTCATCCATTTGCCAATTTCCAAAACGTGAGTGCCTATTCCTGGCCAGATCAGGGACCGTCCAAAGACCCTGACCAGTGGGGAGAATGGGGGTTGAAAGATCCCCACACTCCCTCGCTTCCTTTCTTTCTTTGCACAGAAATGTCATCCGTTAGCTCAGCCTGAGACTCCTGGGTCTGTGCTCTCCCGGAGGAAGTGACTTCCTCCAACTGCATTCGTCCAGGCGGATGCTTTCCTCTACTTGGCACCAAGGCACTGACTGTCTCAGCCAGGGGCAGCCTTGTCCAAGCTGGGGATGCGGGTGTGAACTGGGTCCTCTGGGGGGTCCTGAGGGTGTACAACTGGCAACAAGAAGGCTTCCCAAGGTCACGGAAGGTCAGGATCAAGTGAGGATCATGAGCCCAAACACTGGCTCTGGCAGAGAGCTCACTCCTAGCCCGAGAGTCGTAGAGACCAGAGGTAGGAGCAATCATTGCAAAGCGTCTGGGAGACAGACAGGAGGCGTTCTTCAAGCTCTCGGCAAAGTCCCTCCTCTAAAACTGGCAGGGCCCCTGTCTCTGGAGGTGGCCGGGGGAGGAGGGGGGTCTGGACCACCTGACGGTTCAGGAGGGGGCTGCCGTGACCTCTCCAGGAGGCGGAATCTTGGTACTGATATCATGAGATCCTTCCACACTCCTCTTCCTTGACCCCTAGGACGACTTGCAGTTCAGTCCCAGTGATCACCAGTGGAGCAGACTTTTTGGGATAATTTTCCTCATCTGCACTCGTTCCACTGTAGACGCACACACACGAGCTACTAAAGATGTCACCTTGCAGCCCACCTGTGCTGGGAGACAGGTAAGCCCGGAGACATTTTTTTTTCTTACAACCAGGCAAGTGTTGAATACCAAAGATGGGAAAGAGAGTCATCTTGAAAGCAAATGGCAATAAGCCGCGTCGGAACACGCCGTGAACATTTTGGAAGCCAGTGGAACATAATTGTGTTTTCTAAACACCTTGCCATCTCGTCTGCCTCACGCTCGGAGGAGGCAATGCAGAGTGGACTTGAAATAAAAGCCGGTCACGCCCCAGAGCCCAAGCCCAGCACAAGCAAACAAGCCTAATTACCCGTCGGAGCTAATTGCTCCTGTTCGAGCTGGCTGCTGGAAGTCTCCACAAAGGGCTTGGGAACGAGACGCATCAGAGAGTCGCAGGCCAGAGCCAGGAGCCCAGGGAAGCAAGATGCACTCACAGAAGCAGTGCACAGGCGAGAAGTCTTTTTAAGTAACTTCTCTTTGAGCTGCTCCGAACAAGGCAGCCAGAGCGAGAGGGATGCTTCCTCTGAAGGTGCCCGGAACAGCCAGGAATCTCGTTCAAAGTGGCAGGAGGGAAACAGGCCCCGATAACATGATGCACACACACACTTTGATCTCAATCAAGGCTCTCTGCAAGCAGCGCCCTGGTGTCAATGCTCCCGAGAAGCTGATGCCGGGAAAGACAACCCCCGCCTCAGAACGGGGCCCCCCACCCCCTCCTCCCTGCAGCTGCTGCAGAGAACCGGTGTCAAAAGGGCCACCTTTACACATTGGCGGCATCCAGGGGGCATGATCTCTATCCCCAAGGGACAGCTTGAATTGTGACAGCTCCCCTTAGAAACGTGAGATGGCCTCCCTCGCCCTGAGCTCGCCTGCCTGTCTGCTCATTCCAGTCTCCAGGAGCTCGCTCTCTCTCTGTCTGTCTGGGGACAGCTGTGTCCAGCGGGCTTGGAATCTCTGAGGCACATGATGCTGGATGAAAAGGAATGGGTCCCCACTGCCCAGCAAAGCTCTGGAAGTCATCACTGGCAGTCCTTTCTCCACATTCACCTCCAAACTGGCCAGCGCTGTCTGCAAAATATATGGGGAATCCGAGCCCTCTCCCCACTTGTTCCGTCACTTCGTAGTCCCAGGCCCCCATCACCCTTGGCCAGGTCAATTGCAGTCAGAGATGCAGGTCTGTCATGGGCTCTAATCAATCATGTGTGCCTCTATGGGCCTTTCTTCAATTTTAGCTAGCTAGCTTGCTAACTATGCATCCAACCACCCATTCTTTGATCCATCCATCCATTCATTAATCTACCTGTATCATGCATGTATGTATGTATGTATGTATCTATCTACCCATCCACTCATCTATCTGTATCATCTATCCATCCATCCATCCATCCATCCAGTCATCGATCTATTTATATCATTTATCTCTATCTATCTATCTATCTATCTCTATCTACCTACCTACCTATCTATCCATCCATTCGTTGATTATCTGTATCATCTATCTATCTTGGGGTGCCTGGGTGGTTCAGTTGGTTAAGTGGCCAACTTCTGATTTCAGCTCAGTCATAATTTCACAGTCGTGAAATCAAGCCCTGGGTCGGGCTCTGGGCTGAGAGCCTGCTTGGGATTCTCTTTCTCCCTCTGTCTCTGACCCTCCCTTGCTGTCTCTCTCTCCCTCTCTCTCTGTAACTAAATACATAAACGTTATCTATCTATCTATCTACCATCATCATCTAATCTACTGACCTACCTGTCTATATATCCATCCATCCATCCTTCCTTCCTTCCTTCCGTCCATAGATCTGTCTATATATCTATCATCTACTTATCTATGTATCCATCTATAAAACAGTTGTTAAAATTTTTACGTATATAGATACATATCATAATCTAAATCATATATTGACAGTCATTAAACTATTTTACATATATGATGTATTTTATATATAACACACAGTCATTAAAATTTTACATATATATATGTATATACGTATGAGACTGACTGAGACCAAGAAGGGGTCCATAAACTCCCCCAGACAGACACCAGTGCTGTCCAGGAGGTAAATCGCACCTGCTAGGACCTTAAAGGTGCAGAGATGTTCAAGTCAGAACCACGGAGCTGAGAGAAGACAAGCTGATGTGAGGAAACCTGACCAGCTGATTGACTTTGCAGGGACGGTTAAGGGTGGTTTAGCTGGGCCAAGGTCCCCAGCGGTGGGTTCTCTGCTGGGCTTGAATTGGAGGTTTGGGTCCACCGTGGATGAATGAGTCTGGGGAGCCCCAGGACAGGACTTCTTCCTGGTGGCGAGGCTGGCGCACTCACATCTCTCCCAGCGGAGCGCACACACAGCCTCCCACGCCCTCGCCCTGCAGCAGGTGAGCCCCACGGGGCGCCGTGGCACCCGGACACATCCGTCCACCTCTTTGTGCTTGACCCCGCAGGCTCCCCCGGCCCTCACACCACCCCGGCTGCTGGCCAGTGGCGCAGGGGAGCCCACACGGGCTTTGGGGGCCCGGTGGCCGCAGCTCCGGCTGGGGGCTCCCCGCACCAGCCACTCCTTCCCCGCACCAGCTACTCTTGGATTCTCGGCGCTCGGACCGCTCCGTTGCCTGGTAACAATTTTCACGGCTGCGTTAAAAGGAGAGTTCTGAACAGAGGAGCGCTTAAAACCTGACAGCAATTACAGGGAAGCCAGACCACTGCTTTCATCTCAGACACCAACACACGCGAGCCTCCCATTCAGTCAGTAGTTTTATTATTCCTTAAGCGGGTTTCCCGCTCCACCCAGCACGGCTCCACACCCAGCACCCCCGAGCATCTTCACAGAAGGGACGGCAGCCACCGAGGACAGCAGCTCCCTTCCAACTGGCTTTGGACTTGCCCTCGGCTTCAGAGCTGGTGGTGAGCGGGAGGCAGCCATCCCACACACACACAGAGACCACAGCCCCAAGGAGGGACCCCAGCCCCAAGGAGGGACCGCAGCCCCAAGGAGGGACCCCAGCCCCAAGGAGGGACCGCAGCCCTGCCTGCCTTGCCCGGCACCTGCCCCTGTGGGCTAGCTACCAGCCAGCACCTGCTAACATGCTGATGGGCCGGTCCACACATGACCATCCTCGGCTAGTCACAACTCCCCAGGGGCAGCAACAGTGGGGGCTTATTCCCTCTTCATGAAGCCCTGGGAAGTCTTCTGCCCATAAAGCATTCTCAGTAAATGCCCCCTCTGCTCATGACCGGCTGGTTCCCATGCAGAGGTGGGTCATAACTCTGATTAATTTCAACCTGTAAAACGGGATGTTTTGGTGACAGATTCAAACTTGCAGAAAGATGGGGGCATCCCAGTTTGATATTAAAAATCCCCCACCCCATTTCCAGGCTTCTCTTTGGCTCAAACTGCACCCAGCAAGACTGTAGAACTATGCTGAGACCCATGCCTTCTATGGGGCGTGCTGAGATTCGCACAAAGTGCATTGTACCGCGGGAATCTGTCTGTATCTTGAGTCAGTACACTATGCAGTTTGTAGAGCTACGCACACTGCCTCACCCGCGTCAAGGGTTGTCTGGTAGACCAGACTCTGTTCCCTCCACTCGTGTGAGACCAGACTCTGTTCCCTCCGCTCGTGTGAGACCAGACTCTGTTCCCTCCGCTTGTGAGGATACTTCATTTTCCCACCATCTCCCTCCCGCTGACCAGGCAGCCGTGGGCAGACAGCCTTGGCCACACTCCAGGGGGAGAGGCATAAACTCCCCAGTAGGGTAGGTGTTAGGTGCAGAGCCGTTGGGAACAGATTTGTTTCTCCAGCTTTCTTAGGTGCTCAAATTGCAAATTCTCTCCAAGGGGTAAACGCCCCGCCCGCTGTGTGACTTCCTGCCTCCTCACATCCTTGGCATCATGCGAAGCATTCAGACTTTTTCTTCGCTTTTTGCAAGTGTGATTGGTATGAAATGGTGATCCTTTTTTTTTTTTTTTTTTTTTTTTTTTGCTGACGTGGTATTTCCCTAAATTCTAGTGTACAGTGTCCTGATTTTTCACTGATCTCTGAATACTGATAAGATCGCCCTGGGCGGGGGGGGGGGGGAGGGTTCTGCTGGCCTGCACCCCTCCCCCAAGCCCCAAGAAACGTATACTTGACAAATGGCAGAAGTGTGTCTAGTGACTGCTTTGGGCTTTTTTTTCTCCCATAACTCAGTATTTGTGTTCGAGGCCGGGTTAATTGACAAAGATCCGAGGCTGAAAATCGAAGAAGTCCATTTCCGCCATACTTACAGGCTGGTTCCCCACTCTTTCACATGGCAAAAAGAAAAGTAAACAAACCATCAGAGATTTTTTTTTTTTTTTTGAGGAATAAAGAAAGAAAAAAATGAACAAAAGAAAGGAGAAGAAAAGGCGAGGAGGAAGTCACGCTCTCCCACCTGGAGTCCGACGCTCTCTGGGCAAACTCCGCTTCCCCGCGTCACCTCCTGCGATGCCCGTGCTGCCTCCTGGCAAAGCAGCACGGACCTGCCATCGATTCGTGAGTCATCGACACTGGGCGGGGGCCTTTCTGCTTCTCTTCTCATTCTCACCATCTCCTGGAAGATCTAACTATTCTTTATGTAACTGAAGTCACCACCTGTGATGCGAAGGCGTCTTCGTCCTCCTGTCCTCCTGTCCTCCCTCCCCGGGTCGTCTCGGAGACGATCCCCCAGGCGTGTGCTTATCAGGGGCCCAGGTGGACACAGAGCACAGGGTCCCAGCCTCAGCGAACACCCGAATCCCCAGGAGGGTTTCCAGAGTTTCTGATTCACGGGGTCTGGAGTGGGGTCTGATGACTTGCATTTCTAAGAAGTCAGTGGCAATGCCAGCCCACACTTGGAGAACCACTGAGGAGCGTATTAAAGGCTGCTCTGCCTCCTGGAGACAGAGAGGGGTTTGAGTCCGGGTAAGGGCGAGAGCAGCGAGGCCTGCATTGTGTCTTCTGTGCGCTCACTCCCCCAGGACCAGCCCCGTTCCTGCAGCGCTGGCCTCACCCGCCTCCCACAGCTCCTGCGTGCTTGACCGCAGGGAAATGCTAATTGGTGAGAACGCTAACATCCGACATTGACGGAGGGCTCACTACCTGTTAAGAACTAGAATGCACTGGTAATAATCATAGTAATAACAACACAAGTAATAGTCATGATCCAGACCTCGCATCCTGCGCCACCCTTGGGCCAGCACCAGGCTCAGTGCATTGGGAGTTTCTTCTGACTCCTGCTCACAAAGCCCCGGGGCAACCTCTCCTTGTTTTATCAGGAGAGGAAATAACAAGCTGGGCCACACTGCCACTAATGTCCAGGGTTATCTGAAGGCGGAACCAGAGCACTGAGGGGCCCGAGGGAGGCCGGGTGCCCGGATGCATGCTCCGACCAGCTCCGAGGCCATCCCGAGCCCATCCTACGTCTCCTTGGCCCCAGAGGCCAGCAGCTTCGTCCCAGCAGCTGCCCGAGACCCCAGACGGAGAAACGCCTGCTGCGCCCCACCTCCCCGTGTCCCACCTCATTTCCCTCTTGTACCTAACGCCCCGCAAAATCTCACTCACCCACTAAGTACCCAGAATTTCGAGCCAGCAGAGAAATGGGAGATAAAACAGAGCCATCTGCCACATAGAACGGCTGCGGGGTACGTGGCAGGAAGGTGCCCCGCCACATGGACTCCTTCCATCCCTCTGGGCGCAGAGGACCCCACCCGCGGCGGGGCCCTCACGAAGGCCTCCTGCTTCTGCCCCCTCCCGCTTCCCAGGGGGGTGAGAGAAAAGGAGCCCTCAGGCTGACACAGCGCTCCAGCAGCAGGAGAAGCGAGCTTCCTCTCCGACTTGTCCGAGCTGTTTACTGTAAGGTGTCCAGCCCATCACAACCAACCTGGGCCGCTCGGCAGGGGTTTGCGGCCCCATGTGTCTGCAGGAAAGTCCCGAAACCCTCCCACTGGTGCTCTCTCCTCCTCTTGGCTCACTTTGAAAGGAACATGTTTCTCCCAGGAAATTGGCAACGTCTGTTAAAATACAACAATTCCTTGATTTGGGGTCCAAGTTGCCAAAGAAGCATCCGGTTAAGAGCAGCGTCTTCTAGGACTTGAGGAGTAGGGACAGGCACGGGGAGTCGTCCTCGGGCCGTGTACAGATGGTGCCCAATGCCCAAAGCTTGTGGAGGTGCTCACAAGATGGTCCAAGCGCAGGTGGCCTTCAGAAGGAGCCCCTCCTGCCCCAGAGCTGGAGAGGTAACAGGTGACAAGGCTGGAGAGATGACAGGTGACAAAGCTGGGTGGGGGACTTGGCATCGGCTGCGGGTTGCAGCCACCTGGGCCGACTGACGGGAGCAGAGCCAGCCAGCACACGTTGGTGCGAACCCGTATGGTCTCAGGCAGTGGGAAACCACCCAGAGCCTGGCTCCACACCTCTGCTCAGCGAGCCAGGGCGGGGGCAGGACACAGAGGCAGAACACCCTGGGGGTCCCTGCAAACTTGGAGAAATGACGAGGGGTTGGAATGTCCAGCGTTATCTTCCCTCAGATTGTTTGGAACTGCTTTATTGGGGTAAGATTCACCATACGGCTCACCCGTGTTAAATGTCTGACTGCGTGACTTCGACCGAACACACGGAGTTGTGCGAACATCAATCCAAACCAGCTTTCGGGCATTTCCATCCTCCTCCAGAAAGAGCCCGTGAGCCCTTTTGTAATTATTCCCCATTTCCACCCCCAGACCCAGACATCTCCTCAAATTCTTGAAATGGAAAAATCACAGTTCATATGTACGTCCTTGAGGGACAGCAGATTGCACCTGGTTTCTTATGCGCAGCCAAAAATTCCTGCCATTTCTTAGGCAAGGGGCAATAAAGATCTGTTTTCCTTCAAATCCACCTACCTGCACTCAAGAAGGAACAATATGCCTCGCTTGGCTGCAGGCCAGGCCTGCCTCCCCTTCTCCTTTCCGGAACCACGACCATCCCCAGAGAAGGGGGTGTCCGTGGGTCTGGCGGTGGGGGGCTGAGGACCCTCACTCGCACAGGCCACTTCCAGAGCCCCACGAGGAACCCTAGCAATATGTCTGGACACTCAAATAATTTTGTAGAAGTGGCAAAAATAATATAGTTTGACAGTCTTCCCCTCCCATTAAGTTACTGCAAGCCATTTTTTTTTTTTTTTGAGAGAGAGAGAGAGAGAGAGAGACAGAGCATAAGCAGGGGAGGGGCAGAGAGAGAGGGAGACACAGAATCCGAGCCCGACGCGGGCCTTGAACTTGTGAACCTCGAGATGATGACGTGAGCCAAAGTCAGACGCTTCACCGACTGAGCCACCCAGGCACCCCACAGTTACCGCCAGCCATTCTAGCGTAGGTTGTCTTTCAGGAATACTTCCGTCCTCCCCCACATCAAGGCATCCGACATTGGGACACAACACAGCACGTGCAGAAGTTGGACTGTGATATAAACAGCCGCTCTGGCACTGGACATCAGAAGCCTAGCGCCAACGGTGGGGAGCTTCAAGGAGCCGGGAGCGGGCCTGTGGAAAGTTCTTCCGAATCGTAGAGTTCATATATGAAATCAGCTTGATAAAATACTTCCCAAATTTGAAAATGATCCAAAATTGGTATATGAGATTAGTAAGAACGTCGTGTGATGTGAAAAGAGACTTCCTAGCTATGGATAATAGAGTATCAAGTTTTGATTGATGACAATAGATTAAAGGCTGAATTATCTTCAGGCCATTATTCCCCTCGTCGCCTCTAGAATGAGCTTCCTCACTGACAGCGGGGTGCCAGAGGACAGGGGGGTGCCTCGCGGGCTGGATGCGCCCACGTCGAAGGCGATTGTTATCACCCCCACCACCATTACTAACAACCTGAAATGATACCCATTAACTTCCAGCTTCTGGAACATCGCAATCACCCAGCTGACCATGGAGATCACTTAACTCAGCATGAGTTACAGATGGAGTCGTGAGTGGGGAGGTGTTCTTCAATGGAGAACGTTGTCTTTTTCTTTCCTTTTCTGTCTTCAGTGTGCACGGATTCTCCCATTATGCTCCACTGAACTCATTTCTCCCCAAATTGTGCTCGCTGAGGGTGGCCTCTGGTTGCTGGCCCTTTCTGGGTCCCACCCAGTCACACAGCCTTCCAGGCAGAGTCCCCTCCCAGAAGCTGCCATCGGCCGCTACACCTCCAGCCAGCTTCCCCGGGAAGAAAAAGGAGACACCCCTTGCGCCCGCCCCGATAAACGTTCCTCCCTCAGCTGAATGTAGACGGCAGCCATTATCTGTCTGCTACAGTTTTTCCGCCCACCCTCCTTCTACATGGTGCCACTCTTTTCTGTGGCAAGAAATTAATTATCTGGACTTGCCCGAAATAGCCTCAGACCTCACAGCAGTGACCCCCACCCATTAGTGAGAGAGTGGCCGCTGCCTCCCTCTCTGGAATCATTTGTGCGAAGAGGTCAAGGAGATGGCAAGAGAAATGAAAAGCCATTTGCTTCAGCATCATTAGTACACTTTGTACATAATTATATAATTTTTCGAGAATTCCTGGGGACTCACTTCAACTGCCCAATCTTATGAGTGAACTTTGACAGCAGAAAATTGTGGGTAATTTCTGTTTGTTTGGGTACCGTTTCTATAGTAATAAAAGTAATTATTAATAAAGGAAGAAAGTTGTGCTATGGATTTCAGTCAAGAAGGAGCCTTAATGTTTTTTCTTTTTTTTAAAAAAGTGCTCACAATAGAGATCTAAAGCAGAAAGAAACAAGTAAAGAGCATCTCATAGTCTCTCTCTCTCTCTTTCTCTCTCTCTCTCTTTTATCTTGCAGGTGAGATATCATTCCCTATTTAATTAAATTCAGGAGGAATATACAACAAGGCTATATTACCAGCAGCAGTCCCAAATGCCAAGGAGCTTGTGAATTTCTCTAGCAGAGGAGGGGAAAGATCAGCCGTGTGTTTTCAAGACAAAGCAAGTGTGTTTTGCCCCATCCACCTTCTACCGTTTGTAAGTCCTGTGAACGGCTCAGCGCATCACACACAGTCCTGAGGGAAGAGAAGATGATACAGCCACCTCCGCAGTGGCTGCTGTTTCCCCGAGAGTCAAACCATCAAGCGCGTTGGGGCCCCCAGAGGACAACCGACACCTTTCCACACTCTGGTTGGCTGAACAATGATGTGGGTGAGCGAGCCTGCCTTCCTCCCGTTCACCGCGTTGTTACCGAAGCTTTGCCGCGTGCCAGGCAGCACACTCGAGGACGCAACCGTTAACTTGGTAGGCGAGAGCCTGGCAGAGCCCGGGCGGAGCCCGCCCACCTGGTGAGGATTAGCACGGGAACCACAACGCTAGGACAAGGGACTCTGCCTTCGGTTAGTTTCCCCAGACGCAGAGCCTGAAGCAAGGATTCAAGCATAAGAGGTTTAGTTAGGAGGGAAGCCCAAGAAAGCCCAGCAGGGGAGTGGAGAAGTGAGACAGGGAGGGGAAGGAAGACAAAGTGAGTCATTAAGCCAGCTGCCACTATGGGACACTGGAGCTAATCCCACAAGGGGACCCCCAAGAGCCAGCAGAGAGGGTGCCCCTCAGAGCATTGCCGCCTGAGGGAGTATTTCTGAACGGTCTCCCAAGACCGATTGATGGGGCGCTGTCCTGGGCAGCTCTAATTCTCCGGCACTTTGGGTCTGCTGGGCCCAGAGGCGGGAACTGTGCGGCCAGAGAAAGGCCTGGACAAAGGGCTACAGGTGCTGGTGCAGGCAAGGAGGAGATGTGGGTGCAGCACCAACAATATCCACTCTGGTCTCCAAGGGGGGCCAGGAGTTGGGACACCGTCGGGGCAGAGCCAGGAGGTTTCCTAGTGAAGGGAAGGGATGTCTGGGCTGAGCCTGGAAAGTGGGTCAGTGCTGTCCACGGAGGAGGGCTGCGTTGCATGGGCCCAGGAGGAATATAGACAGGGGTGGCCTCACGAGCCCATAGGGAGTGGGGTCTCCCCAGGGCCACGGTAGAGAGGGAGATGAGGCAGACCAGAGTGCCGGGGTCCCGACATGGGGGGGGGGGCCCACAACCAACAGGGGGTGCTGGGGAGGAATTTTAAGAAAGAGCGATACGGTCAATTTGGTGCTTGGAAGCACCCTCTGGGTGTTGTGTGAGGGGCAGCGTGGAGTCAAGGAGGCGGGTAGGTGGCTGCGGCGAGAGCTCCGGAGATGACCGGGCGATGGGGGGCTGAGGGCTGCCGGGCACTGGTGACTTTGGGGGGAAGATCAGTCAAATCCATTGGTGGTATCGTTTTCTGAGCCGTAGGCGTTAGCTGAGGCTGAAAAGACGGGATCCCGGCACCGTTTGGGAAAGTGAGGGAGAAGGGCGCCCAGCCAGTGTGATGGGCTTGGCCGTGCAGCTGGGCACCTGCCCGCTGGCGACCCAGGCCGCTCTGTAAGAGGAGGACAGAGCTGACGCCACAGATGAGACCGAAAACTCCGCTTCCACACCTTCCTTAGAAAACAGCCATCTGACGCCGAGGCTTAACTGCTAATCCGCCTTCCCCGCGTGTTCTCTGACTCTCAAAGGCAGCTGCCAGCTCGATCTCAGCCAAACTCACCTCCCAGACACCAACTTTATTTTTAGAACGACAGTTGGAGCAGGATGCACATGGTGACATTCTCTTCCCCCTTCGCCGCCGCCGAAGTTCAACCCCCCGGGCTCCGGGAAGCGGGCCAACGGCACGGTTTCGTTCCCATCCCTGCATCTATCAGAGAAACACCCCCATGCGCTCCCCCACACCAGAGAAGCCGGCAGTTTACCAGGGGTGTGAGCTGATGCCCTCCCGGCCCCTCCCGGCCGGCCACCCCGGAGATGCCACCGGCCCGCCCACCACGGAAGCCACACTGCGGTACTCGCTTTGTACTGGGAGACACGATAAAAAGGCAACAGCACCGCGTGCAGTAGTCAGGGAGCCAGGGGTTGGTGCGTCACTTTGATGATTTTCTCCTGCTCCTGAAAATCCTTAGTACCCTTCAGTCACTGCCGAAGAATTGGGCGAGCAAGTCTTAACGTGCTCAGTGCAGCTGGAATGAAGGATCTAGAAGGCGGTCCCTCGTTCAGCGTGGGGCTCCCTGGTGGTCATGCAAACCATGGAAGTAAAAGCTGCCTGCTGTCATCCAAAAATACGGGAAGACGGATGGAATGGACCAAGAGGCCGTGTGCTCGCTCAGAGAGTGACGGAGGAGAAAAGCCAACACTCAGGTCCCAGAACAGAAACCCGGGCAGAGCTGGGGCCTAGAGCTGGAACCCGGGGCATCCCTGTGTTTCTGCAG